>NC_056726.1:1139459760-1139667260 GCF_019279795.1 Protopterus annectens | reverse complement strand
GACACACAGACAGCTGGAACACAAACAGAATATAGCATGTGAGAGCACATTCACTTAGTGTTACTAACACCAATAATGCATCATGGCTGAAAAGGTACATACGCACTCTGATGTGTACCCATTACAAATGCCAGATGGCAGCACCTTACACAGCGTTAAATAGCTACACTTTACTAAAGTCAATCTGTGCATCAGACCCATATTAGCATGTCCCTGCATCATTGGTATGGATGGCAGGGATGTGGCACAGGTATCATCATAGGCACAGGGTGCTGTGTGGGTTTGCCAGAAGCCTAGGCTGGGCCATACATTTGACATCATGTGTGTGTGCTTGGGTGGTGTTCATTAAATGGGCTGTGCAGGGGTGGTGTGCATGTGAGTGTGTGTGTGTGTGTGTGTGTGTGTGTGTATGTGGAGGTGACTTGTCTGATGGCGATGTGTGTCTATCTTTGTATGCACACAGTCACTCCACCAGATCTGGGAACACAGGTTGACAGCAGCCTCTCTTTTGACCACCACATTGTCACTGTGGTCAGAAAGTCCTTTTATGTGGCACATCTCATTACTAAGGGTTTTGCATCCAGGAAGAAAGAGGTCATTGTCTTCCTCTACTCTTCTCTCATTAGGCCAGTCATTGAGTGCAATGCCCCATTTGACATGTACTTCACTAGACACCTGCAATAACTGGAGAGGCCACAAAAGTACCTCACAAAGAGGATCCTAGGCCTTAAACACTTGTCCTATATGGACAGACTCAAAAAACTCCAACTATTCTCTGTCTCATATCGCCTACTTAGAGACAATCTCTGTTTGACATACAAAGCCATGTCTGATCCAGCTCTGTTAGAAATGCTACATCTAAAGAAATCCCAATCCCTTCACACCACACACTTCAGTGACCTCAACCTCATTACCACAATCAACAGAACGTGCTGGAGGGACAGGTTCATAACCCAGAGACTGTCCTTGCTATAGAATAGACTTCCCATACATGTCAAATAGAGCACCTCACTGGCCCTCTTCAAGAGAAACCTTGATGAGTGGATGGGAAATAGAAAATTCACCCTGGGATTAGTCCAGTGGTTCTACTGGACAGAGGTACCAGGAACTAAGGTCAGGTGGCATGATGTCAGGGTAATCCTATGGGCTAGGTTTGTAAAGGCTCCAGGGCCATTAGCCTAGTACACACCTATGAATCTATGAACCTATGTGAGCACCCTACACAGGGGTATTTTGGACAGCTGTGGGCCATACATGGCAGGGTGTACAGTTCCCAGTTTCAGCCATGGACACAGGAACTGGGCCTGTCAAGGGTATCACTGGCACACCAGGGCTGATTCCAGATGCAGTACTACTCCCTGATGGTGACTGTTGCCTGCTTGATCCACATCCCTGTTGGGACTGGCCAGGATCACATGCCCATGGCCTGATGCATTGTGGCATGGACAGCACACCCCCTTCAGTAGTGCTGGTGGTACTGCCAGTACAGGAACGTGATGGTGCATGGCCACATAGACCCTTAGCTGATTGTGGTGCTGCGCTACATCCACATGGCTGCTGGTCATCATCCACCAAATGCTCAAGCACAGATATTCCATGGTTGAGGAGTGCCAAGGCCTCCCCACCATCTATCCATGATCTCAGTATGCTCATGGATGGCTGCAGTGAGTTCATGAATATTGCCATGGACACCAGGGATGTGCTCATCCATGACCCTGCGTATATGTCTGGTGTTGTGTTCATTACATGCCTGTTCCTCCTTGATGGCCCAAAACATGCATCTGGTGACTGCTGCTGTGGCACTTGCAACAGGAGCATGACAGGCTGCAATCCTGCTCCAAGCAGCCCTGCCCATCTGACTGTGTGGGACATCGACAGAACTCTGGCTATGGCTAGTGCCTGTACCCTCACTTGCCACAGTCACCACAGTAGCCTGTTCCATGCCACCACCCACTAACTGTCCATTATTTGTGGCCACTGGTGATGGGGTATGTGTGGGCATTGTGACTATGTGTGGGGACGGGATTGACAATAGTGGGATGCCAACTAAGGGCACAGATTCAACCCCTGACAACCCCACCTGTGCCTCAATATGGGTATCATCATGGTCAGAGTCTGAAGAGACACTGACATCAGAATCAGGGTGGGAGGAACCTCGGCCACCATGTCCACCTGTGAGGGAAAAACAACATATGTAAATTACTACTGGCACTATGGTTTGCTGGTATACACATGCACACACACACACACACACACACACACACACACACACACACACACACACACACACATGAGGTGCCTCAAAGGCATCACACAGACCTCACATTAGCCGACTAAGGGCACTCACGACATACAGTCAGACAATAACTTATACAATCTGGACAGACCCTCAGCATCATGCAGTGCATCCCTTTCCAATTACCATTACTACTAATATACACCTCTGAGATATGTGAGTGGTGTTAGTAGGTGATGGCCCTTCACCTAGCACACACTGCATCCATGTAAATTATTGCTCTTCACCTTTATAGCACTGTGACAACTCCTACAGAATATACCTCCCAACTGTACAGGATTTTGCTGTATGTCTACATGTGGCTCATATGTTAGGTCTGTTCCTCATAACTCCTGTATTTGTCTGATACATTACTGGGTTGACTTGTGGATTGGTGCCACTAATTAATGTCCTAATTTGAGGTGCAGACTGCATAACCTGCAGTATATGTATGTTAAAACAAAGCTAGTTACTCAATGCAACTTTTCAAGCTTACAGTGGATATAGTAAGTGTACACACACCTGTTAACATGCCTCGTTTTTGTGATATATCACATGAGACCTCAGCAATCAGGTCATAACATTGCCATCATTTCATATGACATATAACCTGTGCAATCCAACTGAAGAACATACACATCAGTTACAGATAACATGGTAAATGAAATAGGTACAATAGGCTGGTTGCATGAGTGTGCAAACCCTTAAAGTAATATTCTGTTAAAGCACCTTTTGATTTAATCACAGCATTCAGTCCTCTTGGGAAGGTATCTGTCAGCATGGCACATCTTGACTTGCCAATGTTTGCACACTCTCCCTTGCAAAACACCTCCAACTATGTCAGATTGCAAGGGCATCCCCTGTGCACTGCCCTCTTCAGGGCGCCCTGCATATATCCCATTGGACATAGGTGTGGGCTCTGGCTGGGCCAGTGCAGAACATTGCATGTGTTCTGGTAAAGCCATGTTTTTGTAGATTTGGATGTATGGTTTGGCCCATTGTTGTGTGGAAATGTGGAATTCCTCTCCATCCACAGCTATGTGGCAGACACCAGAAGGATTGGAACCACAAGGGACCAGTATTTGGAACTATTCATAATCCTCTCTAACTTGGCTACAGCCCCAGTTCCAGCTTGTGAACAGCAACCCCAAAGCCGGACACTGCCATCACAATACTTCACCGTGGGGGTGGTGTTGTTGTGGTGATGTGCAGTGGTGTTATTGCATCAAACACACCTGTCAGAATTGTGGCCAAAGAGTTCAACCATGGTCCCATATTACCATAACATATTTTCCTACTTGCTTTTTTGGAGAACTGATGTATTGTTTTCAGACTTTTACCAGGCTTGGATATTGTTTGGTGTGAAGAACTTCTGCCACTTCTAACCCTACCCTATAGGCAGGACATATGGAGACCATGGAAGATTGTTGTGGCATGTGGTACACACCCAGTACTTGCTGGAGATTCCTGCTACTCTTTCACTGTTGCTGTAGGGCTCCTGGCAGCCTCCCTGGCCAGTTTTGGTCTTGTATTCTCAGAGTCTTTTGTGGGATGTCCACTCTTTCACAATGTCACTGTAGACCCATATTTTCACCACCTTTTGATGACTGTCTGCACTGTGTTCCATGGTATGTGCAATGCTGTGGAAATTATTTGGTGCCCTTCTCTAAGGCTGATACCTCTCAAACATGTGGTCCCTTAGCAGCTTCATCAGCTCTATGTGAACCATGGCTGTTGCTGTAGCAGGTAACTGGCTATATGTTAGGATAATCCTGGTAGGACAACTGACCATTATTTGCTGTTAATCAAAGAGTCTCTATAATTGATGGCAGGTGTGTATCCAATAAGATGTACTGCTGCTGTAGTTATATCGAAAGCTGCCTCAACACAGTAGTAGCATCCGCCTGTGCACACATTTGTATCTAGGTAGTTGTACTACTGTTATGTGTCATTATTGTTCCCCTAACAGATTTGTTTGCTTTAAAATTGAATTGTACAGGTTATAGGTCACATGAAAGGTTGGCAGTATTTTGAACTTGTCTGTCATGTTCTCATTTTTGTTTATCACAGATACCTGGCATTCTAATAGGTGTGTACACCATTTATATGCACTGTATACCACTAATTTAGGCAATATTACCCTAGTTTTGGGCCTTTGTCCCCCCATTTTGTTAGTCTTTGTCCAGATGTCCTGCAATGACAGGTTGTGAGATATGCTACAGCTATGTGACATCTCCTGCAAATAGTCCCCTGTGATGACCACCATAATGGAATGCAGTAAACACCACCACAAGTGAACATGCAGATATTGCCAAATGGCTGAGTGTAACAGCTGTGTTCATGGTCACATGCATTAACTTTAGCATGCCTGGGGTACTGGTGAGCCACAACAGGAAAATCCCATATTTACCAGCTTTAGGCTGTTGTCCCATGTGCAGACCAGAGGGACCTTTGTAGTTGTGAGGGAGAGGTATTTTCAGCAGATTCACATTAGGCATTGGTACAAGATGAATGCTACATTTCTGTACAGGTACAGTACACACTATGATATTACACAATTTGCTGTCCTTCACCATAGATGTGCACTTGTGTGCATTTCTAAGCCCCACCCACTAATCTATTTTGCACTGACATATGCATCTAGAGACTCTATAGAAGACGGTTTGAATGCTATCTCATTACATTGTTGTGCACTTTGGCCTTACCTGGACACACCACGCCTGTTGCCTGAGTGCCACTCTCCTCCATGACTGCTGTTTCCCATGTTGGAGGCTGTGTGAGGGCTACCCCAAGGTTGGCAAGGAGCTCCTCTGTCGATGTAAGTGGGGCTTGTGTGGCTGGACCCCACCAGTAGCAGCACGGTCCCTTGCTAGAGCAGCAGGCCTTTGCAGGGTACAACATATCATGTCAGTTGCTCTATGCCTGATCTGATTGCATGTGCATCCATGGTGGCCCAAGATGTTCACTCTGTGGACAATCTCATCCCATATGACAGCCTGCTCTCATAGATTTTGCCGGCTATGGCCAGAAAGGATGGCAGAGTTTAAGATTACAGCTTCTATGATGGCTGCTGTCACCACATTGGTGTAAGGCAGTTGTCTCTGCATGGCACCTGGAAGACATAAACAGGGAAACACATCATAGGACCTCAGACATTGCCCAGAGTTCTTTGCAGAGCTAGCACATGAATATGGACTATCATTACCCACCACTTACAAACACATCATACCCCTGTACCTGGCAGCACTGTCTGAACATGCATTGTACTCCTGGTCCTGATGTGCCATATTCCCTCCAGTGAGGGCCAGTGCATTGCATAAACCACCATTCATCATTCACATTTGTGTAGAGGGATGACAGTGGCTGTGTTCCTTGCAGATGGGATGTCAATGGTGCTCAGGCTTTCCTTGCATACAGTGTGTAATGGAGCTGGAAGCATATGCCTGGGTTCATGTAGGATGCAGACAGGAATGTTATCAAGCCCCAAGGGGACTTGCTTTTGTTAACTTTGATTAGGCAGTTTGCACCTGATCCATGATGATGAGGGGAGGGGTGTGTGTGCTGTGCATATCACCCTATACTGATCATGAGCCGGGGGGGTGATGTTTGCCCTAAACCTGTCTGCAGCAGGTTGGCTGCAGCTATGGTGTGTATGGGTATGTGCTGGGACTGACCACCTTTACAGGGTGGGTTGAGTTGTTGCCTCTGAGACTGCAGATATATCTGAAGATGGCCTTGTGAATACCGTTAGTGGATGTGTCCAATTTGTACTCATAGTTATCCTTACAGTAATCCACCTGTGACCTAATATGCTTGTTCAGACAAAGGTTGGCATGCTGCCCAGTTGGTGCCTGCTCCTACTTTGCCCTGTAGACCCAATATGGCATCACTTGATGTGGTTTGTGCATTGCTGCTGTCCAGCAAAGGGGTTTAATCTACTTTGGTGGAGACAGGCTTTACAAGTACTGTCTTCTGACCTTGTGTCCATGCCTTCTACAAACAGCTATGTGGGTGGTCATATATCTGTTTGTAGTAGGCATGGACACAAGGTCAGAACACAGTTGGCCACTTCTACAATTTCCACATGATGCGCATGTTTATTATACTACCCATGTCTGTGTCAGGTCAATGCCACAACCAGTAGCTGTAGAAGTGTAACTCTGTTGGATGCACAGAAACTGAGGTTACACACATGTACAACATGTACAGCTTATTTACCTGATGTTTTGCATTCCGTGTCAGTTGTTAGGAGGCAGCCAGGTACACCAACCCATACATACATATGCACAGGTAATACCTGCCATACATTTCTGTTCTTTGTCAGTATGGCACACTGTAAGTACAGTCTTGCTGCTCAGTCAGTCATGTCATCCAGTTAGGGCAGAACATCTGGAGGACACCGCACATACATGGTGGGCTGTGGGCCAAAATTAGTGACACTTGCTTCATATTACTGTAACACACGTACATCATTTGATAGTTCAGTAGCCTTTGCAATCACAGACATTCCCTGGAGGATGTCTGATGCTCATATGGCAGGCAGAGTGGTGAAAGGCTAGGAGTGTGGTAGTGAGGGTAGGAACAGTTAATGTTGTGAGTATGACTGGTATGGGGACAGAGCTAGTTGATATGATGGACAGAGGAAAGGTGGATATATTGTGTGTATCAGAGATCAGATGGAAGGGGGGTGTAGCTGTGTGTATCAGAGTTAGGTACAAATAGTTCTATCGTAGTGTGTATGGGAGGGGAACTGGAGAAGGGGTTAACCTGAAGGAACATTATGCTAAGAGTATTTGTGGAGGTGATAAGAGTGTCGGGTAGAATTCTGTTTAGGAGGCTGGGAATTGATGGTGTAATGATGACAGTTGTTAGTGCATATGCTTCACTAATTGTGTGTGTGATGGATGAGACAGATGTACTTTGGTGTGGTTGGATGAAGTGGTGATTAATGTACCCAAGGTGAGCGAGTGGTGATTGGAGCAGATTTCAATGGGCATGTTGGTGAAGGGAACAGAGGGGATGCAGAAATGATGGGTAGGTATGGTGTTAAGCAAATGAATGCAGAAGATGAGATGGTGGTGGAGTTTGCAACAGAGGCTGGACATGGCTGTGGTGAATACATAGGTTTACAAGACCGAGGGGCATAGGGTGACATACAAGAGTGGAGGAAGATGCACACAGGTGGATTATCTCCTATGCAGGTGGGCCTGTTTGAAGGGAATTAGTAATTGTAAAGTGGTGACAGGGGAAAGTGTAGTAAGTAGAATGGAATGTTGGTCTTTGGGATGACTTTAGTGATCAAGAAGAGGGGAGGAGTGTGATGGCAACACCACAGATCAAATGGTGGGTACAGAGATAGGGTGACTGTGAGGTTAAGTTCAGGGAAGAGTTAAAACAGGCAATGGGTGGCAGTGAAGAGTTAGCAAATATCTGGGTAACTACATCCGAGCTAGTAAGGAAGATGAGTAGAACGAGGCTTGTTGTGACATCTGCACAGAGGATGGAGGACAAGAAGACCTGGTGGTGGCATGAGTAGTATACAGAGAAAGAGGTTGGCCAAGAAGAAGTGGGATTGTCAGACAGATGAAGAAAGTAGACAGGTGTATAGGAAGATGGGGAGCATGGCAAAGAGAGTGGTGGCAAAGGCTGAGGATGTGGCATCTGAAGGGTTGTATGTAAGGTTGGACACCAAGGATCAAGGATGGTGAGATTGGTTATTAGTATGCACTTTCACACTTGTGTCTGTTCGCCAGTGCTGTTACATCCCTGTAGTGCCTGATGTATTTGCAATTACATGAGTATTCCGACATAGCAAAATTGGGTTAGTGCTATGTCAGTCTGCCTGTAGTTTAAACAGTGCAGTTTCCCTACTGTGATGTTATGTCCGGATATTTATCAGATGTACTGTTGCCTGGCTCCCCATATGTGTTGTCTATTTCTGACACATCTGTGGGATGATGTGAAGATGTATGTCAGTAACTAGTGGGGAGTAATTTGGTTTTGGACTTGGGCTTTACCAGTCAATATATGTTACAACAGACAGTAGGGTGTTACTGCATCACCTGCGTCACCTTATTTACTCCGGTATTTGGGATATGTTCCAGGTTTCATGGCTTTACCCCCCTCCCTTTGTCAGGCTTGGTCCAGATTTGTTGCACTAAGGGGTTCTGAGCATAGCTCTCGACTGGCCAGACTGTTTCAGACTGTCCAGGTTTATTGCTCATATTTCTGTTCTGTTCCACAGAATCATTATTTTAATTTCTGTGGTAAATCACTGTGATGATGTCAGGATTTCTGTCAGTAAATGGCATACATTTCAGTTTCAGAAATCACATCCTTCAGAACATGTACACTGACACAAACCATGTTACTGTAGCAACATTCTACATTTATAACTGCAGTACGTACATTATGTCCCTAGTCTTGGCCCATTGTCCCTCCCCCCATTTTGACAGCCTTTGTCCAGAATTATTGCTCTAAGAGGTGGAGAGGTATGTTGCTGGGTGTGACTCCACTCCATGTTATGAGTATATATATATATATATATATATATATATATATATATACTAAGAAATGAACTTCGCGACAATAACAGCATTAAAAATAGTAAATCACACCAACACCAAGAGTTGTTGGTGTGATTTACTATGTTTTGAATGCTGTTATTGTCACAAAGTTCATTTCTTAGTTAAAATTTCTTCTCGTCATTCATTTTTTGAGTGCAGTTAATTTTAGTTTTATATATATATATATATATATATATATATATATATATATATATATATATATAAAATGCCTTTTTTGATATTTATACATATATTTAGATAACAATGTATATGCATATATTCTATTTGTCTTTGTTTTATATGTATAGCTCCATATATCTGATGTATATACTTTTTCATATTTATCTATCACCATACACATCTATATGTGTATATTTTTATATACTAAACATGACTGATTCCACAGTGTTTGTTCCCTACTCTTCTATACCTATATTGAATGATATATTTGAAAAAGCAGCATTCGTTATTACAGCTCAGGTGGTGTAGGGATACATTGCGCTTACTGTAGTGTATAGGGTACTGGGTTCGACACATGGCAGGGCTGATTATTTTGTTGCTGGGCAGAACAGTGGCTGATGGATACAGAGTGATTAAGGCATGTTTAAGCAGTTGTAAGTGGGTTTGTGCTGGTTTGCATGATGGTAAGCAATGCTAACACATGGTTAAATGGGAAACTGTTTAATCTGTGTAGGCATCGCTTAGCATCATGCAAACTCACTTACTGCCACTTACTCCTGCTTACCCCCATGCTACTTTCTTTAAAAGAAAAGGAAAAAAGGGGTGATAGGAAAGTAGTGAAAAAGGGGGCATGCAAAGGGGAAAACAATATGAAAGATAGCTAGGGACGTGCAGGATAAGTAAGGTCCATAGCTGTCCATTTCTGATACAGCAGCAGCTCTGCATTTGTGCAGAATTTGGAGGTGAATTTGGACACTCAAACCCCTGAGAGAGGGGTGAGGACAACAGTAATGTGTTGTTAAGCCAATTAGACCAGATTACATCTGTCCAGTGGACACGTGTGTGAAATGGACAGCTATGTATGGGGCTATATTTTTTTGGGGGGGACAGATTGTCTTTTTTTTTTTTAATAAGGTGAGAGTGGGATGTTGGGGAAGGATGGTAGGTATATTTGGGGAGGTAATTTGGGTAGGAAGACAAACAAGACAGCAGAAAGGGGAGGTATATGACACATGCTATGGTGTTGAGGTTTTACAACATATATTGGTTAGTCACGAACAACACATTCCAGGATTAGTTATAACAGCATGCATGAGTGTTCCCATTAACCCAAAACAACATATCTGAAACAGTTGCATAGCAAACAGAACACATGCATATATATGGAACCACAGTGGGCATTATAATGACATGCAGGTTACATTGATAGCAACAGGCCACCAATGATAGTATTTGAACAGGGAACATTAATAATCATACATTCAAATATTTGTAGAACAATAGGACACATGTCCCAACAGTAGGTTTAGTGAAAAACATACCCGTTGATTTATATGTTTAGATTATTGGTGCAGATAAGGTGGAGGAGAGGGAGAGATGTCAATTAACAACTGTATAGGCTTCAGTTGCTCACAACTTTAATTATCACTGCTCTAATCATTACTCTCCAGGCATTACCTGACTTTACATTGACCTATGGCCTTGGGTTGAGCAGTGGTATGTTTGTACACCGTGTATAATTACAGCCTTCTTACAGCTAATTTATACCTTTTTTTTTTACCTTGCAGACCTGTGGAGGAAATTTCTGTTAACACTACGTGACTGTTTCTACCCATATTCACATAGTCAAGGTTACATATGTGCATTCATACTGTGTGTGTATGTGTGTGTGTCTGTGTGTGCGTGTGTGTGTGCGTGTGTGTGTGTGTGTGTGTGTGTGTGTGTGTGTGTGTGTGTGTGTGTATGTGTGTGTGTGTGTGTGTGCGCTACTGCCATACTCCACCTTGATTTATATCGGTCACCCTGGGTATTAGCGGCAGTGACCACTAGCTGTGACACTTGGAAATTTCTTGGAGAAGACTACTTGGTGTGTGTACTTATCTTGCTGTCATTTTCAGCCTTGGGGTTGGACAGTGGGTGTTGTACACAGTGTTTAATTACAGCCTTCTTACCTTTTTTACCTGGCGGACCTGTGGAAGAAATTTCTGTTAACAATACCTGACTGTTTCTACATATATTCACATATTCTTGGGTGAAATCATGCATGCAGCTTAATGCCACTCCTGGGATTCAAACCATGCCTGTTTGTGCAAAAAGGTGTAACAAGGTTGTGCTTCATCACAATGAGCTATTGAGGAACTGTTGTTTTTTTCTTGACTGTTTTCTTCATAATACTCTCTTGTTTGGACAATCTGCCTTGGAATTCTGACATTCATGCATGGCAGATAGTTCTTATACTGTGTATTTATACCTTGACATTTTACAGTATGGAAAACAATGGTTAACACAACATTACTATTCAGGGATCAGATCTTGGTGCATGGAACATTTCTTATAGTTAATCTGTTTTACAACTCCACAATCTTTGTCATATGAGCCTCAATTATTTAATGCTGTCAGAGCCATACTTGCTCTGCAGAGCCTGTACACATTCAGATTCATACTACCACATACCAAAGTAAACACAACTGGGGTTATGAGCTTTATTGACAGGTACTGACACTTTTTTCTATATATATTTCCTGTATGTCACTATTACTCTGTTAATGTCTCATTTATTCAGCACAAACAATACACATTTCTAACTACTGGCAGGTAACATTCTAATCCTTTCTATTTATTTGCCCTGACTACTACAAGCTAGATTTGTACTCACCAGCCTTGTGACACAGCCTTAACAGCCTGCAACTATGCACGAGATAGAGAAACATTTATGCATACCTATCCTTCTCATAGATCTCTTAGATTGGACTTTGATACACAATAATTGATACTGATACTTACATACTGCTGGGACATTCTGTGCCCAAGCATCTTGGATCCACTGGTCCAAGAGGTCCCTCTTGCTATGCTTCAGGTCAGCATAATGGTGCCGGACCTGCTCACGAATCCAAGGGATACCAGTAGCACTGGTGAGGTCACGTGCGAGATGCTCCCAAACTTCCACTTTACATTGGGAGCCCTGGTACTGGTCCTGTAGCAGTCTCTCTTCATGATCTTTTACGAGGAGTCCAACCATGACCCTGGATTCCTGAATGCCCCGATGCTGCGCCCAAAAGCGCACACCCTGACCAACACCATCCATAGTGCCTGCAGTGATCATCTACAACTGGTTATGTTAGTATTCCCATCTGTGGTGTTTAAATAGGTCTGTATTCCTGCCCTTTGCCTTGATTGGCTAATTTTGAATAAGCTGAGCTAAGCTAAGTGACATGCAAACCAGCTTAGCTAAGATAAGCATTGCTTAAAGGGGTAGATGCTAAGCACTGCTTACCAGTGCACAAATCTAATTAGGTATGCTAATTATTGCTAAGCATTTAGATTTAAGCAATGCTTACACTGTCGAAGCATAGCTGTGCATAATTTAGCATTGTTCAGTTTTCATTTTATGGACTATCAGGATTATAGGGTTGATTCCTTATTAATGACATCTTATGATATGTATGTTTACCTTCCATAACATCCCCTATGTGCTTTCATTACATTATATTCTTTTGTGGCTATACTGTATGGGACACTTGCGTCACATCTGTACTAAACTGACACCTCACATTTGGACCTTCTACACTACCCTGTTTAACAAATATATATTATTCATTACCTATTTATAAAAAAATATATTTTAGTGCTGCTTTCACATATAAAAATGAATGGACTGCATTGGGCCTCAAACCATGACTGAATGCATACTAAGTAAAAACTCTAACCACTATGCTATCTCACTTTGGCAATTTTGGCTGTATATTTCTATTTAGCACCTTTGGATGTTTAAGCTATGCTGAACACAGCTGTGTGATGTGCACACCCACTCAGCCACACTTAAACTTTAGTGGGAAGGGGGAAAAATATAAATATCTGTTTTATTTTTCTTTGTTTTTGGATATGCACATAGCTAACAGTCATACCTCTCCACTTCTTAGAGCATAAAATCTAGACAAAGTCTAACATGATGAGGGGAAAAAGAGGGACACATTTTAAATATTGTTCTTACAAACTTAGAAAGTTGCTAGTATAATAGGTTTTGCATTAGCATGACTTATTTGAAGTATGTGGAGTCTTTCACTCAAATCATCAGCTCTTTGCCAGAACAGTAGGAGGAACACACCTAAAATATGAGGCACAAATCTGGACATTCTGCAAATATCTGTTCAGTTAGGAGGTATGCTAACAGTGTCCATGGACACTTTATGTTTTCAAAGTGCAGTCCTGAGTGCAGGTGGCATGTTTACTGCACGAGCACTGCTCGGGCATGCTTCCTGCACTCTTTCATGGATCACGCCTGTGCAGGTTGTACAGCAGCATGCCTTCATGAATATGCAAGGTGCACCACTGTGCTGCATGGACATGATCCACTTTGTGCAAGAATAGACTTATTCTTGCATGGAGCTTTCATGAATCCCAGGGTATATGTTATATCTGCCTTAAGCAACAGTGTCGTTTGTTACCTATTCAAATCTTCCTCCATCACAAGTTAAAATACATATAAGTTGTTCATCTAAGCTTTCCTCCCTATCCATATCCTACCATCTTGCTATTCCTCACTAATTAGTTAATAAATCAATTATACATTGCCCTGTAATACTGTGCTGTCTCCTGCTCTTAGAGTACTTTGTAAATATTTCAATATGACTTGAAAATATTTCTATATGACTGCTTTTATCACATTATCTCTAAATGTAGAATGGTATGATGTCTTAGTTATTATGTAACTCCAAACTGTTTTAATTTACATATATAGTATATTTATATGCTCTTATTCTGTTTTTGTTTCATACCTTTGTTTCAGTTAGGATGGGTTCTCCATGATTTCCCATGGGCCTCCGTTGAGGGTGGCAGAGGTTGCATATTTCCTCTTGTGTTTCCCTGCTCACCCAATATTGCTGTACAATTTCTGTGTCATGAAGTCCATGATAAGTCAAAGGAGGTCTAAACACCCTCCTTCTTCTTGTCCAAGGATAGACAGCAGCAACAACAGCAGCACCTTGAATTAAAACTTGTTGCACATACAGATTAACCATGACAGCAACAACAGCCCCTAACTTTTTTTCCCCTAAATTTAATTGTGGCTTTATTCCAAAGAGTTTTTAATTTCAGGGTAAATGGCTACACTGAGTGTATATGATAGATTGCTGAATAGGTCCCCCATATTGGATTGGTTACATAGTATGTAATTCAGTTACTTATAGGTTCGTAAGTTCATAGGTGTGTACTAGGCTAATGGTCCTGGAGCCTTTACAAGCCTAGCCCTTAGGATTACCCTGGAATCATGCCACCGGTCCTTAGTTCCAGGTGCCTCTGTGAGTAGAGCTACTGGAGTGATCCCCAGGGTGAATTTTCTATTTCCCATCCACTCATTAAGATTTCTCTTGAAGAGAACCAGTTAGGTGCTCTGTTTGACATGCATGGGAAGTCTATTCCATAGCATGAGCAGTCCCTGTGTTATGAACCTGTCCCTCCAGCATGTTCTGTTGATTGTGGTAATGAGGTTGAGATCTCTGGAGCATGTGGTGCAGAAGGATTGGGATTTCTTTAGCTGTAGTATTTCTAACAGAGCTGGGTCAGACATGGCTTTGTAAGTCAAACAGAGATCGCCTCTAAGTAGGCGATATGAGACAGAGAATAGTTGGTGTTTTTTGAGTCTGTCCATATAGGACAAGTGTTTAAGGCCTAGGATCCACTTTGTGAGGTGCTTCTGTGGCCTCTCCAGTTGTTGCAGGTGTCTAGTGAGGTACATGCCAAATGGGACATTGTACTCGATGACTGGCCCAATGAAGGAAGAGTAGAGGGAGACAATGACCTTTTTCTTCCTGGATGCAAAACCCTTAGTAATGAGAGGTGCCACATAGAAGGAATTTCTGACCACAGTGGCAATGTGGTGGTCAAATGAGAGGTTGCTGTCAACCTGTGTTCCCAGATCTCTAATTACACCTTCTGTGTTCAGTGGGCTACCATTGATGTGGTAATTCACGGGAACTTGTTTTTTCCCAAAGGGGATGATGACACATATTTTGGCATTGAGCTTAAGGCCATGGTTCTGACACCAGTTTTTGGTCTCAGTGAAGCCTTTCTGTAGGATGTCAACATCAGTTGGGGAGTTAATAATAGCTCCAAGCTTGCAATTGTCTGTGAACTTTGTCAGCTAGAGTCCCTTTGTGTTGGCCTGGACTTCAGAGAAGTAGAAAAACAGGAGAGGACCCAGGACTGAACCCTGTAGGACTCTAGTTGTGACTGGTCAGCAGTCTGACTTGGAGTCAGCTGCATTCACACTGTGGTTTCTATCTGTGAGCCAGTTTGCAACCCACCTAGTGATATAGGGGTTGATGCCTAGCTTAGTGAGTTTTTCTATGATTCCTGAGTGGGGAATGGTATTAAAGGCCTTGGCCAGATCAAGGTAGGCTGTATGAACCAACTTGCCTTCATCCACAGCTCTGGTGACTGACTCAGAGAAGTTGACTAGGTTGAGCAGGCATGATCTACCCTTCACAAAACCAAACTGTGTGGGATCCAGAGTTTGGATATTCCCTATATCCTTGTTTATTAGGTCCATGATGATGTGTTCCATAGCGTTGTATATCAGACTCACCAGGCTAATGGTGCAATAGTTCCCTGAGTCTGTAATAGTGCCTTCTTTTTGGAGAGGGATGACTGTAGCAGTGTGCCATTTGGTAGGGAGAAAGCCTGAGGTGAGGTTGTGATTGAACAGGGCACACAGGTGAGGTTCCAGTTCACTCTGTAGTTCATGTAGATCATGGCATAGGATATTGTCAGGTCCCATAGAAGCTGTATTCTTGGCCTTGGACAGTGCTGTTTTAACCTGTGTAGCAGTAATACTGGGTACCTGGCAATCTAATGGTATTGTGATTGGTCCTTTTGGGGACAGAGGGTTAAAGTTGGCATTGAATCTCTCAGCCAGTATATTGGCAATATCTGTTGGCTCAGTATAGGAGGTACTATTGTGCAGTAGCTCAGAGAAAATATGGGTATTGCCATGGAGATTCTTTACATAACTATAGAAACTTATGTTTTCATTAGCATATTCAGCCATTTACCCTTACTTTGAGGCTCTGTTTAATGAATAAAAAAATAGTGAATTATTATGTGCATGCTGTGCCATTCCACATACACAATAGCTGTACTTAGTGTAGACGTTCATGAATCTGGCCTATGTCTCTGCACTTTTGTGCCATGTATAGGTTCATAGGTTCATAGGTTCATAATAGGCTATCTGCCCTGGGGCAATTATAAGCCTAGCCTGATTCTGTATGGCTTACGCCACCCCTTGATTTGAGTATACTGTGCCCTTTTTAAGGTTTAGTTTACTGTGCCTCTGTCTAATAGTGACACTGGAGTAATCCCTGGGACAAACCTACGATCCCCCATCCACCTATCGAGATTCTTCTTGAAGAGATTCAGTGAGGTGCTCTGCCTCACATGAACTGGAATTCTATTCCAGAGCGAAGGGAGCCTCTGGGTTATGAACCTGTCCCTCCAGCAAGTTCTATTTATTTCTGTGCTGAGGTTCAAGTCCCTCGAGCGTGTGGCTCTAAGGGATTTAGATTTACTGAGGTGGAGCATGTCCATTAATTCAGGATTTGACATAGCTTTGTATGTCAGGCATAGATCGCCTCAAAGTAGGCGGTATGCAACTGAGTAGAGCTGGAGTTTTTGTTAACCGAGCAGCATATGGCATCTGTTTGAGACCCTTGATCCTCTTGGTGAGATACTTTTGGGGTCTCTCTAATTGCTGCAGGTGTCGGGTAAGGTACATCCCAAAAGGGGCATTGTATTCTATGATGGGCCTGATGAGGTATGAATAAAGGGGCACGATTACCTCTCTTGATCTAGATGTGAAACCCTTCGTGATGAGGTGTGCTATGTAGAAGGTCTTTCTAACCATTTTGGCAATGTGGTTTTCAAAGGAGAGATTGCTATCAACTTGGGTCCCCAGGTCCCTAATAACTTTCTCTGTACTTAATGGGTTTCTGCCTATGTGGTAATTTGTGGGCACATTGTTTTTGGCAAAGGGTATGACTATACATTTTTTGGCATTTAGCTTTAAACCATGGTGCTGGCACCAGTTATCTGTCTCTGTGAAGGATGTTTGTGTCAGCTGGAGAGTGGATTATGGCGCCCAGTTTGCAGTCATCTGCAAACTTGGTGAGCCATAGTCCTTCCACGTTTGCCTGTACCTTGGAAAAGTATATACCGAACAAGAGTGGTCCCAGGACAGAGACCTGTGGGATGCCACTTGTGACCGGTTTCGAGTCTGACATGGCTCCAGCAACTCTCACTCTGTGGGTTCTGTCTTTGAACCAGTTTGCGACCCATCTTGTGACATAGAGGTTTATATTTAAGCTGGATAGCTTATCTATGATGCCCGAGTGGGGTATTGTGTCAAATGCCTTTGCAAGGTCCAGATAGGCTGTGTGGACTACCTTCCCTTCATCTATGGCTTTGGTGACTGTTTTGAAGAAGTCAACCAGGTTCAAAAGGCAGGATCTGCCCTTGACAAAGCCGAACTGGGTAGGATCTAGTGTCTGTAGGTCCCCAATGTCTTTGTTTATGAGCTCCATGATGATCCTCTCCATAGCCTTGCAGACTAAGCTAGTCAGGCTTATGGGGCGATAGTTTCCAGGGTCCGTAGAGGCTCCACCTTTGTGGAGTGGGACCACTGTTGCTGTACGCCATTCTGTGGGCACATATCCTGTAGTGAGGCTGAGATTGTATAGCTGTTTTATTTGAGGGATTAGTTCCTCTTGGAGTTCGTGTAGGACACAACCTGGGATGCCATCTGGTCCCATGGAAGCAGTGTTTTTTGCTTTGGAGAGGGCAACCTTCACCTGAGCATCAGAGATGTTTGGGAGGCAGCCCTCTACCGGGATAGATACTTGCTCTTTTGGGGGGGGGGTGGAGAAGTTTGCATTGAACCTGTCTGCCAGGATATTGGCGATGTCTGTGGATTCAGTATATTTTTTTGTCGTTTAGAATCAACTCAGAACAAGTCTGGGAGTTGCATCCCAGGTTCCTAGCATAACTGAAAAAAGCCTTATGATTGTCTTTGGTGTCCTGTGCAATTTTTCTCTCGAAGCTGGCCTTGGAGAATTTTATGAGGGATCGTAATTTTTTGCAAGTACTGATCAGAGATGCCTTCCCTATTAGGGATTTTGCTCTATCATGTAGTAGCTTCCTCCTTCTGTTGTACAGTTTATTTATGGCAGGGGTCCACCAGACTGGACGCCTGCCTTTGGATGATTGGGTCTTGGTTTTGTTTGGGATAGCATGATCCATGCATTCCTGGAGATGTCCGTAGAATGCGTTTATATAGGATTCTGCAGTTTGGGCCGTAGTTTCCACTGGCCCTGGGGCCTTGAAGGATTCCACTTCGGTTTTGAGAAGTGAGAAGTTCGCTTTTGAGAAGTTTTTCACTGTGGTTTTCTGGGCTGGGGTGGGGTCGGGATGTGGACATCCAGTGAAATTAATTTATGGTCTGATCTTACCAATGAGGGATATACTTCTAGTGTGGAGCATAGAGTCCCCATGTTGGTAATGATCAGGTCTAGTATGTTGTCCCCTCTTGTGGGAGTGGTGACTAGTTGTTCCATAGCATTTGAGTTTATAATTTCCAGGAACCTTTGGGCTAAGGTGCTGGGGCTTGAGTAGTGCTCCCAGTCAATGTTTGGGTAGTTGAAGTCACCCAATATAATGGTGTTCGGAGAGATCTTCATGTTCTCCAATGTTTTCAGGAAAGCCAAGTGGGATTCCTGACTTTGAGAGGGTGGTCAGTAGTATGCTATAAACTGAAAAGCAGTCTTGCCCACTGTTAGTTGCACATGAATGGTCTCCGATACTTCGTGCAATGCCACTAACCTGGAGGTGTGGATATCCTTGATAAATATGGAAACTCCCCCTCCTTTTGTGGTTCGGTCTGGGTTTTGGGGCCGAAAAGCATGATATGAGGTATAGCCTGGAAGTGCTGGTGTGCTCTCTGGAGCCTTGATCCAGGTTTCTGTCACTGCACAGATATCAATGTTCTCCATAATGAGGAGAGTTTCGAGTCCATGCATCTTGAGGTTAAGACTTATGGCGTTAAGCAGCATTACCCTTAGTTTCTTTTTCCTTGTGCTGTCTATGGGGGTGGGTTTGACTTTTGAGCCTTGCCTAAAAAAGGCACTATGGGGGGTGGCAAGAGCCTTTGCCAATATCCGAAAGCCCAGTGGTGACAGGTGCAAGCCGTCCCTAGCGAAGCAACGTGGCTTGTCGAGCATGTCATTCCAGGCTGACAGACACTGGATCCCCTTTGAATGACACCAACATTTTAGCCAATTGTTAAAATCAATCATTTTGTCTTTGTACTGTGGCATCATTCTAGGTGAGGGTAAGATGCTGCTCAAGGTCAGGGTCATACCAGCCTGGGCTACATGATTAGAGAGCTCCTCTATGTCTCTTTTCATGTAGTCCAGGGAGGTACGTCTCAGGTCATTCACACCAGCATGTACAATGACTGAGTCATATTTGTATTTGCTTTGGAGTGACCTGAGTGCTTGCTTTATGTGGCGGATCCTAGCACCTGACAGGCAGCTCGCCATGACCTTCTCTTAATTCAGCCTGGTGAGCGGGATGTCAGTGTGTCTGACAATAGAGTCACCTATTACAAGAGTATCAGGTGTGTTATTCAGCCTTAAGGGCTGTGGCTGCTTGGCACACTGACTTTGTGGGCTATGTGTTGTGCGTGTTTTGTTTTGAGGTAGCGTTTGCTTGGATGTCTGCTTTGGAGGTCTCTGTTGCTTAGGTAGATTTTTATTTAGAGCCTCCGAGTATGTTTTTGTGTATTTATGTGTTTGGCTCGCTGATGTGGTGGGACTATGTGATACTGGAATTGTGTTGTGTGAGGTTACCTTCTCCTCCTGAGTGGTTACACCAGTTTTGAGATGAGAGAGTTCAGCCTCTAGTTTGGCTAAATAGTTGCATCTCTCACATATATTTGAACCTGTTTGGAGCAGGAGAGGGTTGTCCATGTACATGAGACAGTTGTAACATTGCCTCAAAATTCCCAGATTCACCAGCTGGACTGGAGAGGAAACCATTGACTGACCTTTGGACATGCTAGAGTAATATAGGGAAACTGAATTTAAGATGGACCAATAGAGGACAGGGTGATCGTAAAACAACATGAATGAGAGGTTACACAGAAAAAGTACATTCAATCCCCCCCCGTTAACCTTGTGTTGAAAGTCTTTGAAGAAATGGTTGAAAGAGATGTGAGACAAATTTATTCTCACAATGACTACAACAATAAAAATAATAACTGGATAGAAGAGGAAGAATTATTATTAAGAAAATTAAGAGAAGAAAAAATTAGAGTGATGAAACCAGATAAGGGGGAGGGGTAGTTTTGATGTACCAGGAATTGTATGAAAACTGCATACACAATATTGTACAGGACTCTGATCATTATATGATAGTATCCCGTAATGAAATAAACATTGTGTACTCTAAGATTAACTATTATTTAATGGATCATCTGCTTCAAGGTAGCATAGATGAAAAATTGTATAATTTTTTACATGTAGAAAATCCACGGCTTCCTGTTATATTTGGGATACCCAAAGTGCATAAGGGGTTAGAACCACTCAAATTCAGAACCATTGTAGCTGGAGGGGGGAGTATCATAGAACCCCTGGCTATTTTTGTGGATACAAAATTGAAACATTTTATTAACTCGGTTCCACACATCAGTAGGGATTTGTGGGAATTTTTGAGAAATATTCCAACAGAGAAAGTTGACACTGAGTTATACTTTGTCACCGTAGATGTGGTGGAATAATTTCCAAGTATCCCTCACAGGATCGGGCTGGAATGGTTTTATGATATTCTAAGTATGGAATCTGGATTAAATGGTAATCTGGTTAATTTAATTATAGATTTCACAGAGACAGTACTGACGAACAATTTTGTGTATTTTAATGGTGACCATTTTCAACAAAAGAAAGGAGTTGCGATGGGGGCAGCATGTGCCCCCATTTATGCAAACTGTGTGTTATACATTTGGGAGAAAAAATATATTTTTAATACACCATGGAAGCAATATATTTTATTCTACACCCGTTTTTTGGATGACATTTGCATTTTTTGGAAAGGGTCTAAGTTAGCATTCCTTCAATTTTATGAATATATTAATTCTTGTACTGAATTTTTGAGATTTACCTACACCTTCGATGAAACAAGTATTAATTATTTAGATGTAACTTCATACAAGGACTCACATAATTTTTTACATTCAAAATTATTTAGAAAATCCACCTTTTCTAACACGTATTTACATTTTCAAAGTGGACACCCTTTTTTTCAGAAAAAGGGTATAGTAAAGGGACAGTTGATAAGGGCATCAAGGATGACGAGTGAAGAGGGGATGTTTTTGGAGGAGGTCAAATTTATAAAGAAACTTTTTCTGGAAATGGACTACCCGGACTTTAATTGAGGAAGTGACAGTTGGGAGAAAAAACAAATATTTTCCATTATTAGGACAGAATGATGATACGATGGTTAATAAGAAGGAAAGAGAAAAGGAAAATTACAGCCAAGCTATGGTACACACTTTTTCGGACACTTCCAATATTGTGGAAAAAATTATTAATAAATATTGGCCAATTTTGAAAATGAACATCGACATTAGTAATTACATCCCTAATCACCCCACCTTCATTAGAAAAAGAGGAAAGAATTTAAAAGATTCATTAGAGACAAATGAACTAAACAAGTCACGGAATTCTAACAGTAAGAAAGGTACATACAAATGTGGGTCCTGCGGACAATGTGAACACATTTTAGATCGACAGGAGATTAATATTACATCTAGGAAATACAAGTTTGGTTCTATCCAGACACTACAATTGTGGTACAAAAGGTATTGTATATATTGGAACATGTACGGCTTGTAATAGATTTTATATAGGGAAATATACACGTACCCTAAGAAAAAGAATCTATGAACACTCATATGAAATAAAAAAAAGGGAAGGAGTCTAATGCGTTCTACAAACAGTCATTGACATGCAAAAATATGAGTATTAAATTTGCGGTCATTGAGCAGGTAGTGATGGATCCTAGGGGGGGGCAACTGGGAATCAAGGGTTGAATATAGGGAACTTTTTTGGCAACTAAAATTGGATGCCAGTAGACCCCCCGGATTGAATGACAGCATTAGCATACAGAGTGTGTTGAGATTAAGACAGGCTAAATTATAAACATTTATAAAAAAATATTTTAAATATGTTTCTTGATGTATTTTCATTTATATTTTATGTGAGTTAGATATTTATTTGGCTGTTTTTTTGCCTGCCCTGATTTCAATTTTTACTGTGCAGAATACATATATTTTTAAACATGATATTAGTAATTTTAACAGTATAGTTAGGTTGAGTATTTAGGACTATGCATTACTTAGGGGAAATGTTTTACATGTATTATGTCCACTTAGAGGTGTCTATGTAGTAAAAAAGTATATCTTTATATACACACACATGCATTTTTCACTTGTTGGTAGGAAAACTTTTTAAACTTGTGTATTCTTGTATACAATTGCAAACATATACAACACACATTTTTACACGCAATACTTTTTTAACAGCATTTAAGCTTGTATAGCAATGTATTGCTTTAAGATGAGCAACAAATGTAATTAGATGCAATTAGTGTATTGATTGCTTGTAATATATAAGAGGAAAGGTTATGGAGGATTTTTTAGTTCTGAAGAAACTTTGTTATTGTAACAAGGAGAAAGCGCGCTCAACTGAAATTTGTGCTGTCTGTTTTTATGGTTATTGAAATTGACGGTGGAGTTACTTGTCTTTGAAATAAATTTGGAATACATTTCGTGAAGGTTCCTGGTTTCTGCCTTGATCTGTTTTTGTTCGTGGTTTGGTGTTTCAATTTTTGGATTTCTCTAATCGTAGAGAGTATAAGAATAAGTAGTGCTTATGGTTTAATAGTGCTAACTTGTAGGATTACTTAATTGGACCAGTGGAGGGCCTTAGAATGAGAATATGGTGTTTAAATTGAGAGATAGAGCAGTTCTAAGGGGAAAAGTGGAGAGCAGACTTTGTGGAGCCAGGAATAGTTTAAACCCAATTAGGCAGCGCTGCCCACTGTTGTGCTATGCACAAAACTGCGCAAAACCGCGCAAAAGAGGGTTTTAAGAGATGAAGATGAAGGAGTTAGGAATTGACCCAAAATGGCCAATAAAACTACAGTTTCAAGTCAGTAACCACTCCCACAGGGGCAGGCAGGCTGCTCAATGTTTTTCACTGCCACTGATCAACAGAGAGACTTCTCTTTAGTCCAAGCAAAAAATGGCCTCCAAGAAACTTACAAACAGTTCAAGAACAGCAAGCCTGTAACTGAACTTTTTTAAATCTCAGAAAAGTGGGAAAAAAGCAAGATTTTTTTTTTGTTTTTTTTTGTTTTTTCAGAGATAGCAGAGGTTCACAAGTATCAACAAGTTATAACAGTGCAGTAAATGACCCCACACAAGAGTGCTAGGCCAAAGACAGATAAAATGCAAGTTTTGAGAAAAAAACGATTTTAAAAATAAGTGCAAACAGGAAATTCAGTAAACAGCTCTAGGTTGTGCTCTAAATACAGTTACTAATGCAGAAATCAAGTTTAACAAGCCAGAAAATGCTCAAAATAGGTGGCTATGCAGAAAAACTTAGCAAATAAACAGGAAAAATACGTAAAATCTCAAAAGTGGCTCCTTTCTTCTCTGTACTGTATTATGTCTGTTCTGTCTTCACAATGCAACAAAACATTAATTGCTAGCAGTTGTATTATAAATTACAAATATTATTGTGTCTAAAAGCAAAATGATCAGTCTCAGTGTGTGATACTTTGAAAAACTGTCAGTTTATTTACTCTAGATTAGAGCAATGCAAGCTATCCATTTATCTATTGAAGATTAGAGGCATGCACTTTAGGAGTGTATATCCTACATAGTCACATGCTCTAGTTTGGTCCAGATAGTTAGGTCTTTCTTTGATGCTTGCAATTTATAATGCTAACACCTAACCCATGTTTATACCTTAAACCAACGAACACAGATAGTAGCTCCACACTGAAATGCTGAGATGCACCTTTGATAGTTTACAGTTTCCACAGGTTGAACAAATAGTTCTAGTTCCAACAGACCAAGAACAGTAGTGTTTTTGCTGAAACATACCTTTAATATTTTGCAGTTTCCACAAATTCAACAAATAGTTCCAACAGATCAAGGACAAAAATAGTAGTGTTAAAGCGCTTTTCATCCGGATATTATCCGGACTTCTTCAGAACACTATTTACATTAAAATTCTAGTTTAAAAAACCCTCGTTACATGACATCATCAGGTGAGCGTTGTTACTCACATCTGATTTTTTAAAAGAACCATGCACACATTTTTAATAGTACCTAATAATTTCGTACCTTTGTGTAATCCATAAAGGTATTTTAACCATAAGAAAATTCATATTGAGTAACTCAAATAGAATTCAATAAAATAAAATTTAAGTTAAAAATGTTCCTGCAATACAGAATGGTACATATGGCATGTTGTACCTATACAACTAAGAAGTAAAGGTAATAACAGCTAATCATCACTAAGCTGTCATTAGCATAACGTGACTGGAAAACCTCTTAATACATATAATATATTTAATATATGGCAGACAAGTAAGTAAATTAATAAATAAGTAAATAAGTACCTTATACTAAATGGAATGTCATTATTGCTTAAGCCAAACCCCTAAAGATTTTATAGAACCATTAATATATAATATCACTAACGAATCCTGTAAACAAATACATATACATCCAAAAATTTGCGTAATCAACAACATGGCTTTTTTTAGAAATTAACGTACTAATAACATCATATTACTACATCGCACCATATTAAAAACCTAATATTTGGTACATCATATTAATTATCATTCCTATTACTTAATTAATCAATAGAACGGCCATAACTATATATATATATATATATATATATATATATATATATATATATATATAAAAGAAGAACCAAGACCAAACAATCTATATTGTCTAAACTATTTAAGTCAATTAATAATACTCGATGACTAGGACCTAACTAGTGATGTGCCAAGGTGGAAAGTATGGAAAATATAGAATAGCCAATTCTAACAAGTTTCATCTATATATTCTAGAAGGAATTCTTACCAGGATTAAAGACTACTGAGTGTATATTAATAATAATATTAATAATCATATCGTATACACCCATCTAATCAAACAGAAAGTGGGTGAAAATTAATGTGTAAACCCAGGGCCAACATTAAAGTGGTCAATGTTATGTTTAAATATTTTAAATTATTCAAATCAATAATAGAATACTTCATGTTTCTATATGTTAGATATTTAATGATTAATAAACATGCTCCTTCTCACCTTAATAAGCTCTTTAGTTTCAACACACATGCTATGGAATAAGTTTCATTTAAGCCTGGGTGGTTACAGGCATCAAGCCTAAGTTGCCAACATAATTCAGATGGGTGTATACGACATGATTATTAATATTATTATTAATATACTCTCAGTAGTCTTTAATCCTGGTAGGAATTCCTTCTAGGCTATATAGATGAAACTTGTTAGAATTGGCTATTCTATATTTTCCATACTTTTCACCTTAGCACATCACTAGTTAGGTCCTAGTCAGCGAGTATTATTAATTGACTTAAATAGTTTAGACAACACAGATTGTTTGGTCTTGGTTCTTCTTTTATATTTATATATATATATATATATATATATCGTTATGGCTGTTCTATTGATTAATTAAGTAATAGGAACGATAATTAATATGATGTACCAAGTATTAGGTTTTTAATATGGTGCGATGTAGTAATATGACGTTACTAGTATGTTAATTTCTAGAAAGAGCCGTGTTGTTGATTACGCAAATTTTTGGATGTATATGTATTTGTTTACAGGATTCGTTAGTGGTATTATACATTAATGGTTTTATAAAATTGTTAGGGGTTTGGCTTAAGTAATAATGACATTCCATTTAGTTTAAGGTACTTATTTATTTATTCATTTACTTACTTGTCTGCCATATATTAAATATATTATATGTATTAAGAGGTTTTCCAGCCACGTTACGCTAATGACAGCTTAGTGGTGATTAGCTGTTATTACCTTTATTTCTTTGTTGTATAGGTGCAAATTGCCGTATGTACCATTCTGTATTGCAGGGATGTTTTTAACTTCAATTCTATTTTATTGTATTCTGTTTGAGTTACTCAATATGAATTTTTTATGGTTAAAATACCTTTATGGATTGCATGAAGGTACAAAATTATTAGGTACTATTAAAAATGTGTGCATGGTTCTTTTAAGAAATCAGATGTGAGTAACATCGCCCAGCTGATGATGTCATGTAATGAGGATTTTTTAAATTAGAATTTTAATGTAAATAGTGTTCTGAAGAAGTCTGGATAATATCCGGACGAAAAGCGCTTTAACACTACTATTTTCGTCCTTGATCTGTTGGAACTATTTGTTGAATTTGTGGAAACTGAAAATTATTAGAGGTGTGTTTCAGCAAAAACACTACTGTACATGGTCTGTTGTAACTATTCGTTGAACCTGTGGAAACTGTAAACTATCAAAGGTGCATCTCAACATTTCAATGTGGAGCTACTATCTGTGTTCCATGTTTATACCTTGCTTTTGTTAGTATATAAATCTATTAGAATTCCAAAATAATGATAAAATAGCAAAATATTTTTATTAAAAGAGAACTCTACCCAAAAGTCAAGTTTTTCTTTCCAAAAAGTGTTTTTCCTTCACTGAAATCCAAGCCTAAATGCTACACATACAGAAAAAAAAAACATAATTTAATAATTACGTTTGTTTTTCTTTCCTGTGTCTGTCTCATCTGTTACATCACAACAGCTAATAAGAGTGGGACAGTAATTAAGTTAGGTCACTTATCACAACAAAAGAGCCATTAAGAAAACAATATGTATTTATTATTTATTTATTTGGCATTTGTTGACCGGGAAAGTCCAACTGGTTCAGGAACCCTTTTTCAGCAGAGGCCCGGGAGAAAATCTTCACAAACTAGTACAATTAACAATATATAAAACATTTGAGAGAGCATTGGTACAACTGTCATTTGATTTACATTTACATTAGAGAAGTACCAAGTAAATATTTGTGACTTAAAAAATAGAAAGTAAAATATTTCCTTAACATTTTCATTTGAGAATTACAAAGTAAAAACCTTTGACAGGTGCAGGTAACATTGTCATTTCATTTACATACAGGTGAATAGTTTGCTTGGAAATTCAGAGGATGCCTGAGGAGTGGAGACAAAGTGTTTTGGTACATATTTTTAAGAAAAAGGGTGATGTGCAGTGTTGTAGTAACTACAGATGGATGCAACTGATCAGTCACAGTTTGAAGTTATGGGAAAGAGTAGTGGAAGCTAGGTTAAGAATGGAGGTAATGATTAGTGATCAGCAGGATGGTTTCATGCCAGGAAATAGCACTACAGATGCAATGTTTGCTCTGAGAGTATTGATGGAGAAATATAGAGAAGGTCAGAAGGAGTTGCATTGTGTCTTTGTGGACTTGGAGATGTCATATGATAGGGTGCCTAGAGAGGAGTTGTGGTATTGTGTGAGGAAGTCGGGAGTGGCAGAGAAGTATGTAAGAGTGGTACAGGATATGTGCGAGGGTAGTGTGACAGTGGTGAGGTCTGCAGTGGGAGTGACAGATGCATTTAAGGTGGAGGTGGGATTACATCGAGGATCAGCTCTGAGTTCTTTTTTATTTGCAATGATGATAGACAGGTTGTCATACAAAATCAGACAGGAGGCCTCATGGACTATGATGTTTGCAGATGACATTATGATCTGTAGTGAGAGTAGGGACCAGGTTGAGGAGACCCTGGAGAGGTGGAGATATGCTCTACCAAGGAGAGGAATGAAGGTTAGCAGGACTAAGACATAATATATGTGTGTGAATGAGAGGGAGGATAGAGGAATGGTGAGGATGCAGGGAGTAGAGTTGGCGAAGGTGGATGAGTTAAGTATTTGGGATCATCAGTTCAGAGTAATGGTGAGTATGGAAGAGAGGTTTAGAAGAGAGTACAGGCAGGGTGGAATGGGTGGAGAAGAGTGTCAGGAGTAATTTGTGACAGACGGGTACCATTGAGAGTGAAAGGGAAGCTCTACAAGAGGGTAGTGAGACCAGCTATGTTGTATGGGTTGGAGACGGTGGCATTGACAAATAGACAGGAGTCAGAGCTAGAGGTGGCAGAGTGAAAGATGTTAAGATTTGCACTGGGTGTGACAAGGATGGACAGGATCAGGAATCAGTGTATTAGAGGGTCAGCTCAGGTTGGATGGTTTGGAGACAAAGTCAGAGAGGTGAGACTGCGTTGGTTTGGACATGTGCTGAGGAGAAATGCTGGGCATATTGGGAAAAGGATGCTAAGGATGGAGCTGCCAGATAAGAGGAAAAGAGGAAGGCTTAAGATAAGGTTTATGGATGTGGTGAGAGAGGACATGCAGTTGGTTGTTTTAACAGAGCAAGATGCAGAGGACAGGAAGAAATGGAAACAGATGATCCGCTATGGCGACTCCTAATAGGAACAGCTGAAAGAGAAGAAGTTTTCAGTGTTTGAAGATAACTTGGATGGCATAAAAGTAGTTAGGTTTGAAAGTCTGAAATCATTGGCAGCTTTTAGGAAGCAAGTTGGTTAGTATATCTAGTCTGAAATGTTGGAAGGCTAGCGGTATTTTTCTAAACAGAGTTAGTCTAGCTGAGGTGCATGTTTGCAGTGTAGTTTAGGTAGTCAGTAGGTAGATCTTTGTAGACCAAAGATAGAAGAATGGAAAGGTTAAGAGGAAGAAGTAATGAGTGGGATTTGAAGTCAAGCAGGGAAAAGAAGGGGTAGTTTAAAGAGAGGAGGGGGGAGTATAGAGGAGGTAGAAGGAAAGAAACTGGAATGGAAGGAGGGGTAGATGGGAGGTGGAGTGGAAACATAGCTCCTGTGTTTATTTAAAGCAGGTGCAGATGCTTGTTTTTAGGAGGTGTTTTTAGCATGAGTTTGAAATATTTGTGGTTAGATGTTATCCTAATCTCTGATGGTAAGTCATTCTAGAGTTTTGCTACTGTTTAGGAATAAAGACATTGTCCGGCTTTTTTCTTTGGCCTATGTAGAGTTACTAGTCGTTTGTCTTCGAATCGGAAGGTCCTGGTGGATAAGTAGGATTGGAGAAGAGAGTTAAGTGATGGGCAAGTGTGGGGTTGCTATATTACTCGGTGTGCCATATTAAGTTGTTGGTGTGTAAGAGGTGTTTTAGTTGGAGTCAGTTAAGAGTTTGGAGAACTATGCAGTGGGGAGTGTTGTTGGGTGCATTTATAGCAAATTTGGCAATGTTTTTATAGTAGGATTCCAATTTGTTTTTAGGGAGGTCTGGATGTTTGTCAGAATGGGGGCAGCATAGATGAGAGAGGGGAGCAGGTAGGTAGTGTCCATGGTGGTTGTTGTTGCTGAGCTCATGAACTTTTTGTGGCGGTAGAGCATTCTGAGTTTACAGTGGGTTTTCCTGATTGCATTTTGAATATGTTGATCAAAAGAAAGCTTGTTATCTATGGTTACTCCTAATAGTTTGGCTTAGAAGACCACTTCTAGTTGGGTTTTATTTAGAGAAAATATCTTAAATTTGGATGAGAGATTTTTGGGTGTGAAAAGGAGGAGCTTGGTTTTACTTGGGTTCAGCAGGAGCTGGGCATTGTTTAGCCAGCCCAGGCTCTATGGAAGTGAAGGAGGTTTGAGTTAGTTGCTGGAGGTGTTTTAAGTCATTTGAAGTGGAGATGATGGTAGAATCATGGCGTATTGTATCAAGGAGCTTTGGTGTGAGGCACAGTGTATATTGTTAACAAAGAGGTTAAAGAGTAGTGAACCAAGAAGAGAGACACCATTGTTGTTAGGTAGAAAGTTACAGAGGGTCTTCTGACATGTTACACATTGTTGTCTGCCTGTTAAGTAATTGCTGAACCATAGTAGGGGAGAAGGGGAAAGACCAAGAGCAGAGAGTAGTACAGTAACATTTAATGTGCCTTATCAGTTACAGAATGCCAGCGTAACACCTCAGATAAATAGTGTAGCCTGGAGTCTGAACAAAGGCAGGGCTTTCAAGCTTAGTTTTAAGATGCAAATATCTTTCCCTGTAATAAAACTCAGTGCCACAAAAGGAAACAAATATGTTTACCTCTTTTTACTTTCTGTCAGCATATGGTTTTGCATTTTTTTCTCCACTCTAATTTCATCAAAAGTGCATGTTTCTTCTGGAATTGTGAAAAGAGGCTTAACATCAAAGACTTTAATTCTAGCTACAATATTTAAAACTGAATGCAACACAAAACATCTCAGCCCAAGTAACACCTATTAATCACAGGGGTCAGATTTCTCACACATGAACGCTGAATTGCATTTGTTAAAGAACAATTAACTCAGCTACATTTTCAAGCCTGTCATTCAAACATTCCTTAAAATGCTGCATCATAGATGGCCACTAATACAAATAAAAGGAAGAAAAACAATTAAAAATGTGGATTGATGATAATAGTACAAAGTAAGCAGTCACAGCAATGTTGTCAGCTGTTGAGAGAGAAAACTATAGTAAATGACATGAGGAAGATGAAGCCATTGACCAAAAAACAAAATAATGCTAGCCATGACAGCCTACTTCAGATCATTTTGGGGTACAACAAATTAGACAATAACAGTAACCATTTACTTTGACATGGAGGCATTAGCAATGCAGAAAAGTTTAAGATTTGCTGAAAAACATATGTTTTGTTCAGTTTTTTGGTTGGAGTTCTCCTTTAACAATGAGTCTTGTGCTAAAAATAAAATTGCTTAGATTTCAGATTATGCAGAAATTGATTGCTAACAACAACAGCTCTGCTTCCTTACATACTATGTTGTAGTTTAGCTATGTTTAGCTTCCGGTGAAGTGAGGCTGGTCTTTTTTCTGTTAATATTTCCTGTAAAGTGTTAACACTACTTATTCACTTTCTGATCTTACCAAGAAGCCATTTATACAGCTCTAAACAAATATAAAAAATGACAGAAAACATTTATGCAAATTTCGAAGACCTGGGAATAACCTGCAATGATAAGACACAGGTGTCTCCTAAAATAGGTAAGATATGATAATTATATTGCATTTTAATTACATGCTAAAGTAGTGCATTTCTATCAAATTGAACAATTTCTACATCAGCTTTATAAGATTCGTAGCACCTTTTTTTTATTCTGATGACTACTATTCCCCCCACTGACTATTGAATGTACTTATAAATATTTGATGACAAAGTGAATGTAAAGGCATACTAACATGGCCAATTTGAATCTTTCATATACATTTATATTAAACTCTTGGAACTGAATGCAACATCCCTGTATCGTATTTTCTTTACTGCATCAGGTATTTTATACTTTAATAACTCAAGGATTGTTTAATGCAATTGCTACATACCGTACCATTTTCACACTCAATTTTGCAATATTTTTTTATGATTTGTAAGGAATGCGCATTGCATTAGCTTTTGTACAATACTATAATTTTCCTTTAGGCGTAAGGTAAGCAATTAATAAAAGGTAAAATAATGTTTTGTTTTGCACTGAATTAATTGTTCATGCTGATTGAATGTCCTGTTATCTTCGTGCCCTGTTTCAATGTACATAATCCATCCATCCATCCATCCATCCACAACCCACTGTTTCTCATTTTTGCACATGGGGTCAGGGTATCACATCAGTGTACATAATCCTTATATTTAACTTTCTTGAGACACATATTCAAACTATATAAATAAATAAATGCACTATTCATCATTACTATTCTAGAAGTCATAAATACCTTCTCCAGGATAGATATTGGTAATAGTTCTACATATTATAAGAAGACATCACATATACATTAGTGGTGGGCACACGCTGTTTTGCATTATGCATCTGCCTGTAACCCCACTTTATGGATGGGTCTATATTAAATCATGGAACGCTTAGAAAAGCTAATGATGGTTTATTGACCCCATGTAAGTGAAAGCTTACAAACTCAAACGCTTAGAGCAGCGATTTTTTTCCAAGGGAAAAAAAATCACTGTTCCAAAAAAAACACTTAAAACATAACATAAAGTGGGGGACTTCACCCCCTCCACAACCCCGATGTGGGGGGCTGTGCCCCCACACCCCCCCCTACTTAAATATACCATCTCTGAGATCACACTACAGTGACAAAAATGGCAAAGTAACGGATGCGGCCAAGCTATTTCTTTCCAGGGAAAGAATTTGCTTATATGCAGCTTCATCATTTTGCCTTTTCATCTTTTCAAGTTCGACCAAGATGCATTCAAAAGAATGCTTCAGTCATCTAATAGGAACCCTTTATGGATAAGCCATTTTAATCATGCTGCATACATTTGCAAAATATACCTTTGATAAACCCAACTTTAGTTGTATTATATAGGTCTAAAAGGTCAGATTCAACAACTCCACAATGATGCAATGTTGCTGCTTGCATTGACAATGCTCAGAGTTTCACCAGTCATCGTAGTTTAGTACAGCAAATTAAGGATAAGCCTTACTAAACAATCCTGGGTTTGTTTTCATCAGTTGTGCTTCACCTAATGTATTGCAATGAGCAACATGAATAACATGGTTAACAAAACATGTAAACAATAAATAAAATGTCTCAAGTTATAATTAAAAATGTCCATTTCATCTCTGAAAATGGGCCTCAACAGATAGATAACATGGTTAACAAAATAAATAAATAGATTGATCGATCAGTTAACTTAGCAGTGTCAGAGCTGCAACAGGTAACACACTTGCCTTTGGTGCAGAAAGCTGTTGGTTCTATTCCCACACCAGATAGATTGATTATTGACACTGCAGTGCAGCACAAGGGCATGATGCACTCCTAAGTGTGTTGTCCTTCGGATGAGATGTTAAACTGAGGTCCCATCTGCTTGATCTGATGGTAGTTCAGGTGGATATAAAAGATCCCATGGCACCCATTGAAAAGAGTAGGGGAAGTAACCTGATGCCCTGGCCAGATTTCCTCTAGTAGTATAAATACTATCTCAGGTCTCCCTTGAAAAGGGGCTGCTAGCCTTGTGTTACTACCATGGTCAACAAAGATAAATGAATAAAGTTAAATGTCTCAAATTATAAATAAAAATATAATCTTTCAATCTCCCTACACTGAAGAGGACAACCTTCTCACATAAATGAAATAAATCTTTGGCACATGCATATTCCACAGTACTATTGAAGTAATAATCTAAAATGAAATGCATACCATGTTTTTTAGTAGAACATGATATAAAGTCTTACATACTCTGGTAGCAGGATTCAATAAAGCTTACACTATAATTTTTACTGTGTGTGCGTCAGCCACGATAATGTTTAGCTTCAGTAAACTCTGTGTAGTGGCATGCAGCAGCATGCATGCATGCGCAAATACGAAAACTTTTGTGGCATGCAAATAAGCAAGGTGGACTCATTCAACAACCTCTAAAGCAAACAACCAAAAGATATAACCAAAAAATATTGCCAGGTGCTCAGGAGCCACAAAGCAAGCATGAAATGTTTAAGCTTTAAGTGAATACAAATCAGCTTTTTATCAGTAAGACTTCTTCAGAATACAATAAACCCACTGAGTCAGTTTATATATATATATATATATATATATATATATATATATATATATATATATATATATATATATATATATATATATATATATATATATATATATATATATATATATATATATGTGAGTGTGTGTGTGTGTCTGTGTGTGCACTAATCAACTGATAGTCTTAATCAAATTTAATTATGACAAAATTAAAACACCTGTAGTGAAGTTTAAAAAACACACCACTAAAACATTTTTCCTCTGACATAAAAAAGACTGAATAAAATATAAAAAAACTGTATACATATGATAAATTGTAATAAAGACTAAATAAATATGCCCAGTAAAACTTTATAAAACCACAATGTAAAACAAAGTAAAAAACTGAAAAATATATATAACTTATTTAGGTTCTGTTTTTGTTATTAGTTCTGTTTTTTTTTTCTGGTTCCTCATTTGATTTTTGGTTTTCACCTCTAAAGCAACTGTGTAGACTCTGTGTCCATGTTGGCAGTGTATTCCAAAACTTTCTGAGTACAGCCATGGAAAAAAGTCTACATGGAAACAAGAGCTAGTGAAAGCTATTACATTTGTGCAGAACTACCCTTAACATGTAACACCACACATATTCTGACCTAATTACAGCAGGGTGGGTGCTAGACAATTATTGTAACAATCATAATAATCCCTTTATAAGTGCCATGACATGAATGCTGTTTCCCTCCCCCACCCCCAAATGAAGTATATACTCGTAAGTAATGCAGACTGCTAAAATGTGTAAACCTACATGAAACAGAGTATTATACTGTACAGAAAGCATATGCAGGATGTAGCTGATGAATGACAGTATTCCTCTGTTACAGCATTGGGCTCCCATGCAGTTTCCTGCCTATGCAGTTATTAACCATGTCGGTTCTGGGCTGTCAGCATGGTGAAGATGTAAATAAAGTCAAAACTCATTAGAATTGCTGAATCTCAAAAAAAGACTAACCATGTAGGGATGCTCACTTCATGCAGGCACTTCCACTGTGTTCGTGTTGAATGCATTGCAACAGTGAATACTGACACCAGGGTGTGTCGGGTTATACTTGCAGAGGTGAACATGAATGAATGGCAGGTTTCTCTGTGTTGTTATGTTACTATTCCTGTGGCAGGACATGTATGTGTTAGGGCTGGAATATAGATGGTCTTGGGTTTGACTTTATGGTGGGCAACCTTTCCTTCTCTTTTTATGGTCCATGTTTGTGTGATATCCCAAGAACAGAAGACATATCAGTTTTGCCTATGCTTGTCTTATTTATGCGACATTGCATGGAGGTACATGATGATGTGCATGGCACTAATGAGCAAATAACAGGTCTGTTTAATAGATTTAATAGATGCTATTTATTGCAAAAACAGGTTTATTGCATGTTAATCAACCAATCCAACATGGTGGAGCTATTCAACAATGTATAAAGTATCCATGTAGCCTACATCATGTTTTTTTCCTTTCTTTTTCAATACCATTGCATTAGAGACAAGGACATTTTAAATGGCACTATGCTAGGGGGTTGCTGCAGCTATTTTACATCTGCATGTGTTAGAGGTTAAAGCCAATGCTACTGGTACTGCTGAGAATAGGCATAGGCCAAGAAGGAGAAGAGTGTTAATGCCCAGGGTAACTTTCCATATGCTACATGAGCTGGAGATTGTAGAGCACTACAGGGTCAACAGGGACACATTACAAGAACTATGTAAGCCCTGCCACCCTCAACTTAGAGCCAGAGCCTACCAAGGGGAACCCATCCCCATGGAAACTAAGGTATGTGCAGCCCTTAGAATATTAGCTACTGGTACTTTTCAAAGACCAGCTGGGGACATGATGGGTTTGTCACAGGCATCAGCGTCAAAGATGCTCTACCAGTTTCTGGATGCTATACTAATACATGTCAGTGAGCATATATGTTCCCCATAGTTCTGAAAAGAGGGCCAGCAATATGCAAATGTTTCACCATGTAGTGCACTACCTCAAAGTACTGGATGCTATAAACTGCACTCATGTACACATTAAGGTACCAACTGGTGAACAGGGTAGAATCTACATTAACTGCAAGGGATACCACTCCATCAAATGCCAAGTCATGTGTAATGCCCAAGTAATTATCTTGAATGGGTGTGCTGGCAACCCTGGCAGTTATCATAACTCCCATATCTGGCACACATCACAGTTATACCAGATGTTTGCTGGGGGAGGCACCCCACAGGGCCATTTACTGGGGGATGCTGGCTATGCTGTGGAACCATGGCTGATGACACCCATTAGTAGTGCACACACACACCCATGGTAGAACCCCATAATGAGGCACATGCTCAAAGTAGAAACATCATAAAGCATGTGTTTGGGATTCTGAAGTCATGGTTCCAGTGCCTAGATATATCCAGTAGACATCTGCAATATAATCCATGCACACAAATATACATAGCATATTCTATGCTCCACAATCTTATCCTGTGGAAACAGCTGCAGCAGGATCAACAAGGGGAAGGGACACACATCTCCCGACCAACTCCTATGTCACCACAGCCATCGTTAGAGGAGGATTCAGAGGAGGAGGAACCCCCAGCTGCTGTCCCTGTAGGCAGATGTAGGAGTGCTCAGTATGCCCTTGCATTGGCTAAGAGACAATGCATAGAACATTCACTGACCACCTAGGGACCTAATACCTTTCTCCTACTTACATCCATATAGTAAAATTGATGCCAGGCAACTCACACAACCTTTACTTCCCCATGTATTGGCTGTGTACTGCTTGCATCAGACAGAGTCAGCCCTGATCTAAATGTGTGTCCACTGCTGCATTTGCAAGGTTTGTCCTGAAACTAGAGTGTATTCTTTTATAATATTATGGCATATCCTTATATTTCCTAACTTGGTACAGTAGGCAAGTAAACAGTGGTAGATTTGTATAGAAAGTACCTTAACATGTGACACCAGACACTTATATTACTTATGCTTGTCCATTAATAATTAGTAGGCCTCAGGCATGAGAGATTCACACATTCATACCTCTGAAAAATTCTGATGTCCTCCACATGGCCTCAGTTTAGCACCATACCTTAGAACTGATAAATCATTGAAGGCAGAAGTTATAAAGTGATGATACACATTGCAGTTTCAGACTTCAGACTTGTTTGTGTCTCATAATAGTAACTGAGCCTTGCCCCCACACCAAAAGAGGAGTGCACCCTTGTTCCTGCCCTAACAGTAACTCAGCTATGTTACTCCCAAAAGAACAGTATCCAACCTAGACTTCATTTTTTGGTAGGTGGGTATCATATTATTCCCAGGTAATATATTCTCATAACCAACCTCTTGTCTCCCACATGGCCTGTCAATGGCACCTACTATAAGTTCATCTGCAGTCCTGCTAAAATCAAACTTGTGCCATGGCATGTGTGATAAGTACCGGGTTCTGTAGTCAGTGTCCTTAGACAGATATGGGTTTTATTCTCACTGCATTCAACTAGGTGTGTGTGTGTGTGTGTGTGTGTGTGTGTGTGTGTGTGTGTGTGTGTGTGTGTGTGTGTGTGTGTGTGTGTGTGTGTGTGTGAGTGTTTCTAAACAGAAGAGCAGAAGTATGTATCCCACGGTTGCCTTGCCAATTACATGGTTTGCTGTTTTTTTGAAACTTGCACAAGCCTACACATCTATTTCATGCAGGCTTCCCAAACTCTTGTCTCCAACATGACCTGTCAATATCATCTACTATAAGTTCACCTGCAGTCATGTTTAAAGCCTGTGGAACACTGTTATCTTGTCCTCAACACACACTGCTGATGTCGTTATTTATAAAGTGCTGCCTGACACACTCTAAACTGGACTTGAGCCATGGTGCTTGTGATAAATACTGAGTTCTGTAATATGTATACTTAGGTAGGGATTTTATTCTCTCTGCAGTCAAATGTAGGTGAGTTGGTGTGTGTGTGTGTGTGTGTGTGTGTGTGTGTGTGTGTGTGTGTGTGTGTGTGTGTGTGTGTGTGTGTGTGTGTGTGTGTGTGTATGAGCTATTTCTAGTCTATACAGTGAACCTTTTACAGCAGCCTGTGGTACACTGTTATTTTGTCCTGGACAGACACTGCTGATGTCATCATCTATAAAGTATTGTCTGACACACTCTAAACAGGACTTGAGCCATGGCACTTGTGTTAAGTACTGAGTTCTATAGTGTATGTACTTAGATAGGTAGGGGTTCTGTTCTCACTGCAGTCAGCTGTGTGTGTGTGTGTGTGTGTGTGTGTGTGTGTGTGTGTGTGTGTGTGTGTGTGTGTGTTTCTACTTAGCAAAGTTGATGTGTTATCCTATAGTTACTTCTCCAATGACAGGGCTTGCTAGTCTTTTCATCCTTGCAGAAGCTAACACATCCATTTAAAGCAGCCCTCCCAACCTCTTTTCTCCCACATGGCCTGCTGATGTCATCCACTATAAGTTGACCTGCAGACATGTAAAAGTCAGATGTGTGCTGTGACACTTGCATATAGTACTGTGTTCTGTAGTCTGTGTACTTAGATAGGTAAAATTAAACAACACAAACCAAAATGAACCATAGTATAGAAAAAAGGCAAGGATGTGATAAAAACTTAATTTATTCACAAACCAATATGTGTAAGTGCTTACGGTCGCACTTAGAATGTACAACCCTCAGCAGACAAACAGCATAATTGATCAAGGGTTTAAAAAGCCCACTCAAGTGACATCATCATGACCTCAGCCCATACAAAGGCATAATTTTTAAAGCAACAACTCCCCCTTTTTTAAAAAGAAAAATATATATACATTCCTTACAAACTTCATTATTTGATGCATTATATGTAAAAAAGCATTCAATTTAAAACATACAAATTAATATAAATATTTTTATAACTATATCCACATATATACATACAAATAAAAATATTTCACAATAAAAAATATGTTTATGTATATACATATAAATACATGTGCATACTTAAATATACACCATACATACATATAAACAAACAAATATATGACCTAAAAACGTAATTTAATATATGTTACTATTTTAACATCTTTCAAGGGCCTTTAATTTAAGCATGCATTTCAAGGAGTTCACTTCATTTAATCCAGGATACATATAGGCATTTGTTAAAGTTGCCACCACAATTATCTCTGTTCATGTTTTAGGGACCAAAGACCACCCCTAGGGTTAACTTTCACTTGGTCAATAACTAAAAATAAGAAGAAATGATCATTATGGTCATTAATATGTCTGGCTAGGGCATTAGTACAGTCTTTTTTCATTATACTGTACTGATGTTCAAACACTCCCTGCTTCAGATGATGGTCCATCTTATCAATTTAAAATTTGGGACAACGCTGGTACTCACCCAGATACACAACACCATTACTATTACAGTTAAACCTTTCCTTTATAGAAAAAATAACCATATTAAAAGTGAATTTATTAGTAACCTTTATATGTTTACAATGGTTACAAGAACCACACTTAAACATCCCACCAGGTCTGGTAGATGTTACCTGCTCTCTTTCTACCATATTTTTAAGGGTGGCTCCCCGTTTGTACACAACTTTAGGGACAACAGGTACCTTATTCCTAAGACTGCCATCATCAATTAGAAAGGTCCAATTCTTACACAAAATTGATCGTACATCATAAGCATTAAGTGAAAATGCTGTGCTAAAAGTTAAAGAAAAATTGTCATTGCTATTTTTAATTACATTTTTATTTACATTTATGGTCCTTTCATCTATACCTGTCTCGCTAGTGGATCTTAAATTCCCCAATGTTTCCGTGGAATTTAACATTCCTTTAATAAGTATAGGCCTAAATCACCCTGATTTATGTTTATTAGTAACTCATCAATCAATACTTCTAATAAATCAGAGGGATATCCCCATTAAATAAACATTCCTTTAAGGATATCACATTCAATCAGGTAGTCATGATCCAAAGTTGTCATATGAGCAGCCCTGACTAGCTGTCCCTTTATGACAGACCATTTCTGAAAAAAATGGGTGGGAGCTCTCAAAATGTAGGAAACAATTAGAGCATGTTGGTTTGCAGTAAAGCTTAGCTGTGTAACAACCATTCATCCTATCTTTCCTTAATAGGACATCCAGAAAGCTAATTTTATTAACATGGAATTCGTGGGTACATTTTAAAAAGTCAGTTAGTTCTGAAACACATTCCACAAATTCAACAGCATCAGCTTGATTCCCATGAAATAATATAAAAATGTCATCAAGGTAACGTATATACCAAGTAACATGCTTACTGAAAATGTCATGTTTGAAAAGTGTTGTGTTTTCCCAGTATGCCATAACGCAGTTGGCAAAGCTCCCCCCGCACAGGGAGCCCATGGCTATACCAGATTTTTGGAGGTAAATTTCCCCTCCAAAAAGAATTTTATTATTAGCCAAGATAATGTCAAGGAGATATTCAATCAAATGTATTTCATCTCCCGCAACACCAATCATGTGCAAAAATTCCCTCACCCAATATACCCCCAAAATCTGGGGGATAACTGTGTATAGGTCACAAACGTCAATAGTTAGAAAGTGAACATCTTCATGGTACTCTAACTTATTGATGGATTCCAAAACGTGCCAAGTGTCATAACAAATCTGGGACTTACCAGACAAGTATTTCTTCAGTTTCATGTCTACAACCTTGGCACAACCATATGTAATGCTGTTACACCCATCAACAATAGGACGATAGATAGGTAAGAGTTCTGTTCTCACTGCAGTCAACTGTTTGTGTGTGTGACAGATTTTACTTGACATTACAGAGATTCTTATATACCAACATGTGTGACACTGTTAGCACTATATGTTCAACAGAAAATGATGATGTAATGAGCTGTATCAGATTATAGCATATCCAACCATCCCACCAGGCCATGATCAGACAGTGGCCTGGAACCCAGGTAGATGTCACCTTAGGCTCATAGGAAGTTACGAGGTAGAGGACAGGTGACAGGTATGGTTTGGGGTATGCCTGGTGGGGGCAGAGGGGGGTGAAGTTTGCTCCAAACTTTCTGTAACAGGTTGGCAATGTCCTCAGAGTCAGTATGAGTAGTACTGTCCACTACTAGCTGGTTGCAAAGCTGAGCCTTCTAGTTTTGATGTCTGAAGTAGCTAAAGAATGCCTCCTGGTTATGTTTATCTAGGGATGCTACGTTAGGTTTGTACATGGCTTTAGAGGACTTTTCAAGATAACTAATTTCCCTGTTCAAGCTGTGGATGGTGTTCTTCCTCTGTTGAGTCAGTTCCCTCTTGTTCTTAGACATTACTTTCTTCCACTTGTTATATAACCTATATATGCTTGATGCCCACTAGGGTGGCTTGTTTTCTGTGAGAAACTTGTTTTGATATGTTCACATTCATCCATTTCTATCCATTTGTATAGCTGTTTATACAGGCCATTTGTGTACACCTCTGTATAGCAGTCATTGCTGACAGTGGCAGAAAGGATTTTGCTACTCTTTATTGCACTGGTTAGGAGTCTATAGTTTGCTTTGAGAAATGTTTCATCCTTTCTGCTCTTCATGGGGTGTCAGGTATGATTGTGAATGTGAATAAGACTGAAATGTCATCTGACCTGACAATGGGGGCCAGCACACAGGGGTTAGTGCAGAAAACCACTATGTTGGTCAGAGCTAATTCTAGGACATTCAAGACCCTTGGTGGGGGTGCAGACTATCTGTTACACAGCATATGTATTAACAAAGTCCATCAACCTTAGAGTGACTTTTTTTGTGTACATATATGACTCATTGGTCTCAGGATGCCCATGTTCATCAGGCTGCCTGAAGACATGATGGGAAACTGTCCATCCATTATGGAAGGTATATACTGTTGTAAGTAGTGGGGAGTGGGCTAGATGGACCAGGTTTTGGTGTAAGACTCACATAATGTCAATTCTATGGAGGGCTAGGGTTAAAAAAATGTGTCAGTGTTTCACAATGCACACCTGACTTGCTTGCAGGGCCGTAGTGCAAGCTCTGAGCAGCTACGGTAAACTGAGGGCAAACACACCAGAACTAAATGCTGAAATACACACGAAGTTAAAATTTTTTAAACAAGTAAAACAAGGGAAAGGCCAACAGGGAGCCTTATTCCAGTAAACCCCAATCCAGATGGGTTCTTGGCTGCACAGTTCTGCCACAAGGGTGCAGGGGGCCTTCTTAATATAAGAAAGCTGGTTTTAGTGCTACAATGATACCAGTCTAGATTCAGCAAGCCTGAATTGAGCCTATGCTATAACATGCAGAAGTTCTAGAAATCCAAAGTGCAGAAAATTGCAATAACAACAGAAAAGCAAACATTTGAAATAAAGCAGCAATTCAGTAGAATATTCCAACAAAACCAACAGACCTTCCTAGTGTAAAATAAGTGATCTGGAATGCAAGTGCTTACTAAGGCACTTTCAGAACAATGGACACAATAAGCCTTCAGCCAGCAAATCCCAGCTTAGAAGAGTGGAAGCTAACCTCTCCTCTTACCAGAGTGTAGACTGCAATCATCCATAATGTAAGACAACTGACTTGAAAGCCAAGTGCGTAAACCAAAAGTAACAGGTTTAGAATCACATTTATATTGTAATGCAATGCCAGACAGGTGACAGTGACATGTCTGTTAATCTACCTACATACATCATGTGATGGTCAGTAGGCCCTCTGTTATCTTGATGAGAAAGCCCTGTGGTCCAGCTGCTGAATGTGTCTGGTGATTTTCTTGCAAAAGAGAGCATTATACTGTATTACAGTTGTGATGAGTTTGACTACAGTGCTGTTACACAATCCTGAGATCTGCATGTGATGCCGTGTCTTATGACGTGCACCATACATATGTACTAGAAAACATGAAAGAGAAAGGTTATAAAGTAATGACACACATTTCAGTTCCTGACTTCACAAACATTGCAAGAAAATACAGTAGAAAGTACTGTTATGATGATGCTATCCACTGTAACATTTGGCAAGGCAAATATAACTGACAGTTATGATTATCAGTTCAACGATACAAATGCAGATATAATATGCACTAATGCAGCTATGCAGTCTGTGTATCAGATACACAGCTTTTTTATCCATGAATCCAAAAGAGAGAAAACAGGGATATGGCACAGTTATCATCACTTGCACAGGGTTCTGGGGGGGGGGGGGGCAGGAGGCCTATGCTGGCACAAAAAGTCAGTGAGTGTGTGTGAGGGAGAAAGTGAAGCAGGCAGGCTGTGTGTGTGTCTGTAGGGGTCTTCCATGTGAATGTAATGTGTGAGAGTCTGGATGAGCATAGGCAAGCTCAGTACTACCTCTACATCTTGGTATGTTGGATAGGTGTGAGCCATGCATGGTAGTAGTGGCAACTCATTGTTGTTGCCCCTAAGCACAGGTATTGGCTCTGCCAGGAGTTGCCCACGGTCAGATGGAGGGCTGCTACCTGAGCATGACTGATGTCTGCTGGATGTACTCCCTTCATGGGAATACCCAGGACCATGACTCCATGGCTTGGCATGTCTGGATGTGGGCAGTACACTCTCCAGTGGACCAGTGGAAGTACTGCCACCATGGGAGCATGATCAGGAATGGCCACATTGGCTCTCAGCAGATGTCGTGGCTAACCTATGTCCATGAAGATGGTGTTCCCTTCCCAGCAGATGTTCCATCATAGGCAGTGTTCGTTCCATGACAAATACCCCTCAGTCCGTCACAGACACCGCACGTTCCAATGTGTCATTCATCTGATTCAAGGAATCTGCGACACAGTGGAGGCAGTCATGCATGTCATATTGTGCCACATCCACAACCCTGAGCATTTGTCTAGAGCACCTTTCTGAACATGTCTGTGCCTCCATGATAGCCCGAAATATACACTGAGTGACAAGGAATGAGATATCTGCAGCAGGTGGAGGAAGGACAGCAGGTCCCCTCCGAGCACCCCTATAAACCCTCCTGTGTGGCAACTTGACAACACTTTGGCTACAGCCAGACTCAACAGGCACTGATGCCACAGTAGCCACACATCCCTGCTCAATGTCATTGCACTCCATCTGTCCTATATATGCGGGCTCAGGAAAAAGGGGTGGATGGATGTCAGATTCAACTTGTACACTCCCCTGACTGTGCCACAGTTTTGCCACCATCATCATCATTAGTGTCTGATGAGACCATGACATCTGGTGGCACAGGGCCCACATTCCAACTGTCATGACCACCTGTGATAAAAAGGGAGAAATCCAGGCATACATTAATACCTGCACTACTATGGTGAAATATATGTGAAACAACAAACAGTGCTACCACTATTACCGACAGTACAGCAGTATATACAACTGGCCTAAAATGACACATTAAATTAATAGAAATTTACCTACAGTACTGAAAAAACTAGATTTGGCTTACCATCTGCAGGAGGCCTACAGTGTTGGACTCCTGATGGTCCTAAAAGATGTTAAGGAAGAGGTAGGGCCAACATCATCACATTTAACAGGAGGTACTATATGTACTCCTCCCAATGCCTACATGGCTGATAACGTCAACCTGAGCTTATCAGTGCACTAATATTCAATTCCCCCCCCCAAAAAAACATAAGTGACACAGTAGTGCCTTTTATTTCAATTGTTTTACTATACAACAGTATCAAACTGGTCATATAATGAAGCCTACCTGGAAGCTCTTCCTGGGACTGAGAAGGAGTTGCACCCACATCAAGGACATATTGTGGGCCACTTGGCTGTGAGTTATCTTGTGCCAGAAGATTTGCCAGGAGTTCCTCATGGGGTGAGAAGTTGTTCTCTAGCAGACCTACCCCTGGTTTTCCTCTGGTCTTGGTCAGCAGCATCTGCATGCATCTGTGCAGCTGTGATCATGTCAGTGGCCCTGTGGCATACCTGCTCATAAGTACAGCCATTGCCTCCCATAGCATTTATGTTATCAACAATTTCCTGCTGTATCCTCAGCCTCTCTGGCATATTGGGATGACCCCTTCCAAGAAGGAAAGTGCCATGTTAAGAGTGGATCCACAATAATTGTGTTTTCCACATCGCTGAAGGGGGTTCTGCACCTCAATGGCATTTTTGGTCCTAAAACACAGCAGAATGATAATACGCATAACTATGACATAGCTCCACAATAACTGTTACCAGATAAAACAGTTAAGGTAGGCAATCATCAGTACCCACTGGGAAAAACATAACACATATGACATATGTGAAATACTAACAACAGACAGGATGCAAAACAAGGAGAGTAGCAAGGGCAAAATATCCTTATATGTTCATAGGTTCATAGGTAGGTACTAGGCTATCGACCCTGGGGCCTATATAAGTCTAGCCAAAAAAGTTCCTTGACTTTTGTCACCCAAAAAGTTATTTTCCTGTGCCCGTGTCTAGCAGAGCCACAGGCATGACCCCCGGGGTGAATTTCCTATTTCCCATCAAATTGTTGAGATTTTTCTTGAAGAGGGCTAATGAGGAGCTTTGCTCGACATGAATGAGTAGTCTGTTCCAGAGCATGGGAAGTCTCTGGGACAGGAATCTATCCCTCCAGCATGTTCTGTTTATTGTGGTGGCAAGGTTTAGGTCCCTGGAGCATGTGGCTTGGAGGGATTGGGTTTCCTTAAGTGTAGCATGTCCAACAGATCTGGGTTTGACATGGCTTTGTATGTTAGGCAGAGTTCGCCTCTGAGTAGGCGATAACTGACGGAGTAGAGCTGGAGTTTTTTGAGATGGTCTGCATATGGCATCTGTTTGAGGTCAGTAATCCTCTTAGTGAGGTATTTCTTTGGACTTTCTGGTTGTTGTAGATGTCTTGTGAGGTACATGCCAAATGGGGCATTGTACTCTATAATGGGTCTGATGAGGGATGAGTAGAGAACAATGACCTCTTTTTTTCTGGAGGTGAACCCCTTTGTAATGAGGTGTCTCATGTAGAAGGATTTCCTGACTACTGTGGCAATGTGATTATCGAAGGAGAGACTACTGTTCACCTGTGTCCCAAGGTCTCTTATCACACTTTTGGCATTTAATAGGCTACCACCTATGTGGCAATTCATGGGTACAGTGTTTTCCCCAAAGGGAATGACAATGCACTTCTTGGCGCTGAGCTTGAGACCGTGACTTTGACACCAAGCATCAGTCTCAGTGAGGCCCTTTTGTAGATTGTCCACATCATTAGGCGATTCTATTATGGCACCTAGTTTGCAGTCGTCTATGAACCTCATTAGGCAAAGACCTGCTGTATTAGCCTGGACTTCTGAGAAGTAGATGTCAAACAGAAGAGGACCCAGGACTGAGCCCTGTGGTACTCCACTTGTCACTGGTGTGAAGTTGGATTTGGAGTCGGCTACTTTCACTGTGTGGGTTCTGTTAGTGAGCCAGTTGCCACGCATCTTGTGACATAGGGATTTATGCCCAGTCTAGTGAGTTTATCTATAATTCCAGAGTGGGGGATGGTGTCAAAAGCCTTGGTGAGGTCAAGATAGGCTGTGTGCACCACCTTACCCTCATACATGGCTCTGGTGACTGCTTCAAAGAAGTCAATCAGGTTTAGGAGACATGACCTACTTTTTACAAACCCAAACTGAGCGGGGTCCAGAGTTTGGAGGTTACCTATGTCCTTGTTTATAAGCTCCAAGATGATACGTTCCATGTCCTTGCAGACCAGGTTCATCAGGCTAATGGGGCGGTAGATCCCAGTGTCTGTGGTGACACCCCCTTTGTGGAGTGGGACAACCGTCACTGTGCACCATTCAGTAGGCACAAAGCCTGAAGTGAGGCTATGCTTGAACATAGTACTTAGGTGGGGGTGTCAGTTCGTTCTGTAGTTCATGCTGAACACAGCCTGGGATGTTGTCAGGTCCCATGGATGCTGTGTTCTTGGCTTTGGAGAGTGCAGTCTTTACTTGTGCAGCCGTGATTACAGGGGCTTTGCATTCTTCTGGTATAGTGATGGGCCCTTTGGGGGGGTGAGGTGAGTGAAGTTTGCACTGAACCTATCTGCCAGGATGTTGGCAATATCAGTTGGTTCTGTATATCTAGCATCATTGTACTGTAGCTCAGAGCAGATCTGAATGTCACCATTGAGATTCTTGACATAGCTGTAGAATGCTTTGTGGTTGTCTTTAGAATCAGTGGCAATTTTATTTTCATAACCAGTTTTGGAGGATTTTATGAGGGATCTCAACTTCATACTGAGGTTGATGAGGGAGTTCCTGCAATCAGGGGATTTTACTCTTTTTTGCAACAGCTTCTTCCTTCTGTTGTAGAATTTGTTTATGGCAGGGGACCACCAGATTGGCTTCCTTTTTTTGGAGGATAGTGTCTTGGTTCTGTTGGGGATGGTACGATCCATGCACTTGTATATGTGCTTATACAGTGCATTTGCATAGAATTCAGCAGATGTACCTCTATTTTCCATCTGTATGGGTGTTGTGAAGTTTGCTACTTCTGTCTTAAGAAGCATGAAGTTGGCTTTGGAGAAGTTTTTTATGGTGGTTTCCTTAATGGGGGGTGGGGCTGGATATTGATATCTAGGGTGATTAGCTTGTGGTCGGATCTGACCAGTGAGGAGTTGACTTCCAGCGTGGAACATCAGTTGCCCATATTGGTAATGACCAGGTCCAGGATATTGCTGCCCCTGGCTGAGGTATGGAGAAGCTGATAAAGGGTGTTAGAATTTATGAATTCCATAAAGCGTTGAGCAAATGAGTTAGAAAATGAGTAGTTTTCCCAGTCGATGGTGGGGTAGTTTAAATCACCCATTATTAGGGTATTGGGCTGTACCTTAACATTACCCAGTATATTAGGAAATGCGCCATAGTAGGAACTCAACTGTGCTATCCCCCAAAAGAACAGTCCATTGTAGTTTGTGACATAACAGTAAATTCTCTTTGCTCCCCCCACCCACTAAAGAACAGGCACATGAACCACTTTGCTAACACATTGGAAATGCTAAACATGCATTCAAAGGACCTCTCTAAAAACATTTGCATTTGTGCATATGTATCATACAGCTTATTATTTCCATGTATTGTCAATCATTTGTACCTCTGAAATGGCTTGACAAACATGGCCATGCCATCAGTACACTTCTGACTAATGGATACAGATAACAGTGTAAAAGGCTTTGCTTCACATTATTCATTAATATGTTTCAGCATCTGCATTATGTAGGTAAAATAATGACAGCATACCTGCTGGAGTTCAATACTCCTCTGTAAAGTCTGCATTATGTAGGTAAAATAATGACAGCATACCTGCTGGAGTTCAATACTCCTCTGTAAAGATAGCTTGGAAAATTGTTTGCTTTGCTGAACATATAATAAGTATCATCACCATCAGTTTGGCTAGTTAAACATTTGCCTTTTTATAATGGAGTAGATTATTAATGGACTGCATCTGTTTAGGTGATGTTTCAGAGATGCTAATTACAGCATAAGCAGCTGAATTGCATGCTAATCGACCAATCTGGTGGAGCTATTCACAAAGTTATGAAGCAACCGTTTAGACTCCATGCTGTTTTTTTCCTGTGGATTTCAAAGGTAGTGGCATACAGACACAGAAACGCCACACAAACAGATTGTTAGGAGCTGCTGCTGTGTAACTCCATGTTTATGTACTACAGGCTGCAGGCAATGCTGCTGCTGCTGCCAATAGGCCTAGGATGAGACAGATAAGAGTTTTCAGGCCACATTTAATTTATCACAACATACGCAACATGAACATTGTAGAGTGCTACAGGGTGGACAGGAACAAAATACAGGAACCCTGAAAACTTTGCCAGCCTCAACTCAGAGCCACAGCCTTTACCTCCTCATGTATTGGGTGTATACTAATTCCATCACAGTCAGCCCTTAACTAACACTGCCAACTGCTGCATTAAAAAGGTAAGTCCTGAACATGCACTATATTGTATAATAATATTATGACATGTCCTTGCATTTCATCACTTGGTACAGTAAGCAAATACAAGGTGGATGATTTGTACAGAAATTAATGTCACATGTGACAGCAGAGACTTATTTGACTTTTATGTGTCATTAGCAAATAGTAGGCCTCTGGCATCAAAGATTCACACATTGATATCTCCCCAAAGTAATGATGATCACTGCGAGCCCTCAGTTTAGCAACATACATTTGAAATAGGAAATCATAACAGAGAAGTTTGAAAGTAATGAGATACATAGCAGTTTATGGCTTCACCACCATCATAAGATCAATCTGGGAGGATGTAAAACAAGGAGAGTAACAAGACCAACATAACCTTGTTTGAGCCATACCAGCAGCTCAACCTGGGTCAATCTCCCCTTGTAAGAACATTATACCCTTGCATATTCCATGACAGGAACCCACTTTTGCTCTCCACCCCCAAAACAGCAGTCTATGCTTATTTGTGGCATTCAACCTTCCATTAATTTGATGGCAACTGCATGTCATATTGTCCCCAGTGACTATCCTCACACATTTTAAGGCAAATGATATAGACTGGATTACACGCTGCATGTCTCTGAGTACTAGTCAGATAACTGATCAATGACCAAGAAACACAGAAAGGTAGGACACAGCTGTATATTTTTGCAAGAGTAATCTTAGCAGGTTGTGTGACCAGTAAGTGAACCTCATCTAAATATATTACATAAAATACATTTGCAATTATCAGATCATGCCTTAATATCAGTGTATATTTAGCTGAATTTGGTTAAGTGAGGAATTACATCATGTTTTTGCTGCAAAGGTTTTTGTGTGTCAAAGATCAATAGGTCCCCCCTTCTGTTTTGTGACTGTGCATTCCAGTGAGAGTCATGATCCAGACCTATGTGGTCATATCTCATGTGTGCTAACAGCTTCTAATGTATATGTCATAGACTGATTTTCACATTTCAACTAATTGTCCAATATTTATAGTTTTTTGTTCTTCTTTTGGCTACTGTTTGCAGGATGCGCCACTTAGCACAAACGGCTTTGGCTAGGTGCATTTCATTTGCACATAGAGCCACAGTGCACAAACCACATGAATGGGCCACCCACATAACAGACAGAACTCAGACAGCCACACATATATATTGGCCATTGCACAAACTCAATTCCTGGCAGTGCGCAATGTCACACAGCATGTTTGCATGATGGCAAGCAATAACCAACACTTTCAAATGTTACAAATCCAGAAAGTTCCCACTCCCAGTAGGTGTGATACCTAAAACTGATGGGAAATCATTATTCTCCATTGGTCTTGATCTGTGATAGGCATGGCTGGCATTCCTGGAGAGTTTTTGAGATTCCATGTTCAAAGACGGGGTGTCCAGGAGTCCAAAGTGTTTGTTGGACTCATAATCAATGATAATGGGCCCAGGCTGTTGTAGAGGGACTATCATGGCTCAGAGTGCAAGGCAGCATCATGAAATAGTCTGGCCCAGGGTCTGACCAGTGCTTTCAGTATCCCCTGCACTGGTGAACAATGTAGGAACCACTACAGAGGCCTCAGGATGAGGAAGAGGGATACCCTCAACCTTTGGATTGAGGAATGGGGGCATACCACGATGTGTAAGTGTCACTTACAGAGACTACTTGTCACAGTTAAAAGCTGGATATAGTCAGGACTGGTATGCTTAATGGCATTCTATTGTGTTCTGTTTTTCCAGCAGCCATCACAGACTGGGCACTGAATGGTGAACCCATGTCGCTAGATTGACATGGACGCATGTGGTATGTATGCAGCCCAACAGTGAAGTTACTTCAGCATTAAAAGTTACATCACATTTATTTGTTACTTATAGTTGTATCAAACAGAGCATTAATTTCTTAATTGCAATAGGGAATTATGCATGCATTACTCTGGAAGGTAAAACAACAGTTCATTATTACAAAACAGTCATATGTTGTGCCTTCAAAATCCACACTTCCCAAATGTATCAAATATATATAATATATTAGATATGCTAAGGTTTCATCAATATTGCAATGTAACATCAGAGCTGTCAAGCAGTGTCAACACTGGCTTGAATCAGTATATTTGGACCACGCATATGTGCAATGTATGCACATATCAAGGATTGCTTACTGCAATCTGTAGTATATTGTGCAGCTGTTAGAAGCTGGGTAGTCTGAACAATAAACAAAGGTATTTGTAAGGAGTTTGTAGTGTTAAAAGTAAAGGTGACAGAATAGAGTAAAATAATTGTATCAGTGCTTTGTATGTCACATATGAAGTTACTAATGTTCTCCCTTTTTTATCTCACCCCAACCCTTTTTTCTTTGTGTGTGTGTGTGTGTGTGTGTGTGTTTATTATTTTAATCTTTTTTTTGGGGGGGGGGGTATTATTTTATTTGTGTGTTTACTTTTTTATTTTTTGTTTTTCCCACAGCACAGCAGAGTAGGACTGTCTCATGGCATCCACCTGTCCTCACTCCACTGGCTACAGCACCACTGCTTAGCATGTCTGGTGCAGTACCTCGTAGCACCCCATCTGCTTCCTTTGCATTATCCAGCCCCTCAGGTAGATCTGCTGTGGAGGACAGGCCTGTGGCTCAATCTGGTTGCAGTGGTGGAGGTGTTGAGTTTGTGACCCATGAAGAACTGCCGGGGATGGTGAGTAGGATTATGCACCACACTGTTGGTGCATTTCTATGCTGGCTGGAGACACTGCTCTCCATCATTGTATTCTAAAACACAAGGAGGTGAAGACGTCAGACACTGCAGCCATTGGTGCAGTGAGGTGACAGTAATTAAAGTCCAGTGAGTGAGGACTCGATTCTCACTGTCACCCAACTTGATGTCCATGGGTTCGCAATATCTTCACCCTCACTCCATCCATGGTGTTCACCCATCTCATGTGTCCTTCACCATCCTTGTCCCTTGTCTTGTTTGTCTTGTCTATCTCCAATTGCTTTCTCACCTGCCCAACGTGGTTCACCCAGACATTCCTATGGCCCTTCCCCAGCACTCCACTCTCTTCAAAAAAAAATGGGCACCTGCCCCACAAAGAAAAAAAAAATCGCTCCATACATAGCCCTCCATTTTGCACACTTGTATTCATGACATACATGATTATTTACAATTCTACATACAATTCTCTATACAACAGTTTGTGCTGTGGTCACCCCTATCTCTGGGGGTGACAGTACAAATTCAGCTAAATTTGTATATTTTATTCTCGAAGAAATGGATAACAGTGTTTCTTTCCGACCTCCTTCCTGCACATTTCTGCCTTGTTTTCACCTTGTTTTTCTACCTGCACTCTCCCCATTTCACCACTTTCCTATCTTCCCTACTTCTTTTCTCTAAAGAAATATTGCAAGATGGTGCGCATAGCACATCAAGGTGCTGCTATGGCATAACCAGTTCTATGTATTATATAGTTGGATTGGAAATCATTACCATCTAGCCATATTGAAGACACTCCATACTATCACACTTCAGAATTTGGAGGTACTCATGTTAAATTATTTGGCACAGTTAACATACACCTAGATTCGAACCAAGTACCATCAAAAGAAAAAAAAATACATGCATCACTGATTTAGCAGGTGGTGTTACAAACTCAGTTAATTAGCAGGTGTACTTTAGAGACTGTACAGCAAATGGCAGGCCTAACTGCTGTTGTATCCACCTGCTAGTTAACTGAATCCTGGCTGCAGGAATTAATGCACTTAGTGTACTAAATACCTTTTTGGGGCAAATGGTTTAGCTAGAGGTAATACATTAAAGTATTTTGTTAGTAGCATTGTTTATTGATGCAGTACTGCTGTAAGGGAGGGATGATCACAGCAAAATCTGTAGTTTAGAGAATTGTATAGAGAATTTGAAATAGTCATGTATGTTATGAACACATATATGAAATGGAAAGCTATGAAGGGCACATGAGGTGGCACAAAATGTGATTTCTAGTTGATTAGGTCTACATGCACTTGTATAAATGGGATAGTCCATTTTATTATTTATGCGGTTCTTCTACACGTGCAGTTATTACAAGAAGAAGATTGAAAAAACAGTTGTGTATCTTGCACTTTATTGCTATAATCTGCACTCTCATAACAGTAACACAAATGTTGCACACCCCCTACTGGAACCCTGTACCATCTACACTCCACCCCTACACTTAACACCTACTGCTATGGAATTAGGGAGATGGAGATCTGATATCTTAGTAGTTATTTTAAGGTTCTCACTGTTAACCATAGTGCAGTGCATCTTACCGTGGTTGTACAATGCAAAATATTATTAATTGAATGCAACTGGTTCATATGTGTGGCTGTCTGGGTCCTGTCTACAACCTGGGTGGTCTATGCTGCACTTTGCACAAACCAGATAAGCACAGCACAGCTAACCATCTTTATGCCAAGCAGCACAAACACTGGCAATAAAAAAAACAAAGAAAAAAAATTAAAAATCACAGGATAAAACAAATTAATTAAAACACAAAAGGCAGACTGCCTGCAGTTTTGCAGAATGTCCAGATATCTGCATCATATATTTAGCTTGTTCCTTGTAAAATGAGTGGTTTATTGTGAAATCACTGAATATTGCAGTCAGTATATCATAACATATACATTTGTGTTCTGTACGTCATATCTTTCAGAAAATGCATGTTTTGCCCTTTTCCCTGGAACAGTCCACATTCACTATACATGTTTGATGGCTAGTAGCACTGGGGTGAGCCACAAAATCTTCCCTATGTGAGCATCATTAATATTCATCGCACCAGATTGCACTATGTTGCATGATGCACAGTATTGTGCGTGAATACACTCCATGTAGACTCTGGGCGGAACCTATTCAGAGTTTATTGAATCTGGAAGTGGGTACTTATCACTTGGCAGAAAGCAGTTGTACAATGTCTGGATCTTACTCATACTCAGCAAGCATGTCTCTTGGCATGTACTCATGATAATAACTTTGTTTTCATAGGTAGATACAGGCATATGATACAGGAGACCACTGAAGATCCTGCCCAGTTTCTCAATTACCCAAAAACATTGTCTTGTTAACAGATGGGGTCAGACAAGCTCAGTAAGCAAATGCAGCCTGAGAGAATCAGATACTCAGTTACAGGAAGCAGCTTGCTTATAGCTCATTGCGTCATTCTTCTGAGCCGTCAGACTTTTTTACTTAGTTACTTTTGATATTAACAGAGATCTGATGGCTACCCAGTGTGTGTGTGTTTTTAATTGTGAGGTTTGCAATTTGCAGTGGTACAGACATTATAACAGCAGTAATCAAATCACACATATCTCTGTTGTCAACTAAGGCTGATGGACCTTTGCTGACAAACTCAAGTTTGTTTAACAATTTATTAATTACAACCTAAATCCTATAAACATTTGTTGAATCCTATAGCACAATTTCTAGAAACATTTCATTATTACTACTTTTACTGAATTCATACTTTTGAAATACAAATGATTATTTTTTAGAGAACATATCTCCATGGTTTGCCTTTCAAACATTCTGCTGATCAGTTTGTTAGACAACCTTGTTTAATACTTGTCCTCCTTCTTGCTTGGCTTTGGCAGCGGTAGCCTTGTTCAAGCTCTGTGTCAGTTTAGTAAAGCTTTGCCCTCTTGGCCACTGACTCGTCTCTCTGGCACCTGGCCTGACCAGGACTTGGACAGTTAAAACTTAGTTACATCCTCAGGCCATTTATTACTAGGGCTCACATAAAGCAATCCCATGTTTTTCACAGGCTTTGTGCCCTTGACTGCCTAAAGACTCTCAAATTGTTTGTTTCCTGGTGATTCCCATCTTTCTCTACCCCATGCTCTCTATTCCACCTAACTTTGCTAATTAGAAGACCTTAATATCTTTTTTCTATTATTTATTTTTTCTTGTGTGAGTAATGTTGACTGCATCCTAACACTGCTAAAAGTGACATATTTTGTGGCTGCAGCTTGCATAAACCTAGAAGATATGTTTGTGAGACAGCATCACATTTTCCCTCCTTTTATCACCTTGTCATATCACTTGACAGTGACTTTATCACCTTGAGAGACAGATTCTGGCCACATGCACCAAGTATGCAAATTAAAATTGCTTGAGCCCCAATGGATGTGTAACAGGAATGAAAATTTGCTTCCAATCTCATTTATTGACCCCAGTCCCTTCATTTTTCATTGCTCCTTACATCTCAGAGAGAATATACATTCATTCTGCTTGCACAAATTGCAAACACATTTTCCTTTAACAGTCTTTAGTGAATCTAGACATTTTGACTACAACTGATAAATTTTTGCAGTCTGTTTTGCAATGCTTTGCTCCTCAAGCCTACTGCCAATCAAAGCATCAGATAGCATTATTCAGACCTTGTTTTCTTTCTTTTAGGTTTTTATCCATAGCAGCATCCTTTATATCATGTCTCAGTTCTCACTAGGCTTTGTCCTCCTGGACAATTGTATTATGGTTACCAACCTACAAGTACTTACCCAGTTATTTTATAACTATTTCTTTGGAGAATGGACCCATACTCTGCTCAGCCCACTTACTGAAAGCTCCATATTGTGCGGACTTATTCATTGAAATCTCCTAAGCCTTCCAGTAAAAGGACTTCTGACTAGCTGATTTCCTACAGTGTTCACCACATTCCTTACTTTGGTACCTGACCTAAGTAATCATAACCCTAACAATTTTCCCAAGCCTGAGACTATGTTACTGCTGAAAAAGATGTCTGGTATGATTTCAAGAAAATGCATTCATTTTGAATAAATTACCTTCATAGAATCATAGGGGTTACAATGCAGCCAAGGTGCAAGGCTATTTCTACCTTGTCAATACCCAGCCCCAAGCCTTGCCTGTCTTTTCAGTGAGACTCAGGCTAGTATATTGTTCAACTGTGTAGATTTTTGCAGAATATCCAGATTTATACTCATGTTTTTGGACTGTTCCTTTTAAAATTTGTGATTTTCTGACAAATTGCTTAGGATTTATGTGACTAAACAATGACAGATATTTGAGTTTCAAACTTCATATTCTTAAGAAAATGCATGCTAACACAAAATCCATTACTCTATTAACTTTTTAAGTTTATAAGAGTGATATTTAAAATCTAACTGTATTATTGTGCCTTTATCTCTCCAATATTTTAGGCTTTGTCTAGATATTTTGTGCTATGAGTTTTGAGAGGTATGCAGACCAGTCATACTAGGGGTGAATCTGTAAATATCCATCCAGTTGGTCTGCTCCTTTTTAAAGACAGACATTGGGGGTAATTCAATAAACCCTACACAGATGATTCTCCATGTAGGAATAATATAGTGGCCCGAACATGGAATATGGCTGCTGAGTGATCCAGGAAACAGAGCTGAGGATGTGCACGAGCATGCGGACACCGTGCGAACATGGAGGTGTCCCCAGAATGCAAATCATCTCATCTGCTGGTAAAAACCATGCAAATGAGCTGATTTTCTGATTCAGGAAGGAGAAAGGCATCCGTGTAGGTGCCGTGTCAGCAGGAAAAATGTACGAGGTTACAAAATGTGTACCGGACTATAAAATTTAAATGGGGCTGTAAAATTCCAAATAAAAGTTTGTATATGTCACAGTAGCCATGCAAATGGCCAAAGCTATGGCCATTGTGTTGAGAAAGTAATGCAATATATCAAAAATGAAACTTTTGTTTTAATACTTATGCCACGTTTAAGCGGTGCACAGTGATGCGTAAACTTGCTATTTTGCAAAAAAAGTGTAAAATATGAAATATAAAAGTATGCAAAGCTATTGCGTTATAGTGGCCAGCATGCAGAGTCATACAATGGCAGTTTATAGTGGTAGCTAAACAGATCAGCCCTGGAGTAGTGCTGTATCAAGGGTATACACAATTAGATGTATGTAAATGAGCCAGAGTTATTGAATAGCAAAAAGGTTCACCGTGTCCGTGGGTACTAACTGTGGTAGGGGTAGAACTGTGTTAGTGTAGGCAGAACAGATAGCTAACATTAAAAGGGGTTGTGTCACAACATGTTTAAGTGGATTGGAGCTTAGAGGTGTCTGTTTGCACTCAGCTAAGTAGAGCTAAGTGGGGGGGGTTGTGTCTGAGGCTGCTAAGCTATACTTAGCCCCACAGTACGTGTTTTAGCTAGTTAAAGAAAACCTAAGCATGCCCGTGTAGAGGAGAGGGTCTAAACTGCTGAGCAATGTTTACACTAGTGCCGCAGGGCTTAGCAGTAAAAGAAACTGGAAAAAGAAATAAAAGGAAATAGCCTGAGCAAGCCAATCAGGTATAACAGACTGATAGGCCCTGTTCCACTGACACTGGCCCATTCAAACCCCTCAATGATATACCTGGCAGGTGGAATGTATCACAGTCAGCCAATCACACAGGCTGCATCTGCAGCACACCAATATAAAGAATGCATACACCCTTCAATCTGATTTTTCCCACATACTCTGTACCATTGGAGTACACACTTGGGAATTGCTCTGCTACATCTGTATGCACTACAGGCTGAGGTCAGTGATGATGATGATGCTAACAATAGGCTCAGACTGAGGAGGAGTAGAGTGTTCAGGTCCAGGGTAACCTTTCAGGGGCTACATGAGCTGGAGATAGTAGAGCACTACAGGGTGGACAGAGACATACTACAGGAACTCACCGAGCTCTGCCACCCTCACCTCAGACCCAGAGCCAACAGACGGGACCCCATCCCAGTGGAAACCAAGGTATGTGTAGCCTTAAGAATACTAGCTACAGGTACTTTTCAAAGTCTACTGGAGACATCTTGGGGGTCTCACAGGCATCTGCATCCAGGGTACTCCACCAGTTCCTGGATGTCATGCTAACACATGCCAATGAGCACATTTATTTCCTCAGCACCCCTGAGGAGAGGACCAACAATATGCATCTTTTCCATCATGTAGCACACTGCCAAGATACATTGGGTGCCATAGACTGTACTCATGTGCACATCAAAGCACCACCCGATGAGGAGGGTAGAGTCTACGTCAACCGCAAGGGGTATCACTCCATCAACTGCCAGGTCATGTGCAATTCCCAGAGCATTATCATCAATGTGTGTGCTGGCAGTCCTGGCAGTTATCACAACTCCCACATCTGGCATGCATCACTGCTGTACCAGGCATTTGCCAGGGGGTACATCCAGTATGGCCATCTAGTGGGAGATGCCGGCTATGCACTGGAACCATGGATGATGACACCCATCAGAAATGCACACACACCAATTGAAGAATGCCATAATGAGGCACTTGCACAAGCTGGGCATATCATAGAGCATGTGTCTGGGCTGCTCAAGTCACGGTTCTGCTGCCATGACATATCTGGTGGAGCCCTGCAGTACTGTCCAGCCACATGTGCACACATGTTCATAGTATGTGCCATGCTACACAATATGATCATGCAGAAACAGCTGCAGCAGGAACATCAGAGGGAAGAGACGCACAGTCCCCCACTATTGCCAAAGTCCCCACAAGCACAGGAGGACTCGGAGGAGAATCCCCTGAGCCTGTCCCTGTAGGCAGACACAGGTGTGCCCAGTATGCTCTGGCCTTGGCAAAGAGGCAACACAGCACATACAGTGACAACCTAGGGACCCAGGGACTGACACATCACTCCAACTCATATACACAGTAAAAAGGATACCAGCCACATCACACTACCTGTACCTTACCTTGTATAGGCTATGTACTCTGTGCTTCTGACAGAGTCAGCCCTGAAGCACTGACCTCTCAACTGCTACAGCCACAAGGTAAGTCACTATTCTTAACTACAAATGAATGGGGTAGTAGACTGTGGTAGCATATCTATGGTATTGCTGCATGTATGCAAGGGAATGGAGTGGGCTATGGGGACAACAGCAGACAACGGAACGGACAACTATGTGGGACAACAGGAACTTTCCCCCAACTATTGGCTGCCCCAGAATATGCAGTAAGCCCCAAGCCAGCAAAACCCACTGCACTATGTGAGGGACTTACAAACAGTGGCGTCATAGGACAGATGCATTGATCTCAATGTTAGAATCCCATACATACCTCTCAACCTCTTAGGGCAATAAATCTGTACAAAGCTATAAACTAATGTGTGGAAAAGGCTCAAAAACAGAGACAATTGTTAAATATTGCTCTTACAAACATAGAAAGATGTTAGAATAACAGGTTTTGCAGTAGCATGAATTCTCTGTAGGGTAAGAAGTCTGAAACTCAAATATCTATTATTAGTTTCTAACTCCAGTCTTTAATGATTTACCAGTAATTTTCCAGACAACCACATATTTATGAAAAATGGACCCAAAATGTGAGGTAAACATCTAGACATTCTGTTAAAATCTGTACATTTGAGAGGTATGGTCCCCTACCCCCAACACACCCATGTTCCCGTAGAACTGCACTAACAGTTATGTTTGTAAAGTAATAGGTTCATAGGCTGGTACTAGGCTAGCGGCCCTAGGGCCTACACAAGCCTAGCCATAAGAATTCCCTGAATATTTCTTCCCACAATATTTACTTCCCTGGACCCCTGTCTAGCAAGGCAACTGACATGATCTCTGGGATGAATTTCCTATCTCCCATCCAATCATCAAGGTTCCTTTTGAAGAGGGACAAGGAGGCACTCTGCTTGACATGTATGGGCAGTCTACACCAAAGTATGGGGAGTCTCTGGGTCAGGAACCTTTCCTCCATCATGTTTTGTTTATTGTGATGACAGGGTTTAGATTCATGGAGCATGTGGCTCTGAGGGATTAGAATTTCTTTAAGTGGAGCATGTCCAACAGTTCAGGGTATGACATGGCCTTGTATGTTAAGCAGAGATTGCATCTGAGTAGAAAATATACTACAGAGTATAGCTGGAGTTTTTTTAGATGGTCAGTATATGGCATCTGCTTTAGGCCTGTGAGTCACTTGTCTGGAGCTGGATTTGGAGTCGTCTACTTTTACAGTCTGGGTTCTGTCAGTAAGCCAGTTGGCAACCCATCGAGTGACGTAGAGATTTATGCCCAGCTTAGTAAGTTTATATATGATTTCAGAGTGGGGAATGGTGTTGAAGGCCTTGGTGAGGTCCAGATAGGCTGTGTGGACCACCTTACCCTTGTCCACAGCTCTGGGGACTGATTCAAAGAAGTCAATCAGATTCAGGAGACAAGATCGGCCCTTCACAAGTCCAAACTGGGTGGGGTCCAGTGTTTGAAGGTTGCCAATGTCTTTGTTTATAAGTTCCATGATAATGCATTCCATGCCCTTGCAGATCAGGCTCGTCAGACTGATGGGACGGTAATTCCCGGGATCCAAGGTGGATCCCCCCTTGTGGAGTGGGATAACTGTAGCTGTGCACCACTCAGTGGGCACGAAGCCTGAGATGAGGCTATGATTAAACATGACACTTAGGTGAGGTGCCAGTTCATTTTGCAGATCATGTAGTACACAGCCCAGGATGTCATCTGGTCCCATGGATGCTGTATTCTTAGCTTTGGAGAGTGCGTTTGGTATTGAGATGGGTGCTTTAGGGGGTGAGAGGCGGGGGTGAAGTTTGCACTAAATCGATCTGCCAAGATATTGACAATATCCTTGGGATCAGTATATTTAATGCCATTCTGTTGTAGCTCAGAGCAGATCTGAGCATTGCCATTTAGATTCTTGACATAGCTATAGAATGTCTTGTGGTAGCAGCAGACCACACATTCCCAGGGCTGTCCCAGTCAACTTGCTAACATGTTGCATTTCCACAATATGCAGGGGTCAATGTGCTATGTATGTGTGTGGTTAATAGTGTCAGGAAGTACACAGCACTGACTGGTGGCTGTTGTGGCTTGCTGGGCTAAGAACATAACTGTAGATGACAGGGACCATGTTTCGAGACTTGCTGTGCCTACTAGTTTGCATGTCAGCTACACCTACAGTAGGAGTTCTACAGGCTGCCCAGAAGTCAATATTTCTTACTGCAGGAAAGCTGGACAATGGAGGGACATGGGTTCATAGATATGCACAGTACACAGGTCTGAGTAACCTAGATGGTGCCCAGACAATTCAGACTAGTACCAGGATACAAAGGCTGCCACATATCTGTGTCAGTACTGACGACAAGTCAGTGAGCACCATCCATACCACAGGAATATCAGGGTTTCTCAGAATGTCTACACGTATGCCCCATGTATCTGTTCTGTTTGTTATAACATTACATTTGTCTAGCAAACTATTGGCAAACCAATAAAGGTTAATGTGAAAACATCAATCACAGACAGCTGAGATGCAGACTTCATACCCATAAGAAAATGCAAGATAAAACAAAACCAGTCTACCAACTATCTAAGTTTGAAGAGCAATACTAAGATGATGTCCCCATGTCTAGGCCTGTGTTTAACTGTTATATATGGCCCTGTCCAGATATCTGGCTGTAAGAGTTCGAGGGATATGGCCAACATGTAGCCTTACAAGAACGGTGCAGCACAAACTGTCTGAGGATCAGGGCAGATGTATGGGGCACAATGCTGGCCAACCTGCTAAACAGGTACAGTCAGAGGTGTGCAGTCCATACCCCTGTGTGTGATGTTACATCTTCTACCCCAGTAACACCTATAACTACAACTACATAACAGCAGCAACTGTGGACAAAGCCTGCGACTTCAGCAGAGCAAGACAAAGGGCCACATATAAGGGGAATGAGCAACCACTGGCCAGAAAAACATAGAATGTGCAGACTAGAACACATTGTCCAGTAGCATGGGTTCCCTGCAGTGTATGGAGTCAGTAAACAAATGTCTATCAGTGGTTCCTCACATTAATCCATACTGATCTGCAACTGACATACCAGGACATCACAGTGCTGTGTAAAATGTACCTCACATATTATGCAAAATTCTGCTCAGTCCAATACACTCTGCACCCACCCTAGATATGACTCAGTTAATAAGGATAGCACACAGCCAGGAGATCCCTCAACTAGTATATCATTGTGGTGCTGGACTGTTTACACAGGTTCATCAGCCAATCGGCTGTAGCACACACAATCCTGGACCGGAGTACAGGTAGGTCTGTCCTGGAGTCCCACTGTTATTATTGATGGTCATACTGGGCATACTTAACCCAGCCACTAGGGATGCACAAGCCAGTGCATTTCTTTGTGCCGGTGTGTCTTTGTGGATTTAGAGAAAGCATATGACAGGGAGCCTAGAGAGGAGTTGTGGTATTGTATGAGGAAATCGGGAGTGTCAGAGAAGTATGTAAGAGTGGTACAGGATATGTACGAGGGTAGTGTGACAGCGGTGAGGTCTGCAGTGGGAGTTACAGATGTGTTTAAGGTGGAGGTGGGATTACATCAAGGATCATCTCTGAGCCCTTTCTTATTTGCAATGGTGATGGACAGGTTGACAGACGAGATCAGACAGGAGTCCCCGTGGACTATGATGTTTGCAGATGACATTGTGATCTGTAGTGAGAGTAGGGAACAGGTGGAGGAGACCCTGGAGAGGTGGAGATATGCTCTAGAGAGAAGAGGAATGAAGGTCAGCAGGACTAAGACAGAATATGTGTGTGTGAATGATAGGGGGGATAGAGGAATGGCAAGGATGCAGGGAGTAGAGGAGGTGAAGGTGAATGAGTTTAAGTACTTGGGATCAACAGTTCAGAGTAATGGTGAGTGTGGAAGACAGGTGAAGAAGAGAGTACAGGCAGGATGGAGTGGGTGGAGAAGAGTGTCAGGAGTGATTTGTGACAGACGAGTACCAGTAAGAGTGAAAGGGAAGGTCTACAAGAGGGTAGTGAGACCAGCTATGTTATATGGGTTGCAGACAGTGGCATTGACAAAAAGGCAGGAGTCAGAGCTTGATGTGGCAGAGTTGAAGATGTTAAGATTTACACTGGGTGTGATGAGAATGGACAGGATTAGGAATAGGGTCAGCCCAGGTTGGAAGGTTTGGAGACAAAGCCAGAGAGGCAAGATTACGTTGGTTTGGACATGTGCTGAGGAGGGATGCAGAGTATATTGGGAAAAAGATGCTAAGGATGAAGCTGCCAGGTAACAGGAAAACTAAGATAAAGTTTATGGATGTGGTGAGAGAGGACATGCAGGTGTTTGGTGTGACAGAGCAAGATGCAGAGGACAGGAAGAAATGGAAACAGTTTATCTGCTGTGGCGACCCCTAACAGGAGCAGCCAAAAGAAGAAGATGAAAGAAGATACTGGGCATACTTAGCTTCTTTCAGCCCATGTCTGAACCCACATCTAACTATAGAACTGGAATGTACATATATCCCTTGTGCATACAGACAGCTATGTACACCTTAATTGTCTATTCCCACCCCCATCAGACATGTTTACCCCCATCTAGCTGTATATGGTGCATATAAGATTTATCTGGATCTTTTGAGTGTGATATGTATACAAATATATAGATAACAGATACAAATATATAATTTATAGAGAGTCAAATACAGAGAGAGAGAGAGAGAGAGAGACAGGGAGAGAGAGAGAGACCCTGAAAGGCATAGCATGATGTACTGCCACAGCCACATGTACACCAATTTTAACCAGTGGCACGGGCAAATACTATGGTGTGGCCTATTGTGGAATAGTAGATAGGTAGGGCTGTAATCTCACATCAGTCACCTTGCATGTACGCGTGTGTGTATGTGTTTCTGTATATGTATTACACATACAGCAGAATACATATACCCAACAGGCCTATGTCTGTGTAATTGCCACCCATATTTTGGCTCTGTGGCTGCTGTCCTCCACAACAGTGGTCTCCCTGTCAGCAGTTCCTGATGTCATACACTGCAACAGTGGCAGACACTCCCTATATGTGTAAGTCAGTGGCTAATGGGATGAGCCCATAGTGCTATAATGTTGACAGTTAGATAGGTTGTGGTTCTATTCCCAAAAATGGCAACTGAGTATGTGCGTGTGCATAAGTGTATTTCCTTGTGGCTGTGTGTATTTCTTGCCTATGTGTGTGCAATGTCAATGCATTTTGAGGCCTGTTACACCATGTTAACCCCCCATTGCCCTACTTTACAGGGCCAGCTGATATCATCCACCTTCGTCACATAAGTCTGTGGCGCAAGCAATATGTACATAGGACTGTAGTGTAGACAGTAAGATAGGTAGCAGTTCTAATCCCAACAATGGCAGCTCAGTATGTGTGTGTGTGTGTATGTGTGTGTGTGTGTGTGTGTGTGTGTGTGTGTGTGTGTGTGTGTCTGTGTGTGTGTGTGTGTGTGTGTGTGTGTGTGTGTGTGTGTGTGTGTGTGTGTGTGTGTGTGTGTGTGTCTATATAAGTATATTCTGTTGTGGCTGTGTCTATTTCTTGCCTATGTGTGTTCAATGCCAATACATTGTGAAGCCTGTTCCACCCTGTTATTCCCCCCATTGCATCACTTTACAGGGCCTGCTGATGTCATACACCTTAGATGCACCACTGGACACTCTCCAGGCATATAAGCTTCATGATGCATGCAATAAGTCATAGTACTCCTGTGGCTGTTTGTGTGTGTGTGTGTGTGTGTGTGTGTGTGTGTGTGTGTGTGTGTGTGTGTGTGTGTGTGTGTGTGTGTGCGCGTGTGTGCGCGTGTGTGCGTGTGTGTGTGTGTGTATTGGTTATACCATTTTGAGGCCTGTTCCACCCTGCTGACTCCCCCCATTGCATTACTTTACAGGGTCCGTTGATGTCATCCACCTTAGATACACCATTTCACACTTTGCAGACCATACCTCTCAACTGTATAGAGTATTGCAAAATGTCCAGATGCTTGTCTCATATATTTAGTCAGTGTCTCATAAATTGTGGTTTCCTGATAAATCATTGGCAAATCATTGAGAGTTGAAGTCAGAAAATGACAGACATTTGAGCTTCAGACGTTATACCCTTCACAAAAGTAATGCTAATGCAAAACCTGTCACTCTATCAGTTATCTAAAGTTTGTAAGAGCAATATGTAAAAAGTATCCATATTTTTGTGCCTGTATTCCCCCATTATTGAAAGCTTTGTCCACATTTATTGCACTAAGAGGTTGAGAGGTATGTCCCAGGCACATAAGCTTCATGGCACATGTGATAAAGACACAGCACTGTAGTGCATACAACTAATTAGATATGGGTTCTAATCTCAATACTGCCAACTGTGTGAGTTGATGTGTCTATGTATGCATATCCTTTGTAACAACATTGCTGTCTTGCGTGTGTGTGTGTGTGTGTGTGTGTGTGTGTGTGTGTGTGAGTGTGTGTGTGTGTGTACAATGGTTACACCATTTTGTGTGCCTGTGCCACCCTGTTAACTCCACCATCACCAACCTATTTAGGGCCTACAGATGTCATCTACCATAGATGCAGAGTTAAACATTTTCAAACATAATAGCACTGTGGTGTGTGCAATACATACAGTGGGCTATAGTATACATAACTAGATAGATAGGTGTTCTAATCGCTAAATTGGCTACTCTTTGTGCATGTGTATTAGAATGCATGGCCGCTGCAGCAGTGTGCGTGTGTGCTGCAGTTATGCCATTTTAAGGGCCTATCAACCCTCCCAGTGGCAATCCTTACACCACCTGCAGATGTCATCCACATGAGTAGTAGTGGCAGACTGCAAAACTATATAAGCTCCGTGATGCATGCGCTATGTATATGGGGCTATCATATGTAAAACTAAGCAGGTAGGGGTTCTACTATCAACAAGAGCAATGCATGAGTGAGTGTGTGTGTGTGTGTGTGTGTGTGTGTGTGATGTATGTATATCCCCTTACAGCAGTATTACTGTGTTAGGGCCACAAACATACCCGTTGACCCCTTAGAGACAGACATCTGGATAAAGGTATACAGAAAAGTGGGACAAAGGAAAAATATTAGGGTCAATCTTTAAATATTGCTGTGACAAACATAGAAAGTAGATAGTATAACAGGTTGTGCATTTGCATGCATTTTCTGAAGGGTATGAAGTCTGACAGAAAAATATCTGTCACTATTGTCTAATATCAGCCTTTAATGATTTCACACTAATTTGAAAGAAAACCACAATGTTATGATAAACAGAACAAAAATATGTAGCAAACATCAGGACATTCTGCAGAAAGCTGTAGAGGTGAGAGGTATGGCTACAACCTGTCCTACCCTGCAGGTTGCAGTCCATGTTTGGCCAGGTGTGACCTGTGACTATGACTCAAACAATACAGACACCCCCAGAGTGTAGGAAAAGAAACATTTCCTAAAGTTGTCTACTAGTTGCATAAAGCAGTTATTTCACATCAGAAGCACCTTAATGTTATGAGAAATAGCATAACCTATGGTAATGTGACACAAACAAGCTGTCATATTGGCAAACCAAGGGAAGTCCTGTCTGTTGCACTTGCCGTGGGTATGGTATGTTCTGACAACTGTCACGATACTAAAAGATGTATCCCACATTCCACATTTGCTAAGGTGGCAGCCCTACTCTGTGTTGCCTATGTGTGTGCAATATGTAGACATGTGTAGGCCCTGTGAGTAGCTGCTGCCCCCAATGACTCACATATATTTAGGCATGAATGCTAACTGCCACAACCCAGATGTGTAGGCACCGCCTAAAGCTGCGGCAACTGAAATTAGTGTGCTGTCTGTCATTCACCCACAAACTGATGTTAACACATTGCAAATGGGTCATACAGCGGGTATGGAATGTTGCCACAGTCCTCGCTTCAAGCTGAATGCAGAAAACAGTACCATCATACCATATGTTGAGGACATGGCCCCACTATTTCCCACATCAACGAGAGCCCCATAAACACACAAACTGCATTGACAGACCTGGGTATTCAGCTTGATAACACTGTTGCATTCAGCCATCAAGTAGTGGCAGTGGTCTGAAAAGGCTTGTACATGATTCACCACATAGGCAAAGTTACTGCATCCATACAAAAGGTGGACAATACCTCTGTATAATCCTCAGTCAGTACAACAATACATTATCATCACAGCTGGTCTGGTATGTACCTATGCAGACATCTGCAGCAACTGGAAAGGATATATTAACACCCACAAGAGTTATCCATGGCCTTCAAAACCTGTTCCATGCGGAGAGCCTTGAATCAGTAGTGACAGACTTGGTATCAGACAGGTTGCCCACAGGTGGGCATAGATGCTAATGTTATGCTCAGCCCTTCAACAGCTACCCCATATATGTGAGTCTAACTTTGTGTAACATTCCTCTGTGCTGGACGACAGGCCTGAATCACATATTCAAACCATATACCAAAAAACTGAATGGAGAAGCAGACCAGGACACCCTTCAAGATGAACCACTATATTTTTTCCAAAAGGAAGGAACAGCAATGGGGGCATCATATACCCCTGCTTATGCCATATTATTTATAAATTTCTTTGAGAATAGGCATATGTATACTATGGATTTTTTTTATCAACCATGTCATCACTTATAAAAGATTTATTAATTGCTTGTTTTTTATTTGTGAGGGAGATCCAATGGAATGTAAAAGCTTTATGGAACATTTGAATAAAAATCAGTGGGCCTAGAATTTACTTTTGAAGTCAGCAAAGTTAGTATACATTTTTGGATGTCGTGTTTTTTGTAGCAGATTATAGGATTCATTACAAGCCCTTTATTAAGAAGACAGCTGTGAATATTTTTTTGTCAGCTGAGAGCATGCACCCACCACATCTTTTGACTTCCCTTCCATATGGAGAATTTAAACGCATTTACAATAATACTTATAGCAAGTTAAGTGTGTCTGAGTGGTTCATGAAAGTCAGACAAAGATTATTCAACAGGGGTTACTCTATGGCATATTTGGAGAAGGCAGAAGACAGGGTTTTGGTTATAAGTGATGTGAGGGAAGCAGGTAATAGAAGGATGTATGCAGGATAATTTGATAAAGGTGATGAAGAGGGTAGGTTATTTTTTTTGTTTCGAGATTTTCTCCCTTATCTGTGATATTTAAAAAACTTGTGGAAAGATTCTGGCCTATTGTATGTGAGGATGATAATATTGGGCATTTTTTCTAGATAAAGCAACTTTTTCTTAACTTAGATTCCTTAATTTAAAGGAGTTATTAAATTTAAGGAAGCCACCAAAGGCAAGAGGTTGGAAGGGAAGCTTTACATGTGGTAGATGTAGGGTATGCAATAGGTTAAAAAATCTAGATGGCAGGATGATAAACAATGTTAGATTCATAGCGAGGGGACATTTTTCCTGTAGGTCATGTGGGGTGGTATACATTCTTGGTTGAGGCTGTACACCAACGAAATGGTATGTGGGATAGTCTAGGAGGATGGTGAAGAATAGAATTTTGGAACATCTAGGAGACATCAGAAACAATAGGTTAGAACGTCTGGTAGCATACCACTTCCACACGGCTCACAGGGGTTCAACAGCTAGTTTGTTTTTTTGGTATTTTTGCCCAACCTTTCCACACACAAGGGGAGAATTTTCAAATTTTTCAAATATATTAAATAATTTGGAGGCTAAATTTGTTATTAACTTTAATACACTATTCCCTAGGAGTCTGAATCAAAAACGTAATATAAATATGTAATACTAATATAAATAGGTATTAAATGTATTGTTTTGCATATTTCATATTTATTAGATTTGTAACATTAGGTAGTCAGATTTTTTAGGGTAATTATGTGTATTTATTGTTGAATGTTGAATACGTATTTCTCATATGCATTTAATGAAATTGTAGCATTGTGTATAGGATGTATTTATTAGATTTGTCAATTAATTTGTATGTAGTAATTAGGGGTCTATATGTATACATTGTATTTTGAACCTGCATTCCTATTTTTCTACTGTCTTTATTAATTAATGTATTTTCCACATGCACCTTTGGTTGAATTGTAGCACAGTCACTTTAAAGTTTGATTTTTAAAACCATTGAAATTGATTAGTATAATTGGGTCATTAATTCATTACCAATTGTTTTTGTAAATTTATTTAAAGCATAGCTTTGATGTTAAATGTTATTCCCGCTTGAAGGCAATCTGGCCAAGGTACTAGGAAGTATCAATAAAATCTGGTTGTGATTCTACAGTGGTTCATCTTGAAGAGTGTCCTGGTCTGCTTCTCCATTCAGTTTTTTGGTATATGATTTGTTGTTTGGGATCGTTGTTAGTATTTGTGATCTGAATCACATATGCAACAGCAAAGAAAACCTGCTGGAGAGACAGGTTTGTCTCCCAGAGGCTACCCTGTCTCAAGAATGCACTTCCCATACATGCAAACAGAGTACCATGCAGACCCTCATCAAGTGCATCCATGATGAGTGGATGGAAAAACAAAAATCTGTCTCAGGGGTCCAACCTCTGTTCATCAATGGGCAACAGGTGCTGATTGATGATTCTGTTGGGGATAAAGTAATGGCTAGGCCTGTAAGGGACCCAGGGCCAGTACTCTAGTAACCTTCTATGGACCTATGAACCTCCGTAGAATCGTATGTTCATAGGTCCATTGAAGGTTACTAGAGTACTGACCCAGGGCCAGTACTCTAGTAACCTTATATGGACCTATGAACCTGCGATCCTACAGAATTCCCATGTGACATGTATCAAGAGTACCATGCTGTGTCAAGGGGTATGCATGCAAGGTTACGCTGTCTGTCACCATTATCCCTCACACACTGTTCCATGCATATGCACCTAGGTAAACATGCACATATACAGCCATACCTTGGCAAGGAAAATGTCTCTGCATTGCCACTACGCCATCATGAGCTTCTGTAATGGCAACAGGTCACCATGACTTAGACACTCAGACACCTGGAACAGAAACAGAATAAGGTCTGTCAAACAACAGTCAGTCAGCAGTACTAACAGCAATAAAGTATTATGGCACAAAGGTACATACACTTTGATGTGTACACATGACAATTGCCAGCAGACAGCACCTTACAGGTCATAACACTCCTGCACTACAAACTGCCATTAACTGTACTATATTTACCCTGTGCATCAGGCACATATTAGCATGTCCCTGCATCAATGGTATGGATAACAGGGACATGGCACAGGTATCATCACATGCACAGGGTGTGGTATGGGGTTGCAAAAACCCTAGGCTGTGCCATACAATTGACATTGTGTGAGTGTGTGTGTGTGTGTGTGTGTGTGTGTGTGTGTGTGTGTGTGTGTGTGTGTGTGTGTGTGTGTGTGTGTGTGTGTGTCTGGAGGGGTGCTGGTCAGCTATGCCATGGAGAGGAGCTGTGTGTGTCTGTTGGTGACCTGCATGTGACAGTTCTGTGTGAGTGTGTGCATGCACACAGTCAAGCTATGTGCTAGCCCTGCATGAGGGTATGTTGGACAGCCATGGACTGTGCATGGCAGAATGTACAGTTCACGGTCTCCAGCCACAAACATGGGAACTGGTTCTGCTAGGAGTGGCACTGGCACCATCATGCCCAAGGCCAGATGTGGTAATACCTGCTGACGGTGACCGGTGTCTGCTGGGTCTGTGTCCCACATGGGACCACCCAGGACCACATGCCCATGGCCTGCCACATTGTGGTGTGGACAGCAGCCTCTCTTCGGTAGTGCTGATAGTACTGCCACTACGGGAGTGTGATTTTGCATGGCCACGTGGGCTCTCAGCTGATTTTGTTACTGACCTCTGTCCACATGTCCAATGCCCTACTCCCACCACATGTTTCAGCACAGATATTGCATGGTTAAGAACTGACAATGTCTCAGCCCACTGTCTAGCCACTACATCAGCCAAATGATGTAAAGCATCACCAATGCCATGGAGGGAGTCATGCATGCCAGGCAGTGTGGCATCTATGACCCTGAACATCCATCCTGTGTACCGTTCACAATGTGCCTGTGCCTCTATGACAGACTGACACATGGATTGGATAATACCTGCTGTGACAGCTCTGACAAGTGCTGGATCGCCAGCTCTCTGGCTGTGGCTAGTGTCTACAGTCACAGATGCCACAGTTTGCACACTCCCCTGTTCAATGCCACCACCCGCTGGCTGTCCAATATCTGTTGCTGCTGGGGACTGAGTGCGTCTGGGCATACTGACTGCGTGGGGGACATTGGGGGTGGAAGTGGGATGTCAACCAATGGGACAAATTCAGTCCCCAGCAACCCCACATGTCCCTCACAATGGCCACCATCATCATCATCATCATCATCATCATCATCATCATCATCATCATCATCAAAGTCCAATGAGCCACTGACATCAGTTTGTGAGGGGGACACACTCCAACCCCTATAGTAACCTGTGAGGGGAAAACAACATGAGTACATTAATTCCTACACTATAATGTCCGCTGATCCACACACACACATACACACACACGAACACACACACACATACACACACACACACACACATACATACAGGTGAGGTACCTCAAGGACATTATACAGACCACACCTCCGGACTGATGCCATGCACAACATACAATCAGACCACAACAGCCAGACTCTGGACAGGCCCTCAACAACATGCAGTACAGCTACATCCAGTTAATGTCGCTAGTACTATATACCTGTGAGATACATGGCAAATCAGACTATGTGACAGACCCTCACCTAAAAACACTGTGCACCCGTTTACACAATAGTAATGTACCCCTGTATAGCAGACTGACTACACCTGTACAAAAATACATGCTAATATGTTACAGCTACTGCAGATATGCTACTGTGATTACCACTGTAATGCACTGCAGTGAAACCCACTACAAGTGAACATGCACGTATTGCAATATGGCTAAGCTTAACAGTAGTGTCCATGGCAAACTGGCAGCCCTTAACATTCCTAGGGTATAGCTGAGCCATAACAAGACAGTTCCACACTCACCGGCTACAAGATAATGGTCCCCAGCCACACCAGAGGTACCTATGGATTTGTGGGGTGCAGTATTTTCAGCACATATACATGTGACATTGGTACAGGATATTATGTGCATTTATCAACATGTACAGTACAAACTGTGATACTACCCATATTGCTGGCATTCACAATATGTTTGCACACGTGTGCATTACAAAACCCCACCCACAAATGCATATTGACCTAACATATTTGTAGAGGTATACAGAGGCTGCCACTATGAATGTTACAGTATTAACGTGATGACCACTGGAGGCTTACCTGGATTCTCCTAGGCTGCAGAATCTGTGACACCCACCTTCATGACATATGTTGTGATAGTTTCTTGTGAGCTAGTGACTGAACCCAGGTTTGCCAGAAACTCCTCTGGCGCTGGAAATGAGGGTTATGTAGCAGGCCCTCCCCCGGAGCCAACATGGTCCCTGGCCACAGCTGCGGCCCTTTGCCATGAATGATGTATTATATCTGTAGCACAGTGTTGGATCTGTTCATAGCTCCTGTCCTCAGGGCCCACATCATTCACCGTTGCTATGAGGTCTGCCCACAGTGCAGCACATTCTTGCTGGTTATGGTGAGTCCTTGTCAACAGCACCCAATAATGGAGAGTCAGGGCATCAATAAAGGCAGCAGTCGCAGCTTCTGAGAAAGGTGGATTGTGACATCTATACAGCCCACCTGAAAGACATGAAGAGGGGAACACACCACAGGACCACATACATTGCGCACCACAATGTACACACCCTGCACATCCACATTTGCCACTACTATTCACCGTTAACTCCCACGTCATACCCCGCCATCTATCACCACAGTATATTTGTGGCTATCAGCAACATAGTGGCAATACATCATGCATTGCCCTCCTGATCCTGATGTTTCATGCTACTTGCTGCATGTGCTATGAGATACTCAAATGCATTTGCCTGTTGCACCTATTACCGCCTGTTCATAGCCTGGTATGCTGTGGTGACAGCCTCCTAACGTTGTAGTAAGCACATTGGCTGTAGGCCCACCCCTCAGGTCTCCCTGGCCTTCCTCCCTCAGATTCTGGACTATATGGCTGTACAATGTACTACAGTTTTCCCTGCCAGTGTGGTTGATATGGGTGTCCTGACACAGTGCAGCACTTGCCTCATGTACACGGATGGACAACCATCTACAAACACCACCAAGGAACACACTGTGTGAGAGATGCAATGACAGCAGGAACCTGCAGTCCATGCTGCCTCCCTGTCAGGGCCACATATCTGTCCCTAAACAGGTTGTTAACACAATCAATGCACCTCACACACCACCCATACCTACAAAAAACACACACATATGCAGAGGACCTCAACATACACATCCACAAACAAAGGAGACCTCCGAGCCAAAGCCACACATGAAGGCCAGAGCATTACATGGCACATAGCACACATGGCCACACACATGTGTCCCACAAAAATCCAGGCAGCAGCACATGTCAAACATGTTACACATAGGACACTTCATTGTGAGACACAATGATGTGCCTCTCACCTAGCTGTATATGTGGATGGTCACAATTACTTGTGTGTCAGGGGACAGACTCTGCCATATCACATATGCACTGCTGTCTCTCAGCAACAGGTACTGTCATGAGCCTGTCACAGTCATGTTGGTATGGCTGACCTCAGATGTATATCCCTGGACTATATGCAGTGAGACATGAGTGAGCACACTGCTTATGTGTCCCGGGCAGGTATGTCCCTAGCCTTATGCAGCATTCCACCATCACCTAGACTGATGTCACGACACATTCAGGAAATGATTGACCTTAACATGTGGCCTTCTATCGTGTGATATTCCAGGGGGTTCCACTACCTGTGAGTCTGGGATGCTATGGTTAACAGACCACCAAGCTGTGCAACATATGGCCTCCATCTGTCTCAACTGGCCTTCAGGCATCTGGCAATGGTTTTTGCCACCCCAATAGTGCATTTATTAGGAAAAGTGGTGAGGTTATCACTATCAACATACAACCATCAGCACAGCACACACTGAAGGCCATGCTGCTAAACCCTAGTTATCTACACATGACTTTGCCCTCAATGCAAGCATTCTTAACCTTGGGAAATGCTGACATCTGTGCAGTCACACACACATGGTTCAAAGCTGCAGAGAGCACCCCAGCATTACCTGGCCAACCATCCTATCATACAGTCATACCCAAAAGTGTGGGTGGAAATGGCATGAGACATGTGATTGCAGTCTATATGAGACACATACACACTTCCACACTATACAGTCTGTAAGATGCACAGGGGGCACCACAGGAGCAGTTCACCATTGCCAACACACCTATTCAAATCATAGCTAGCTACCGGCCACCACATGTGACCAGGAAGCCCATCCTGCCTATATGGATCTCAACAACTGTATTCTGATTTGGGTCTGTACCCTGAACCTGGGTCACTTGAATGAACCAAACATACATTTGAAGATGTACCCATCCCAGCACACACATGGCCAAAGAGCCATCAACAGTAGAATTGCAAACACCTTGGTGCAGCTAGAGGCTACCCCCACATCAGGTGAAGGTGTGTTGCAGTTGATATTACACAACACAGGTTACTACTGCAGCACCCCTACAGTGTCATCCTCCATAGCAAAGTAGTCATCATTGGGTCACGTTTGCAGTCACCATCTTCCACAATACCCATCTAGCTAGGGTCACACATACATACACCTCTAGTGTGGAATACAGCATCCTGGGGGTTGGTATACACAGCTACACAGCCCCACACCTCTCTGTAGGGACTGCCACCCATATGCCGACATACACACATGTGTGCACAAATACACACATGTGCTTGATGTGCATTTGTATAGATGCATGGAGTCAGGTATAGCCAACAAGACTACATCAGCCCCTGCAAGGATATATACACCTGTCTGGTAGACATCTGCAATACATAAGTGTCTATAACAGGGATGACATACCACTGTCTGAGACAAACTAGTGGCAGGTGCCTATTTACAAGCAATGTCTCATTAGTGTGAGCAAGCGAATGGGATAATTCCTGGGAACCTGCACAGCAAACCCAGAGACCACATTGTTGACATCCACTACAGACTCCCATTCTGCACATATGTCTGCAACATCACAGGAAGCACTTGCATCTGTTCGCTTGTAGTGGCCAGGGACACCAGCTACACCAGTGCTGTAGGTATAGCACACTTGATGCCTGACAGAGTCAGTGTAGACTTTACCCCCTGTCCCCCCGCATCAGCACATCAGAATGTCCACTGTACCTGCCCCCTTCTCCTATATGTAGGGAACAGCTCACCACTGCCATGTCAATGTCATGGGATACATCCGGCATGGGAGCCTATCACATGACAGGATGCATCCTACATGACCCCAAGCATAACCTTCAAACAACATAAGACACTGTATTCAAAGGAGGCCTGACCACCGCCTTTGTCCCAGCTGTGTGAAGGACAACCACTGTCACCCCTTTACAATAAGGGTGTGTGTCCACCAATCTGTCACATTATACACCCATTAGCCTAACTCAGCTGTTCTGCAAGGCCTTAGCACAGTTTATAGTGCAGCTCATTAACAAGGACATTGGCAACCTCCACACACTCCATTACTCACAGGCTTTGTCAAGGAAAGGATCATGTCTGTTACACTCGGTTGACCTCTTTGACATAGTCAACAAAGCCATGGACAGGTGCTGATAGTGCACACTGCCTACCTTGACCCGGACAAAGTCTTTGACAGTATAACACATTTGGCCATAACAGAAATGTGCTCCCAAGTATGTGCCACTTAGCTCTGCTTAAACCTGCACTATTTCCAAACAAAAAAAAAGAAAAAAGGGGTGATAGGAAAGTGGTGAAATGGGGCAAGCAGGGGGAAAAACAATATGAAAGACAAGTAGGGATGTGTAGTATGGATGCAGGAAAGGACCATAGCTCTCCATTTCTTGGGCCGCAATAGCTGTGCACAATGCGGACACTTTGGAATTTGGAGCCTCACACTCCACAGGGAGGGGTGTGGGTGACATAATTTTCTGGATTGATTGATGGGATGATTGATGGCAGTGGATGTGGGAGTGAACTGGAGAGCTATGTATGGGGCAATATATTTTTTGGGACAGATGTCCATTTCTTTTTTTTTTAAGGTGAGAGTGGGATGTTGGGAAAGGGTTGTAGGTATGTTTAGGGAGGTAAGCTGGGTAGGAAAGGTTGCTTTTGCAGACAACCAAGACAGACAAGACAGTGGAGAGGGTCAGTGTATGACACATGAGGGGGGTAAACACCTTGGATGGGGAAGATGGTTGGGAGTCGGAGGACCAAGGATCCTCAGATAGCAACAGTGGGACTGAGCTCCACACCCATAGGCAGTTGCCACTCCCCCTTCACGGCCCTGAAGGTTGCTGTGCTGGGGGTTAGTCACCTGGGCTGGACTGACCCATGAGGTGTGCCAGTCTGCCCTCGATTTGGCACAGTCTATCATCCAAGTCACACTGGATGACCCTACTCACCATGCCTAAAAACTGATTCCGGGTGACAACCTCCTGTCCACGCCTCTACCTGGTGGGGACGGGCCGCATCCCCTGTGGTGGCTCCACCCATGGGTGGTACAGGACCTGCAAAGGGAGCAGATCCAGATTGAATCTAAGACGTGCTGGGACCCGGTGCCATTGCCAGATGAGGTCAGATAGGCGGATCCGCCAGAACTGGACTACCCATTCATGTTATGGTGTTGAGGTTTTTCAAAGTGTATAGGTTAGTCATGAACAGAACATTTAAACATTAGTTGCAACAGCATGCATGGGTGTTCCAATTAACCCAGAACAATAGAATTGCATATCATTCAGAACAAAGGCATAATTGGAATAACAGTCAGTATTGCAACAGCATGCCAGTAACAGTTATGGCAAAAGGTCAACAATGGTGGAATTTCAACAAGGTATGTTAGTAAGTAACCATTGTAATATATAACCAATAATACAACACAAGGCCTAACATTAGGTTTTGAGAACAACATATGTGGAAATGAAACCATACCAATAGTATAAGAATAACAATTTATGATGCAGATAAGGGGTGGGGGAGAGAAAGACATTCCTTTACCAACTATATAGGCTATGTTTTTCACAACAGTACTGCTCAATACTCTACAGCTCTGCCCTTAATTTATGTGTATGATTGCCCTATAGCTTCTGTAGCACGTGCATACCTCTCAAGCAGTTGACATGGGATGGTGTGGGCCAAGCTGTAAGAACTACATATGCATAACTACAGGGGACTATTACGTGTCAGGGGAACATATATGACTACCAAGGTATACCCTGCACCAATGATGTGTAAGTGTGCTACTGGCATACTTCAACTGGGTTTATATCTGTGTGCAAGGTTATTGGAAACAATGATCACTATCAGTAACAGCGTGACATTTGAGAGACATGTATTGCGCACAGTACAGGCAGTTTATACCTATCCTGCTGTCATTGGTAGGCATGGAGTTAGACTATCAGCAGACATTCACAGACACACCAGCCATACAGCCATACCAATTGTAGAACATTTAATTTGTCTTGTTGGAATAGTAGTATACTTCATGATGATTTATTTAATGGAGTGTTATCACCTTGTTGGGCAATGCTGTTTACACACTAGTACATCTGAAAACAGAAATTAGTAACACATAACTGTGTCTATAAATATTCAGTAGCACTTGTCTGTTTCTATAGGTTAGCTGCAGTGGTGCAACGGTTAGCATTGTCGCTTCACAGCAAGAGGCTATCTGGTTTGATTCTCTGCTGGAGTGTCTTCTGTGTGGAGTCTGCATGTCCTCCATGTGATTGATTGAACTTTAAAAGACATGCAGGTAGGTGCATGCGTGTGCCTTCTCTGAAGGTTGGGTGCCAGTCTGGCACCTCAACACCATAAAAATCTACTGCCAATCATAAGTGGACCGGTGATCTGCTGTGATGACACCTAACTGGGAAAAGCCAAAATACTTTTTTTACTTGTCTGATTCTATAAATATATAATAGTACTTGTCCCTGGATTCAAACCCTGGTTTGTGTGCAGAAAGATGACAAACATACATATCATTTATCAAACTGAGCTACTGAGCCACTGCTGTGTGTTGATTGACTGATATGTGCCTGGAGCTCACTTGGTATTATGACCTGGTAATGTAGGTAGAGAGTCACACAAGACTGCAGTGACACTTGAACACACATGCATGAGATTCATGCATGACAGAGATAGTGGGTGAACTGTGTATTACTACTCGGAATGTAGGTGCACCCATTTAACCCCTAGTGGATGGGGATACGTGTGATGTGTACAGACCATACTGGGGTGGTGGGTTGCCTACCAGACCCATATACAGTTCCAGATGGTATATTTGCAACCTACAGCTATTACAGTTTCATACCTGCCTGCATCAGCATAACTACATTCAGGAATGCATATAGCTATAATGAAAAGGTTAACACAAGACAATCCTCAGTGAAACACACTATAATACCTCAGATATTACTACTCAAGGTTCAGATCTTAGTGGAGCACAAACATATTGCATTATATCTTGCAGTGCAACTCCACATCTACGCTTTAGTATAACAGTTCTTCATCAGCCAACCTTCTTTGCAACACCTGTAATACTGCATTTTTTCAACAACAGCCCAGAATACACACAACAATTGGCAGAAGAAATCTTTATTGAGGGTAACATGACACAGTGATTGAAAAACATCTGACAATCTTTATTGTTCTACACTTTAAATACTGCATGAGTTGAAAGAAATTTCACAACATATTCAATACTAATGTTATTTCCTTCACAAATCTGACAGTGGTTGCACTGTTTTTCCTGTAGATCATGAATGAATTTCATGTATCCCCTTCACAATTTGAATACCAGTGTACTTTATTGCCAGATCCTTAGTATTAATACAGTATACACATGTCATTCTTAAACATTATTAATGCAGAATTAGCTTTCTTTCCTTAATAGTAGCATGTTTTATGCTTTCATCTATATTAAACTGTACCTGGCATTACTCAGTTATATCACTCCAGGTCTAGAAACACATTCATTGCATTACACTTAGAACAGAATATGCCTACTGGCAGTTACTACTGTACTCTTTCTTATTTATATTATTTTATATTACAAGCGATATCTGTACTCACCACACTGTTGGTGCATCCTCGCTAGGCACCATGCATGGGCCTCCAAGTTGAGAGCCCTCTCCTCTGCAGCTATGGATAAGGAAACACACCATTATGCATACCTGTCTATCAGATATTCATACTAGAATATGGTAATAATGATTCCTACACTTACAAACATTTGGGGCATTTTCATCCCAAGCGTCCTGGGTCCACTGGGCCAAGAGAGCCCACTTCCTATGTTTCAGGTCATCATAATGATGATGCACCTACTCACCAGTGCAAGGATGCCAGTTGCAGTGATGAGATTGTGTGCCAACCAGTTCCATGCCCCTGCACCAGCTGTCTATCATGGTCTTTAACAAGGAGCCCAGCCATGACCCTGGACTCCAAAATGCTCAAGATTTGCACCCAGAAGTACATAACATCTCCTACTCCAGCCATAGCTCCTGAAGTGATCAAACCCCAACAGGTTCTGGCTATATTCCTTTTTTTTTTCTTTGCTATATTTTCTTGGCTATATTCCTGCCTGTTCAGTTTAAATAAGGCTGTTTTCCCACCCTTTGCCACCATTGGCCATTTTTAAAAATGCTGAGCTCCACTTAGCACCATGCAACCCCCCTGAGCTCAGCCAAGCAGTACTTAAACTCAGTACTTAGCAATGCTTAGTGGTGTGCAAACCTGCTTAGCTGACCTGAGGACTGCTTAAACTGGGATTGCTTAGCAGTGCCCAAACCAGCTAAGCGGAGCCTCCCATTGCTAAGTACTGCTAAAACAGGTCCTGTTTAAGCATTGCTTGGCTTGGCTAAGCAATGCTTAGCAGACTTTAGCTGTGTTCAAACAACACTTTTTACAAAATAAAAAAAAAATATTGAAATTATTTGTTCATTAAGGATCATTTATTATTATGCGTATCTATTTTACTTTATATCACCTAAACATATGCATTCCACTACATTATCTGGTAGTGTAACTTTAATGTACTGGACACTTATGTGTGACTGGGGCTTTTAAACTCCGGTCTCCACTGAATATGGGCTTCTAGTCAAGCTGGACTAACCCAGTTAACAGATTTCAATGTATACAGAAATAAAAAACATTTACAGGATTTCCCTATCGCATGTAAAAAGCTGAATGGCCGGTATTTGAACAGTGCACCTACTGCACACAAAGCCATCACATAACTATTCAGAAACCAAGGAAATGGTGATCTGAGCTATACTGTTCTATATAGCTATCAGTTACTTTTACGCATTGTTGAGTGGTGCGCCATGCAAACCCGCTCAACTATGCTTAAACTTGATCTTTTCTGTTAAAATTAAAAGCATCCGGTTTCTACTTCTAGCTGTGTGGTACATGTTTATTGCTAAACACCACCACACACCATGCAAACACATACACAAAAAAAAACCAAAAAACAAAAAAAAAAACAAAACAAATAATAACAAAACAGGACAATGACATTTGCACATTTAATTTCAGTGCCGTACAGTACTCTTGACAGTACAAGGAGTGTGTTATGAACACTCTAAAACACCCCCATATATATATTTTACAACTGTCCAAGGACACATTTAATGTAATATTTTAGTGCAGTATGACACTTTGACAGTGCAGGGGGTATGTTACGGACACTGTAACACACCCCATACATATATATTTTACTACTGGCCAGGACACAACTCGCATTTAATATTTTAGTGCCATACAGCACTTTGACAGTACATGGGGTGTGTTATGGACACTGTAACACACCCCCTACATATACGTTTAACAACAGGGCAAGGACACAGTTATATTTACTATTGTAGTGCTGTCCAGCACTTTGACTGTTCAGCGGGTGTGTTATACATCTCTGAGCACTGTAACACACCCCCCTACACTGATTCAGTAACCATGTACAGAGCTGTCCCTCAGTAGCGCACCTTCATTAACATGCAAGGCATGCTGCCAAAGGGGAGCTGCAGAAATGGCCATGGTACACTTCATGTACGGCTTGCATCATTCCTACACTGAGTTTATTAAACCTGGGGGGGGGTTGTGTCAGAGATGGAACAGGCAGTATTTGGCAAATCTATCTCTCTTTTTAAGTGTTATTTATTTGGCTCTAGTATTAGCTGAACTGCTTGGTTTATTGAGATATAAGTGTTCTTGTACTACTGGATCCATTATAGCCCTATAAATAAGGCATAACTCACTCCTAATGAGTGTATATGTAACTGAATACAGGTCAAAGCCTCTATTTTCTTCTGGAAGTTAAAGCTTTTTAAGTACCTGACCTTTTTAATTACAAACTTCTGAGGTGTTTCAAACTGCTTGACATGCTTAGTAAAGTGCATACACCCCAAAGAGAATGTTGTACTCTATGATGGGTCTAATCGGAGTGGAGTAAACGGAGGTGATAACTACTTTAGATCTGAAAGTTATGCATGTAGCTATGAGCTATGCAAGATAAAATGATTTCCTAACTAGTGTTGCAGTGTGAATACCTCTCAACTGTCTAGTTTTTCACAGAACGTCCAGATTTTTGCCTTATATTTTTGGTCTATTCCTGATTAAAAAATGTGGTTTTCTGGCAAATCACTGGGATGATTTGAGGACTGAAATCCCTAAATAATGATGTACATTTGAGTTTCAGACTTAAAATCCTTCAGAAAATGTACAGTATGTTAATACAAACCCTGTTACTTTAGCAACTGAATTTATAAGAGCAATATTTAAAACCTGTCTCTATTTTTGGGTCTTCCCCCCCCCCTCCCATTTTGTCAGACTGTCCAGATTTCTTGCATTAAGAGCTTGAGAGCTATTAGTGTGTTGGTCAAATGCAAGAGAGCAGTCCAACCATCTACCCAGGTGTCTAACAACATTTTCAATTTCAAGTGGTGTGTTATCTATGCTGTAAGTAAGAGATAGGGACCAATTACCAAATGCTATAATGTTGTACTTTTTGCCATTGAATTTGAGCTAATTTTTAGTAGACCGGCTATTGCCAAGTACAAAGCTCCTGCTGGAGTACATGTATGAAAGGGGGATTTAACAATAGCTCTTAGCTAACAATCATCTTCAAACTTTGTTAACCAAGATATCTTCTTTTTTTTATAATTAGAGATTGAAGAAGTAGATACCTAACAACAGAGGCCTCATGACTGATCCCTGGTGGACCCCCACTGGTCACCTTCATGTCCTCAGGGGATGCTCTCTCCACTCTCACAGTGTGAGACTTATTCCTAAGCCATTTGATCATCTACATAATCACATGGGGGCCAATTTGAAGTTCATTTGATCTGCTTATTAGATTAGCATGTGGTATGGTATTGATTGCCTCTATGAGGTCAAGGTACACTGAGTGGACAGCTTGTCTGCAGTCAACAGCCTGAGTAACCATCTCAAAGAAGTTTAAAGATTCATTAGATGAGATCTAGCACTGATAAAGCCAAACTGCTGGGGGCAATAAGTCTGACAAGATTTTTGGTGCCATAATTTATTAGGTCTGTTATGATATGTTCCATGGCTTTGCATTCAAGACTTGTTAGGTTGATGGGTCTGTAATTCCCAAGGTCTGAGATGGGTCCACCATTGTGGAGTGACACTTCAACAGCTGTGCTCCACTTGTGTGGATCAAAGACATGCTCAGGGTGAGGAGTTTGTAAAGTGGACTTTCCTCTGTTTATTTCGTTCTATTAATCAGGCATCTTGGCATGTTGTCAGGCCACAAGGATGAGGCATTCCTGATTTTGGAGTGTTCTTTCTGTACATGCTGTTTTGTGGTGATTGGTGGCATGATTCTATCATGAATAGGTGGGTTTGGAATATAGACGTCTCAGTGATGAAGTTAGTACTAAATTGATTACCTAGTATTATCTACTATGTTAGCACTATCCACTGGATTTATACATTTGGTACCCTTGTGAATATGCTCAGAGCAATGTTGGGTGTTATGTCTTGTTTTTCTTGCAAAACTAGGAGATTTTTTGTTTGTCTTTGGCTTCTATGGCAAGATCAAGTTCATGGCATATTCTTGTTTTTTTACTTCTCTTTTGTACTTTTAGCTGTCTTTTTGCTGTTTTCCTTAGTTTGGGGATGTGCTCTGCTCTACAGTTTTAGCAGTTTCTTTCTTTTATTACATAGTTTATTAATACTGAGGACTACCTTGCAGGTTTACTTTTAAACCGCTCCATTGGCTTAGATTTGGTAGGAACAGCCAATATGATAAATTTGTCAAGGTGTAAGTAGATCTTTTCTGAATAATACTTAACATTATCAAAATTGTGGGTAATGCTTTTATATTCTCATTAAGAGACTTTATCATATAATTTTAGATTTATTTGTTTCATGTCTTTGAATTCTGTGATATTTGATAAAAAAGCTACTAGTATGGGATCTGACTTGACTAATGAGGGGGATACCTTGCAGCTGGTGCATACTGAAGCTAAGTTTATTATGACCAGTCCAAGTTTATTCAGCTCTCTAGCAGGTCCATTTACAATCTGGTCTAAAGAGATTTTGTTTCTAAAAGCTAAACCATTTTGTGCATAGTTAATCACTGAGTAAGTAAAATCATCAAGGAGAACATAATTCATACTTAAAGGAAGCTCATCAAGAATATATAGGAATGTTATGTGGTTTTCTGGAGGTATGGTGGGAGTTCTGAAGCACACAATGGTTAATCCTGTTTAGTGTTATTTGAATCTCTATAAGAGGGTGTCTAGGTATTTGTCTTGGGGCAGTGTGCTCCCTAATGAATATGGAGATACCACCACAGTTTCCATGAGGTCTAAATGAGTGCTAAGCACAATCCCAGGTACTAAGGGTATGAACTCTTGGCACTTAAACCAGGTCTTTGTAAAAACACATATACAGAAGTTCTCCAAGTGGAGGACTTCATGGTCTGGCAGTTTGTTATTTTGACTTCTAACACTAAGTAGAGCCACACTGATATAGTTTAGTGGAGGTTAGGCTGGGAGGTCTATTGGTGGACCTTGAATAAAAAAAGGCACAATGGGAGCAGCAGTAGACAGAAGCTTTGGAGTGAGAGGTGCAGTCTGTATTTGGTGAGGGACATGCAGTCATCAAGCATCTCATTCCATGCTGATAGGTTCATAGGTATGTACTAGGCTATCTGCCCTACGGCATTTATAAGCATAGCCAAAATGTGTTGGCTTTCACCTCCCTTTTAGATTTGATTCAATTCCTGAGCCTCTGTCCAGCAGGGCCATAGAACTGATCCCAGGAGTAAATTTACGATTTCCCATCCACTCGTCAATATTTCTCTTGAAGAGGGTCAGTGAGAGGCTTTGCCTAACATGGATTGGGATTCTATTCCAGAGTGAGGGAAGCCTCTGGGATATGAATCTATCCCTCCAGTATGTCCTATTTATTGTTGTGCTGAGGTTTAAATCCTTGGAACGTGTAGCTCTAAAGGATTTGGTTTTCTTGAGGTGGAGCATGTCCATTAATTCCGGGTTCGACATGGCCTTGTATGTCAGGCAGAGATCACCTCTGAGTAGGCGGTAAGCAACTGAGTAGAGCTGGAGTTTCTTTAGTCGAGCTGCATAGGGCATCTGTTTGAGGCCCACAATCCTCTTGTTGAGGTACTTCTGGGGTCTTTCCAGCTGTTGCAGGTGTCAGGTAAGGTACATCCCAAATGGGGCATTGTACTCTACTATGGGCCTGGTGAGCGATGAGTACAGGGGCACAATGACCACTCTAGATCTAGATATGAACCCTTTCATGATTAGGTGGGCTATATAGAAGGTTTTTCTAACCACTTTGGCAATGTGATTATCAAAGGAGAGGTTGCTATCTACTTGGGTCCCCAGATCCTTAATTACATATTCCGTACTTAGTGGATTACCACCTATGTGGTAGTTTGTGGGCATTTTGTTCTTCCCTAAGGGGATGGGGATGACTATGCACTTTTTGGCATTTAGCTTGAGGCCATGGTTCTGACACCAAGTATTCATCTCTGTAAGACCCTTCTGGAGGATGTCTGTGTCAGCCGGAGAGTTGATTATGGCTCCCAGTTTGCAATCATCTGCGAACTTGGTCAGCCATAGTCCTCCCATGCTTACCTGTACCTCAGAAAAGTACATACCGAACAAGAGGGGTCCCAGGACTGAGCCCTGTGGGATGCCACTTGTAACCGGTTTGGAGTCGGACATGGCACCTGCAACTCTGACCATGTGAGTTCTATCCATAAGCCAGTTTGCAACCCATCTCATGACATAAGGGCTAATGTTCAAGCTGGTAAGCTTATCTATAATGCCAGAGTGGGATATTGTGTCGATGGCCTTTGCGAGGTCTAGGTAGGTTGTGTGGACAATCTTTCCCACATCTATGGCCTTGGTAACTGTTTCAAAGAAGTCTACTAGGTTTAAGAGGCAAGATCTGCCTTTAACAAGCTGAATTGGGCAGGGTCCAGTGTCTGGAGGTTTCCAAAGTCTTTGTTTATGAGATCCATGATGATGCACTCCATAGCCTTGCAGACCAGGCCAGTCAGGCTTATAGGGCGATAGTTCCGGGATCCGTTGTGGCGCCACCTTTGTGGAGCGGGATAACTGTTGCTGTATGCCATTCTTTGGGTACATGTCCTATAGTAAGGCTGAGTTTGAGCAGTGAATTTATGTGAGGGTTTAGTTCCTTTTGAGATTGTGTAAGATGCAGCCTGGGATACCATCCGGTCCTATTGATGCTGTGTTTTTAGCTTTGGAGAGGGCTGTTTTCACCTGTGTGCCTGTGATGTCTGGGGTCTACATTTTTCTGGGATGGACACAGGCCCTTTGGGGCAGGGGGTAAAGTTTGCACTGAACCTGTCAACCAGGATGTTGGCAATGTCAGTGGGCCCAGTGTATTTTTGCTATTTTGCACCAGCTCAGAGCAGATCTGAGATTTGCCACCTAGATTCTTGACATAGCTAAAGAAGGCCTTGTGATTATCTTTAGAGTCTTTGGCAATTTTTCTTTTGAAGCTGGCTTTGGATGATTTTATGAGGGATCATAGTTTCTTGCTAATACTGATCAGGGATGCCTTCCCTTTTTGGGATTTTGCTCTATCATGTTGTAGTTTCCTCCTTCTGTTGTATAGCTTATTTATGTGGTCCACCAGACTGGTCTCCTGTTTTTGGAGGAGTGAGTCTTGGTTTTACTTGGGATGGCTCTATCCATGCATTCCTGTAGGTGCTCATAGAATGCATTTGTAAAGGATTCTGTGGTTTGGGCAGCATTTTCCATTGGCCTGAGGGCTTTGAAACATTCCACCTCTGTCTTGAGAAGTGTGAAGTTTGCTTTTGAGAAAATTTTCACAGTGGTTTCCTTGGCTGGGGGTGGGGTCAGGATGTGGATGTCCAGTGTGATTAGTTTATGGTCTGATCTTACCAACGAGGGGTTTACCTCTGGTGTGGAACATTGAGCCCCCATGTTGGTGATGACCAGGTCCAATATGTTGTCACCTCTTGTGGGAGTGGTGACCAGTTGTTCCAGGGTGTTTGAGTTTATAAACTCCAGGAAACGTTGGGCAAAGGAGTTGGGACTTGAGTAGTTTTCCCAGTCAATGTTTGGGTAGTAGAAATCACCCAATATCATGATGTTTGGTGAGACTTTCATATTCTCCAATGTTCTCAGGAATGCCGAGTGGGGGTCCTGAGACAAGGTGGGTGATCTGTAGCAAGCTACAAACTGAAAAGCAGTTTTGCCCACTGTTTGTTGCACATGGATGGTCTCCGAGGCCTCGTGAAGTGCCACTAACCTGGAGGTGTGGGTATCCTTGATGAAGATGGATACACCCCCGCCTTTTGTATTTCGGCCATGGTTCTGACACCAAGTATTCATCTCCGTAAGACCCTTCTGGAGGATGTCTGTGTCAGCCGGAGAGTTGATTATGGCTCCCAGTTTGCAATCATCTGCGAACTTGGTCAGCCATAGTCCTCCCATGCTTACCTGTACCTCAGAAAAGTACATACCGAACAAGAGGGGTCCCAGGACTGAGCCCTGTGGGATGCCACTTGTAACCGGTTTGGAGTCGGACATGGCACCTGCAACTCTGACCATGTGAGTTCTATCCATAAGCCAGTTTGCAACCCATCTCATGACATAAGGGCTAATGTTCAAGCTGGTAAGCTTATCTATAATGCCAGAGTGGGATATTGTGTCGATGGCCTTTGCGAGGTCTAGGTAGGTTGTGTGGACAATCTTTCCCACATCTATGGCCTTGGTAACTGTTTCAAAGAAGTCTACTAGGTTTAAGAGGCAAGATCTGCCTTTAACAAGCTGAATTGGGCAGGGTCCAGTGTCTGGAGGTTTCCAAAGTCTTTGTTTATGAGATCCATGATGATGCACTCCATAGCCTTGCAGACCAGGCCAGTCAGGCTTATAGGGCGATAGTTCCCGGGATCCGTTGTGGCGCCACCTTTGTGGAGCGGGATAACTGTTGCTGTATGCCATTCTTTGGGTACATGTCCTATAGTAAGGCTGAGTTTGAGCAGTGAATTTATGTGAGGGTTTAGTTCCTTTTTGAGATTGTGTAAGATGCAGCCTGGGATACCATCCGGTCCTATTGATGCTGTGTTTTTAGCTTTGGAGAGGGCTGTTTTCACCTGTGTGCCTGTGATGTCTGGGGGTCTACATTTTTCTGGGATGGACACAGGCCCTTTTGGGGGCAGGGGGGTAAAGTTTGCACTGAACCTGTCAACCAGGATGTTGGCAATGTCAGTGGGCCCAGTGTATTTTTTGCTATTTTGCACCAGCTCAGAGCAGATCTGAGATTTGCCACCTAGATTCTTGACATAGCTAAAGAAGGCCTTGTGATTATCTTTAGAGTCTTTGGCAATTTTTCTTTTGAAGCTGGCTTTGGATGATTTTATGAGGGATCATAGTTTCTTGCTAATACTGATCAGGGATGCCTTCCCTTTTTGGGATTTTGCTCTATCATGTTGTAGTTTCCTCCTTCTGTTGTATAGCTTATTTATGTGGTCCACCAGACTGGTCTCCTGTTTTTGGAGGAGTGAGTCTTGGTTTTACTTGGGATGGCTCTATCCATGCATTCCTGTAGGTGCTCATAGAATGCATTTGTAAAGGATTCTGTGGTTTGGGCAGCATTTTCCATTGGCCTGAGGGCTTTGAAACATTCCACCTCTGTCTTGAGAAGTGTGAAGTTTGCTTTTGAGAAAATTTTCACAGTGGTTTCCTTGGCTGGGGGTGGGGTCAGGATGTGGATGTCCAGTGTGATTAGTTTATGGTCTGATCTTACCAACGAGGGGTTTACCTCTGGTGTGGAACATTGAGCCCCCATGTTGGTGATGACCAGGTCCAATATGTTGTCACCTCTTGTGGGAGTGGTGACCAGTTGTTCCAGGGTGTTTGAGTTTATAAACTCCAGGAAACGTTGGGCAAAGGAGTTGGGACTTGAGTAGTTTTCCCAGTCAATGTTTGGGTAGTAGAAATCACCCAATATCATGATGTTTGGTGAGACTTTCATATTCTCCAATGTTCTCAGGAATGCCGAGTGGGGGTCCTGAGACAAGGTGGGTGATCTGTAGCAAGCTACAAACTGAAAAGCAGTTTTGCCCACTGTTTGTTGCACATGGATGGTCTCCGAGGCCTCGTGAAGTGCCACTAACCTGGAGGTGTGGGTATCCTTGATGAAGATGGATACACCCCCGCCTTTTGTATTTCGGTCCGGGTTCTGGGGCCAAAATGTATGGTATGAGTTATAGCCTGGTAGTGTTGGGGTGCTCTCTGGGGCCTTGAACCAGGTTTCTGTTACTGCACAGATATTGATTTTCTCCATACTGAGGAGTGCCTCGAGTGTGTGCATTTTGAGGTTTAGACTTCTGGCATTGAGTAGCATTACCCTCAAATTTTTTGCTTCTTGTGTTGTCTATGGAGGTGGGTTTGTCTTTTGATCCTTGCCTAAAAAAGGCACTATAAGGGTGGCAACAGCCTTAGCCAGTATTTGAAAGCCCAAGGGTGACTGGTGCAAGCCGTCTATAGCAAAGCAATGTGGCTTGTCGAGCATGTTATCCCAGGCTCACAGACACTGGATCCCCTTTGAATGACACCAATAGTTTAGCCAATTGTTAAAATTGATCATTTTGCCTTTATACTGTGGCATCATTCTTGGTGAGGGCAAGATGCTACTCAGGGTCAGGGTCATACCGGCCTGGACTACATGATCAGAGAGATCCTCTATGTCTCTTTTCATATAGTCCAGGGAGGTACGTCTCAGGTCATTCACACCAACATGGACAATGACAGAGTCATATTTGTACTTGCTTTGGAGTGACCTGAGTGCTTGTGTTATGTGGTGGATCCTGGCACCCGACAGGCAGCTTACAGTGACCTTCTCCTTGTTAAGTCTGGTGAGCAGGACGTCAATGTGCCTGACAATAGAGTCTCCTATTACTAGTTTATTTGGTGTGTTATTTATCCTTAAGGGTTGTGATTGTATGGCACACAGACTTTGAGAAGTATGTGATACGTGAATATTGTTGTAGGTTAGCGATTGCTTGGATGTCTGCTTTGGAGGTCTCTGCTGCTTTGGCAGGTTTTTATTTAGAGCCTCCAAGTATGTTTTTGTGTGTTTATGTGTCCTGTTTGCTGGTGCAGATATGATTGGTCTATGTGAGACTGGTTGTGTGGTGCGAGTGGTTCCCTTCTCCTCCTGACTGGCTGTTCCAGTCTTGGGTTGAGAGAGCTTGGCCTCCAGTTTGGCTGTATAGTTGCATCTCTCACATACATTTGAGTTTGTTGGAAGGAGGAGAGGGCTGTCTGTGTACATAAGGCAATTGTAACACTGCCTCAAGATTCCCAGATTCACCAGCTGGACTGGAGTGTAGACCTGAAACTGCCCTTTGGACATGCCTGAATAGTTTAATGAACTGTTTTATTGATTGTCCAGATGGGACGAATAGGGAGCCTTTTACTTCTATATAGTATAAGGGGGGTGCAGTGCTAGCATTTGTTAGGGATTACTGAAAATTTTGAGCAAGTGCTGGGCTGTAAAAGGAAGGTTGAGTGCTTAATTTGAGAGTTTGACTAGTTCTAAGGAAAAAATTGAAGAGCAGACTTTGTGGAGCTGGGAATAGTTTAAACCTGCATAACTGGCGCTGCACAATGCTGTGCAGTACGCAAAACCGCAGAAGTGCGTGTTTTAAAGCAGGGAGATTGAAAGAGATAGGAATTAGCCCAAAACGGCCAATAAGCTGCTAGTTGCTGGGCTGAGACCACTCCTCCAGGGACAGATAGGCTGCTCAAAGCTCCCCACTCTCACTAGTGAACAGAGAAGCTTCCTCCTATCCAAGATTAAGGATATGGGCAACACAGGAACTTGTACCTCAGCCTAGAATTCAGCAAAACCTGAAATCTGGACTAATCTAGCTTAGAAAAGGCGGGACACAGGAATTTTTTGTTTTTTTTTTTTTTTTTTTGCAGAACAAACAGTAACTTTACACAAAAAACACTGTAAATGCTATAAACAGGCTAGTGCACTTGAGTGTGTAGCCTACATCAGTTAAACAACACAGAAACAACTTTAAATGACTTTTAGAAGTGCAAACAGTAAAAAATAGTAGAGTATTCAAAGAAATAGCTTTTTTAAATCACAGATATGCTAGAAACTCGCTTTTTGGCGAGAAAATGCAGTCACAAGAAGAAATGCAGAGAAAAATACTTAATCAGTTGAAAGTCTCCCTTTTGTCTCTCTGCTGCTTGTAGCACTCAGCAGGACACCACGAGGAGCTGTGCTGAGTTGTATACAGGCGCAAATCCACGCAAATGCGGGTTTTAAAGCAGGGAGATTGAAAGAGATAGGAATTAGCCCAAAACGGCCAATAAGCTACTAGTTGCTGGGCTGAGACCACTCTTCCAGGGACAGATAGGCTGCTCAAAGCTCTCCACTCTCACTGGTGAACAGAGAAGCTTCCTCCTATCCAAGTAAGGATATGGGCAACACAGGAACTTGTACCACAGCCCAGAATTCAGCAAAACCTGAAATCTGGACTAATCTAGCTTAGAAAAGGCGGGAAACAAGAATTTTTTTTGTTTTTTTGTTTTTTTTTTTTTGCAGAACAAATAGTAACTTTACACAAAAAAACACTCTAAATGTTATAAACAGGCTAGCACACTTGAGTGTGTAGCCTACAACAGTTAAACAACACAGAAATTACTTTAAACGACTTTTAGAAGTGCAAACAGTAAAAAATAGTAGAGTATTCAAAAAATAGCTTTTTTAAATCACAGATATGCTAGAAACTCACTTTTTGGTGAGAAAATGCAGTCACAGGAAGAAATGCAGAGAAAAATACTTAATCAGTTGAAAGTCTCTCTTTTGTCTTTCTGCTGCTTGTAGCACTCTGCAGGACACCACAAGGAGCTGTGCTGAGTTATATACAGGCGCCAAACCATGCTAATGCGGGTTTTAAAGCAGGGAGATTGAAAGAGATAGGAATTAGCCCAAAACCGCCAATAAGCTACTAGTTGCTGGGCTGAGACCACTCCTCCATGGACAGATAGGCTGTTCAAAGCTCCCCACTCTCACTGGTGAACAGAGAAGCTTCCTCATATCCAAGTAAGGATATGGGCAACATAATGGGTCCTCTTAGAATGACACCAGCTGATTAACCAATTATTAAGTAAATCATCTTTTCTTTAAACTCTGGCATAATTTGTGGGGATGGAAGGCTTTGTTTCAAAACTATGCTCTTACCTGCATTTGTGGACATGCAGGAAAACTTCTGTCATGTCTGTCTTCGTATCCTTCAGTGTTTTGTTTAACAGGTTATTTGCTACAACATGGATCACCACCATGCCATAATTATATTTGCTTGATATAAGGCTTCTAAGGGCCATTGCAATTTTGGCAGTCTTGGCACCTGGGAGACAGCAAACTGCCACCTTGCTTTTGCCCAGCCTCATGAGTGTAGAATCCATGTGGCTAATTACAGAGTCACTAATACATTTCTGTCTGTTTACTAGTGATACCTTGTCCATCAGCTCTCTGTGACAGATGAATGACCCACCATGTGGCAATAGCACTACGATAACTTCCAGAAAATAGCCTTTTTATTACCACAGTTTGTAACTACTGTATATCAAAGAGAAATATATGAATGTCCAATGGCCCTATCTATATAATTATGCTTCAAAATCAATAAGCCTTTAAAAATCCACTACTGCGGTTCTGTGGCCTTTAGTCTGCTAGTGCCATTCCTCAAATCACAGAAATTGTATAGCTAAAATATCAGCCATTCAATTTTGCACCTCCCACGAAAGCAGGAACTGCATCAGGTGGGACCATTGCATACCTCTCACTCTTGTGGGATCTTTTCATGCTTTTTCTATATTTCTTCCTATTTTTCATATGCATGTCCTGCTCAATGCATACTTTACTAGCCCACAGTCTCCACAATTGTCCCTCCGGTCAGGGTGACCAGGACAGGAAGAGAGCTCTATGGTCCTCTCACTTTTGATGAGGGATGAGAACCTGACTGGCCATCACTGCAGAGCTGAGACTCAGCTGTTAGGGAGCAGGGGAGTCTGCAGTTATTTGGGTGAATCTACCTCCTTCTCCTTTCCATGATAGTGACTTCTTTAAATACCTGCATGTTGCATGCATTACTCCCAGAAGTTGAAACTATCTGCTGTGGTAAAGGTACAGTCATTCTGCCCCACTAATTAAACATACTATGGAACCACCCCTCCCAGGATGACATCCCCCCCTCCCTGCTCCAGCTTCTGTAGATATTCAAGCCAGTAACAAAAACTGGGTCACTTTCTCATAATCAGGTCTTTATCATTCTATGCCGATAGAGATAACTTTACCTTTCCCTTATTTTATTTTTTGTAGTGTCATAGCAGTATAACTCTCAAGCTCTTACCTCAAAAATCAGGGACAAAGCCAAACAGTCTAGAACAGATGCCTCAGATTAGAGACAACTTTATTAATTTTACAACACCAAGATTAGTTTTCACAGTTTACAGAAAAGAAAAAAAATACACTTCATAAAAGTAATAAACTGCATGTGGATTCAACAAGGAAACAAATGTTTCTTACACTGAAACTTATATCTTGATAGTATGGCCTTCTTAGGATGAACCAACTTGTGTGTAAACACTTGAGCACTGCACTACCTTTATAATATACCTTTGTATGCTGATTATGTATTTAAGCAATAACCGACGATGTGGTGTGGTATATTGAAGATTTACCCATGGTTGGCGTGATTAAATAAAGCCAACCGTGGGTAAATTTCAATATGCCACAACCACGGAGTTGGTTATTGCTATTATACAATGACATTATTTAAGAAAAAAATACTTACTTTTCTTAAATAATGTCCTTGTATAACGGCGCATTACCGTTCTTCCGCCTGTGGTGTTATACTACTTCCTTGTGTTGATGCGCTGCACATGCGTATGGGACTTGTGTTCCCACTCATAGCCAGCACATCAATGCTTTGAAACAGAAGCAACAGAGAAAAGAAAGTCTCCGTTGCTCCGTTATTGTTTTCTTTTTCTTTTTTTTTTTTTTTTTTTAATTAAAAAAAAAATTTAGGGCAGTTTAGGGGTAGGAGAGAGACAGCATGGAAGAAATACAATGGATATCAGTTATGTGTGTTTAATTTTAAATAATATACCTGATTTCCATATTATTTTGTCCAAGCTGCCTCTCTGGTATGTCCGGAGTTGAGGATAAAGATTTTATTTTTATTTTTTAAGAAATAAAAATAGAATTTAAACAATATGCCAGCGGAAATAAGTCTGGGTGACTGGTCCTTTTTCCATTGGCATAATGTGAGATTTACAATGGTCACACTGGTTGGGCTGGCCAATCAGAGTGCACGTTTTCAAATATTAAGGGGGAGTCATTGTATAATTATGTATTTTACTAAGGCTTCATTTTACTTGTTCATTTATGAATACTATGAATTGTGTATTTTTTATTTCTTCAGTTGTGTATTGTACTATGCTTGTCTTCTTAGCCCAATTTGTGGCTGAAAAGGGTCCATGGTCCAGTCCACCTGCCTGGTTAACAAATATAAATAAATAAGTAAACAGTAAGTACATTATATAGTAAAAAAATACTCTCTGTAAATTCTCCATTTTTCTCCATTTACACTGACAGATCTGCTGTCAAATCTTTCCGTTTGAATCACAGTAGTGATGGAAGTGCAATAAAGTCATTTATTTTGTTTAGGATGATTAATGTAAGTAAAAGAGGCATGGCACATATTTACAGTTAAATAATGAGTTAGTAATTAAATATTTGCTGTGATCAGTGTATATACTTGTTAATGTGAATCTTTCTATTATTATAAGGTAAAGCACTAGTCATTTTCATATTTTAGGTGAACTGAGGTCCTATAATTATTACTGTGCTACAGTAATACATGTGATTTAATGTCCTGTAATCATAATAGAACTAATTTGTTATAGTCCCTGTCTAGTTTCCTGTTTCATACTTGGTGAGAAATTTTCCCATCTATCACAAAAGCCACGGTAAGGAGGTAATAGTTTTAGCACAAAAAATAAAAGCTTTTTTCTTTTAAACACACTTTTGAGAGATATTACTACTACCTCCCCAGACTGTTTAAGTTTGTTTGTCAACATGCATTTTTATGAAGAGTAAGGCTTTGGTGAATATAACTAGCCACATTATCTATTTATTTCAGTTCTAGTGTTTTCGCATGAAATACTTACATTTTATGAGGGACAAGGCAAACCTCTGAGGTAAAATCAGATACAGCCTTGAAAATCTAGGTCTGCTGAGAGGACTGGTAAGCAGTGTCCTCACTCCAAAGTCATTCTTCTTCTTCATTGTCTAACTTACTTTTAATATGTATTGAAATTCTACCTTACACTGTCTAGCATTTGATTCTTACCTGCAATCAGGAGCCAGAGATCTGTCATCCCCTGTGAAATTTGTTAGTGTGAACCTGTCTAAAGCACAGCCCTGCTACCATTCAGCTCTGTTCATTAGTTTATTCTGCTGCCCCTCATTGTCTTTCTTCCATCATAATATCAAAATAATAGGGTTCACTGCTGGAACAAGCAATAGTACACACATATTCTACCTAATTAATGCCCTAATTATACAAAGACTGTAATTGTCATGCAAGTTCATTTCCTGGAACTGATTTGTCTTACTTCTGCTGAATAAGATAAAAAAGGAAGTCTGCAGCTGCCCACATTTATGGTTTTAGTACACCAGTGTCATGATTGTCTGAGTGGGCACTGACTATGAAGGCCCATTGATTCATTAACACAACCTAGTGATTTCAGCTATTTACAAAATGCTTCTGTCTAGAATGTTTTATTGAAAAGTTTTAATATAACATATTCCTGACTTCCAGCTTTTTTTATAACATATTAAAATCTGTTTTAATCCACACTCTAAGTAAAATCTTCTAGATAAATGCCTGGTGAACTGAATGTCTGTTAGTTGACATGCCATGGTTTTAACAGATTCTCATCTTGTCAAAACATATGCAACTGAAAGTGTAACAGGATATCAGCAGTTTTATTAGACACGCGAAGTACATATCACCCTTTGACAAATGTGATCTCCAGTGCCACATGATGATCGCTATCTTACTATTTGCTATGAAACTCACTTGAATGCTGACCAAAGCTTCTCACCATAAAAACAGTGCAGTCTAAATGAGCGTTAAATGCAAGTTTTTATATATTTTAGATATATCAGCATGGTCCACTTCTGGAGCCATGGGCAGTAGGACCATCTGCCCTTCTGGAATACTGTTGCACTAATTACAATAGCTGCATCTATGCACAACAGCATTTTTTTCATTACTATTCATTATGAAGATTAGCTGCTGATCCATTTTAACTATTACCTGGAAGAGCACACCGATAATAAAAACATAGACAGACAGCCTGCACCAGTGGCATAGAAGTATAATGCCCTGACTATGGCATAGGCGACCTGAAGTTAATTAGTTGCTTGGGGGCAGGGTGATCGTACAGGTGTCTCTTCATCACTTCCATCATCATCAGTGACTACCAATACTCTGACATCAGGAGATAGGAATTCCACAGTGCAACTGGAAGGATCACCTATAATATCAAGGAATCTGGACAACAAAGTGAGACACAGAATACAAACTTATCACACTTATGTAAAATTTGTTTTAAACAATAATAAATGATAATGCAAGGCAAAAATGCTTTTCATGCATTGATAAAGCTAATTTAAGTACAATAAATTGCAAGGAAAAAAATTGTGCTTACCATGTGCAGGTAGTTATGCTAAATCCAAACCAGATGTTTTTACATATAAGAAAGGTAAATGAAACCTAGCTGATAAGCATCACAATTCAAATGACGTAAAAATAGAAAGGAATACCCTTTACATCTGCAGAAAAAGAATTATGTCAGACAAAATTCTGCTGTTTAAGTCTCCCCATCCTTCTTTCTGTCTCTCTCTTTCTCTCAGTGTCTCTTCTCCCCGCACCCATCTTGTTTGCTCTGTCTCTCTCTGTATACATAGATAGATATAAAATATAGCAAAATTATTTCATTATATTGATTACCTGGATGTTCTGCAGTAGATATAATTGGGTTTTCCATCAGGTCAGCACCAACATAATGATTATCTGTGAATCCCCTGCTGACCTGTCTGGATCTCAGGCCATGGACAAGAACTCCTCTTTCTCAGTCAGTGGTGGTTTGATAGCAGGACAACCACCAGTAGCCATACGTTCTTGGGCAACTGCAGCTGCCCTGCATTTTGTGTGCTTTATCATGTTACTGGCCCAATGTCTGATTTTTCTGATAAATACGACTATGCTCTCTGACAGTCATTCACCACCTGCTTCCAGAAGTAGTTAGGGATGACTTGTCCCCTTTGCCTCTGCCTAAGAGGAATGAGCTGTGTTACCACATTGCCTGGATAATAATTTCATACTCTGCATCACTGTATGGTAGTTTATGGGGTGCAGATGTCTTGGACACCATAGCCCTGTATTATTTATATATTTATTTGTTTGTTTGGCATTTGTTTACCAGGAAAGTATGACTGGGTCATGAGGTGTCAATTTTCAGTGGAGGACCGGGAAGAAAAGCTCCAGATACATATGGTTAACAGAATGAAAAACTAGACAGACATAGTAAAGACTTAACATTCAAGTGCAAACATGAAAACAACACATTAGTTTGTCAGAATGGAAACTTAACAGACATAATAAAGTCATAACATTCAAGCACACAGCTTGAAAAACTACACATTAGTTTGTCAGAATAAAAACTCAAAAGACATAATAAAGTCATAGTGTTCAAGCATAAATTATATGTAAAGTCTGATAATAGGAAGATGCAGCATTATTTACATAATAAATGATTATCATAATGATTAATATTCCAGAGGTCATGAAATATGGTAACAGATTATATTAATGAAGGCATAGGATAATACGAGTAGAGAAGGGGGTGTGTGATAGAGGGGATAGTAGAAATAGATGTGGAAAAGGTATGAGTGTAACCTCAGGGGAGTATGTGTAGAGGAAAGGAGGGTAGGGTAAGTTAGTAGTGAGAATGGAGAGAGGTAGAAAAAGGTATAACAGTACCTCAGCCTTGTCTCATACAGGAGAAAATCCTAGCTTTGTTGAAGTATTCTTTTATAGAGGTTTGAAGGAGTGCAGGTTAGTAGCAGTTTTGATAGTCAAAGGAAAGGAGTTTTGCCACAGAGCAGGAGTATAGAGTTAGGCCTAGGGGTTTTGTTAGGTTTATAAGTTGGGAGGGGACATTTGTCTTCAGATCCGAGATGTTTATTTGGGATATAAAAATTGATTAATGGGCTAAAAGCAGGACAAGCTAGTGGGTTGTGGATGATTCTGTATACTGTAGTAAGTTGTACATATTGGAGGTGGAGCATGGGTTCAAGCCATCTTAGGGAATGTAGGGCCTTACAGTGATGAGTTAGAGGGTTGCATTTATGGCAAATTTGGCAATTTTATTATAGTAGCTTTGTAGTTTTTCTTATTCTTTTTTTTCTTTTTTTTTATTTAGGAAGGTCTGTAAGTTAGATAGAACTGTGGCCTCATATAACAGTGATGGCAAGAGGTAGGTTTTGGTCAGGGTAATTTTGGTAGCTGCTGTGAGGACATTTTTATTTCTGTATAGCATGCCTATTTTTTGTACTGTTTTATATGTGCAGATCAAACTTGAGATTATCGTCAGTTGTGACACCTAGTAGTTTGGTATGCTAAACCAATTCAATTTCAGTATTGTTGGCTGAAAATATCTTGAAGTTTGTTTGATTGGAACTATAGGGTTTTTGGGTGAAGAGAAGGAGCTTTGTTTTTTTTTTGGGGGGGGGTCAGTATGAGTTCAGCACTGGAGAGACATGTTTCTATGGAAGATAAAGTATGAGATAAAACATAAAATAACAAAAAAGGAAATTAAGCACCAACTGATTGTTAACAAAAGAAATATATATGAATGTATGCAGCCATCATGCGCTGTTGCATGTGAGATCTGAATTTGGCACCAATTCAGACACATATTTTTAGGACAGTATGTCAATCTATCAGGAGCAGACAGGGCTACTGGCGGACATAATGGAGAGTGGCCTTAGTGCTTTAATCAGCAGTGTTGAAAAGATCCTGCATAGTATTGCCAAATTAGTGCCGCATCTACCAGTGACCCAAGCAACAGATGCAGGAGATAGTAATAACAGTTTTGAGGGTGAGGAATATATCCTTACTGTTTTCAAGCTAGATGTGGCTGTGCCTCTGATGTCCTCTTCCTATTCCCAGTCATGGTGTTCTCCAACCTTTTGTGTCCATCACCATCCCTGTCTGCTTTGCATGTCCTGTTTATCTGTGCCTGCTACCTAGCCTGGCCTACTTACCTAACTCTCTAATTCCTAAACACCTTTCTCAATATTCCTCTCTCTCATAAAAATGGGCACATATCCACATAAAATATATGCCTCATACATAGCTTTCCACTTCACCTATGTATCATCTTGACACACTTGATTTGGTCCAGTTTGCTATGCAAAATTATTCTGTTGTTGACCCCATACTAGTTTGGTGACTGTCCAAGTCATGAAATTCTGTACGGAATTCCACATTTATGTTGTGAAGAAGTGGATAGCTATGGTGCTGTCCTACCACCATCCTGCAAATTCCTGTATTCTTTCTCCTGTGTCCTACATTCTGCTTGCCCCCATTTTCACCACTGTCCAATCCAACCATCTTTCAGATGTTTAATCAAAAAATGCAATAGAATCACACACAACACACATGGCCAGAAATGGTCTATCAAAAAGCCTTTATGTTTTGTCCTCAGAATTTGCACAAAGCTTGGCATCGCACGCAGGTAATGGTAAATGATGTTTCACTTCCTATGGCAAAATCTGGAGAGCTTTTGCCATCTCCAACACTAGTTCAGTTATCTTCAAGCAAATGTACTTAACTCTGCTGTGCTGTTGGAATACAGATTAACTTCAGAGTAAAGGCATGACACTGAAATGATTACTCTTAATTCTTAGGCTGCTGGATGCAATGAACTAGAAGTTCCTATGTGTTGAGTTGAGATAATTTTTCATGTCTCTAGACTGATGTTTTTTCATAGTGTCTAGGGTTTGATTACAGCTGTATGTCAAATGACTCCATGTCATTTTATATTCTTATTGTATGTTTAACTCCAAACGGCTGTTTTTATCTCCACCTCCTACATTTCATGAACAAAATATTTGAATAATATATCAAGAAAGCATTTGCAAAAACATTCCATCCTCAGCAGGGAAACTTAGTAAACCAACCTTAGCCTGCTTATGTTTTAAGTTTATTTCTACTTTCCTACCCCTTGTTGCTCCTTATAGAAAATACTTTATTGTACAGAGAATGAGAGAGTAATGATGAGGAAATGCCTAACTCTCTAATTCCTAAACACCTTTCCCAACATTCCTCTCTCTCAAAAAATGGGCACTTATCCACATAAAACATATGCCTCATACATAGCTTTCCACTATACCTATGTATCATTTGAACTGCAATTCAAATTATAGCTTGCTACAGATCACCCACCATGTCCCAAGACCCCCATTCCGCATTTCTGGAAACACTGGGAAACATAAAGGTCCTACCAAACACCCTGATAGTGGGTGAATTCAATTACCCAAACATTAACTGGGAGAATTATTCAAGTACTAACTCCCTTGCTCAACATTTCCTAGAATTTATAAACTCAAACACCCTGGATAAACTGGTCAGCACCCCCACCAGAGGTGACAACATACTGGACCTGGTCATCACCAACATGGGCGACCGGTGTTCCATACCAGAGGTCATCCCCTCGCTGGATAGATCTGACCATAAACTAATGACTTTGGATATCCACATTATGCCCCCACCCCCGGTCAAAGAAACCACTGTGAAAAACATTTCAAAAGCAAACCTCACATTACTTAAGACCGAGGTGAAAAGTTTCAAATCCCCCATGCTAAAGGATAATGCTGCCCAAGCTGCAAAATCCTTTACTAATGCACTCTATAGGCACCTACAAGAATGCACGGATTGTGATATCCCAAGCAAAACCAAGACTCACTCCTCCAAGAAAATGAAATCAGTTTGGTGGACCCCTGCCATAAACAAGCTATACAATAGAAGGAGGAAACTAGTACAGAAAAGAGTAAAATCCCAAGAGGGGAAGACTTCCATGATCAGTATCAGCAAGAAACTACAATCCCTCATAAAATAATCCAAGGCTAGCTTTGAAAGAAAAATTGCCAAGGACTCCAAAGATAACCACAAGGTATTCTTTAGCTATGTCAAGAATCTAAGTGGCAATTCCCAGATCTGCTCAGAGTTAGTGCAGAATGGCAAAAAATATACTGAACCGACTGATATCGCCAACATCTTGGCAGACAGGTTCAGTGCAAACTTCACCCCCAAAAGGGCCCATAACCATACCAGAAGAACGTAGTGCCCCTGAAATCACAGACACTCAGGTTAAAACAGCTTTCTCCAAACCAAAAACACAGCATCAATGGGACCGGACAGTGTCCCAGGCTGCTTCCTATATGAGCTCAAAGATGAACTAACCCCTCACCTAAGCACACTGTTCAAACTCAGCCTCTCCACAGGCTACGTGCCCATAGAGTGGTGCACAGCAATGGTTATTCCGCTTCACAAAGGTAGAGCCACAACAGACCCCAGGAACTATCACCCTATAAGGCTGACTAGCATGGTCTGCAAGGCTATGGAGTGCATCATCATGGATCTCATTAACAGAGACATTGGGAACCTCCAAACACCAGACCCTTCCCAGTTTGGCTTTGTTAAGGGCAGATCATGCCTCCTAAACCTGGTGGACTTCTTTGAGACAGTTACCAAGGCTATAGATGAGGGAAAGGTGGTCCACACAGCCTACCTAGACCTTGCAAAGGCCTTTGACACCATTCCCCATTCTGGTATTACAGACAAGCTCACCTGCCTGAACATAAACCCCTATGTCACGAGATGTGTTGCCAACTGGCTCATGGACAGAACTCACATGGTAAGAGTTGCAGGAACTAGGTCTGACTCTAAACTAGTTACAAGTGGCATTGCCCAGGGCTCAGTCCTAGGACCCCTCCTGTTCGGCATATACTTCTCAGAGGTACAGGCAGGCACAGGAGGGCTATGGCTGACCAGATTCACAGACAACTGCAAACTAGGGGCTATAATTGACTCTCCAGCTGACACAGACATCCTCAAAAAGGGTCTCACTGAGACAGATACCTGGTGTCAAAACCATGGCCTCAAGCTAAATGCCATAAAGTGCATAGTCATCCCCTTTGGAAAAAACAAAGTACCCACAAATTACCACATAGGTGGTAGCCCCCTAAATACGGAAGACAAAATAAGGGATCTGGGGACCCTAGTAGATAGTAATCTCTCCTTTGATAATCACATTGCCAAAGTGGTTAGAAAATCCTTCTATGTGTCCCACCTAATCACAAAAGGGATTGCATCTGGATCAAAAGAGGTCATTGAGCCCCACTACGCATCACTCATCAGACCCATCATAGAGTACAATACCGCATTTGGGATGTACCTTACAAGACACCTGCAACAGCTGGATAGACTACAGAAGTACCTCACCAAGAGGATCACTGGCCTCAAACAGATGCCCTATGCAGCTCAACTGAAGAAGCTCCAGCTGTACTCAGTTGCATACTGCCTACTCAGAGGTGATCTCTGCCTGACATACAAGGCCATGTCCAACCCAGAATTGATGGACATGCTCCACCTAAAGAAAACCGTATCCACTAGAGCTACATGCTCTAGGGATCTAAACATCACCACAACAATAAATAGGACATGCTGGAGGGACAGATTCCTATCCCAGAGACTTCCCATGCTCTGGAACAAGGTTCCAATCTACATTAGGCAGAGCTCCTCACTAACACTCTTCAAGAGAAACCTTGACGAGTGGATGGGAAACAGAAAGTTTACCCTGGGGATCACTTCAGTGGCTCTGCTGGACAGAGGGTCAGGGAACTAATCTAAGGGGCGGCAAAAGCCAACACATTCCAGCTAGGATTATAAATGCCTTTTGGCAGATAGCCTAGTACCTACCTATGAACCTAAGACTAAAATACCATAAAGATGGTCCTAAATGTCCGTAAACAAAACTGCTGCTATTTCACTCTGTATGTCTCTCTTCACCCATCTGTTTCAGTAAGTTGTCACTGCCCCTTCAACTGTGTGCTTTTAAATTTGTGAATTAGGATTTCCTTTGTAGCATTCTGAGGTAATACTCAGATCTATAGACTGATTTTTTATTACTTTCAAGGGATCTAATCCAGACGTATGTTAAACTGTTACTGACTGTTTTTATTCTATTTTATATGTAACTGTTGCCTACATAGTGTTTAGAGTCACCTTTATCCTGCTTCTGTCATAAACCTGCTTTCCTCTTCCCCCTTTGTGTCTCTTCTCCCTTCTGTATCATCAGTCTGTCTGTTCAGAAGTTGCTAATGCCTGGAGCAGAGCAGCACCTATAATATAGGGGAAATGGAAGTACACAGCTTATGGTAAAATTGTGCAATTTTTGCCATTGATTGCGTTATGCTGGTGCCCTTCACACTACTGTATTTAGCCTCATTGTGCCACTTGCAGTCATACTAATCTTCTCTTGAACAGGCTGTAGAGTATTTATTATGGTACTAGATGCAATGTATGGGATTTTACAGTTGCCATGAATGCAGTGAAGACCAGTATATGCATTATCCTTTGCTTCAATCTGTTGTCAGTTTGAATTTTGTGAAACAGGAGTTCCTATGTGGAGTGGTTAGATAATACTCAGGTCTATAGATTTGATCTGGAATACTGTCAAGGTTTGACTCTAGATGCATGTTAATGTTTTACTGGATGATTTGCATGACTCCACTGTGTGTTAAGTGTTGGCTACACATTTTATTAAGTTCATTATTCTGCTACTGCATTAATCTGCTTGCTCCCTGTTGTTATCTCTGTCTTGTACAGATATGATGACAAACTGAAGGATAATATAACACAAAGATATGAAGAAATGGACCATCAGCAAATCAATTCCTGCATTTCTGTCCCTATCTCCCAGCATGTCTTTCCCATTTATTGTCCTTAGCTTTTGCATGGAGCTTGGAATCATGCAACAATGCTAAGTTATGTTAAATGGCATTTCACATCTTATGACAAAAGCTGAAGATTTTAATTTCAACAGCACTAGCATGGAGTGGTACAATGGCCAGTGGATAATGTTGTTGCCTTTCAACAAGAGGTTCTCATGTTGGATCCTCAGCTGGGTTGCTTTATGTGTGAAGTCAGCATGCCCATCCTGTGTTTGCGTGCATTTTCTCTGTGTGCTTCTGTTTTCTCCAACATTCCAAAGACATGTAGTAGGTGGATTGAACACTCTAAATTGGCCATAGGAGTGAGTGTATGCTGTGGAAGAACTACCATTGCAGGGCTAGCAACCCAGCAGTATAAACCTTGGCTCTAGAAAATCATCACTGTTGAAGTGACATCCCAACCCCATGTGCAAAAATGGGTAAAATTAGTTATGGATGGATGGATGGAGTGCATGGTTTAAGCCTTGCAGATGTGCTTAGCCTCACTGCACTATACAAAGTCAGAGGAACAGTAATATTGTGAGACAGTTCATGTAACATATGTGTTAGGCTGTTAATACACCTTATGCAATGTTATACCTGTTCTACTGTCATACAGGCTGATGTCTAAATTTCCCCTGGCTTCAATCTATCAGTGTCCCTTCAAATGTGTCAGTTAAACTTAAGAATACTTGAGTTCCCATGTATTAAGCTGAGATTATCGTCCTGTCAACTTGTATTTAATTCTGAGAATGGGAATCCAGACATATGTAATACATTTAATGATTTCATATATTAATAGTATGTGTGCAAGTGCACAGTGCATATGCTGTCAATCAGTTGTAGTCTTCTTATGACCTCATCATATTTCTGCTCTCCTACACTTTCATTCATATTGGTGACAACTTTTTGCACACAGAAATACATCTAATGTTTACAGAGTTTCAAAGGATGTATATATTTCTGCATGTTAATGTTTGTTTTTGTTGTCATCCCTACTCTTAAGAATATCTTGAGAATCAGTGACAACTAGAAGCATTAGGAAAAGCCACAGAGTTTATTTTGTAAATTTATATAGGTCAAAAATGTAGGATAACATAACACAAATATGTGCAGAAATGAACCATAAATCTCTTAGTATGTCAGTATGTGTATCCTTGTCTGCAAATGTCCTTCTCTTCTTATCCCCCTCTGTGTTATCAAATAAACTTTCTTGATTCAATACTATTTCCATAAGCCATGTTTCCACCAGGAATAACACTCTTGGTTGCTTATGTGTTTCATGATACACCTGTATCATGCAGATAAGGAGTGAAGGACTGCAATTGTCATGATAAATGTGTAAATCATGACAGATGAAATACGACCATAACACATATCTGTTTTGTATTTCATCAGATTCCAGCATGATTGTACATATATACTGTTCATGCGAAGGTAGGCATGAAGCACCATAGGTTACCGCTAACTCCCATTCTAACTTCAACACCTCAAAATAAGATTAAACATATGCTAATACCTTGCCATCAGTCATGCAAATGAGCTTGCCAAGGGTGCGCTTCAGGGAGAAATTACAAGAGAGAATAATATGTAAACTTCTTTATGTGCTAATGGAATTTTGTAACTAAGGTATTTGAATTTCACAGTAATGTTGACTCAATTAATTCTGTCTGTTAATGTATGTCTACTCTCAAATGGTTGCACTTGCAACTTTATTACAATGGTGTGTAACTTTTTCGCACATATTCCATCTGTGTTATTCAACACTGCACTGTTATAGTTGGAAGTGTCTGTTTGTATTGCCAATGCACATTGTCTAAGCATGAGCCAATACAACTGATAGTGACACAATAAATGGTTACTATTGGCATGCAATCTTCCCAGGATGAACCATCATGAATGCTTACTTGACAGTCCATTGTTTTATAATTGTGAATGTCATTGAAACACCATACTGTGAAAAAGGCACTTGTCACTCACAGGCACAGCAAAGCAGTGTACAAGAATAACAGTATATAGCTGTTATCAGATTGTATGAACTATACAGGACAAGAGTAGTGCTGTTACGTTGGCCTGTCCAGATGCATGCATTTGCCACAACACTGGTCATGCACACTAACTGATCTCCAAAACAAAGCTGTTTTAATACATACAAAGGTACATTTTCACATCTTTAAAGTCAGACTTCTCGTGTGGTACTTGTAATTCATAAGTTAGGAGCTCGAATCTGATAGTGGTTCAAGTGTAGGTAAGAAAGTGTCAACAACAGATGTGCTGTGTTTGGTTTAACTCTGGAGAAACATTTATCTTTGGAGACAGCTGCCTCTGCACTTTATCCCACATTTAACACCAACATCTTCTCTACATCACTATCATGAGATCATCCTGTCAAAAGTGCACTTGCTCCTTTTAAAAGTCAGAGATTTCTTCTGTGACACTTGCAATTTATACTATGTGCCCTAGGAGGTTCAAATCTCACAGTGGTGAATGTGTGTGTGCTTGTGTGCGTGTGTGTGTGTGTGTGTGTGTGTGTGTGTGTGTGTGTGTGTGTGTGTGTGTGTGTGTGTGTGTGTGTGTGTGCACCTTAGGTGTCAAGTATAAATGGCTTAACTCAGGAGAAGCATAATTCCCCTCAGGAGAAGCATTTTAACTGGGAGCGGACTTTCCTTTCCCACTTTTACCACAAACCTCAACACACTGATGAGGTCATCCTTTCATAAGTGCACTCTCTCAATATAAAAGACAGATTTCTCCTGTGGTGCCTGTAGTTAGTACTGTCTTAACGACATAGGTATTGTGTTTGAATCCAACAATGCTGAATGTGTGTGTGTGTGTGTGTGTGTGTGTGTGTGTGTGTGTGTGTGTGTGTGTGTGTGTGTTTCTCAAGAGTCAGGTGCATGTAGCTTCATCAACAGAGGTGCTGTGTGAGAGACATTCCCTTATCCCACTTTTACCACAAACATCTTCTTTGCAACATGCAGATAAGGTCATCCTTTCATAAGTGCATGCTCTCAATACAAAAGTCAGACATCTTATAAGGCACTTGCAGTTAATGCTGTATTCTCTAGATTCTGTTACTAGATAACTGGTTTGAATCTAACATTCAGTAGTGTGACTCATGTACAGCTGGTTCCATGACAACACCCCTTATGTACACTTCAGAGGGCTACCTTGTAAATGTCTGGTATTCCCTGTAATTACATCATGCTATCAAAATGGCAATATCTCAGACCTAGAATGCATCTTATCCTGTGACACTGGATGTTTATACTTTGTTCTCTCTACTGTGCAACTAGATAGATAGGTGGTTTGAATCTAATATTGCTTCAGTAGTGTGACTCTTGTACAGATGGCTCCATGACAACACCCCTTATATATGCTTCTACTTTGGAGACATATTTTCTGTAGCAGAAGGCTACCCTGTAGATGTCTGGTAGCCCCAGTGATTACATTATGCTATCAAAATGGCAGTATCTCATAGCTGTAATGCATCTTATCCTGTGGCATGAGCTGTTGATACTGTGCTGTCTCTACTGTGTAACTAGGTAGATAGGTGGTTTGAATCCAGCAGTGACTGACTACTATGATTGTGTTTTTCTCTCATGCTGTGTAGAAAAGGCCTCAAAGACATATACAATGTGTAATGTTACTGTGCTACCACACCACTTTCTTTCCTTTTTAGCCGACCCAACATCTTATTGGTCATCCCTTCAAATGTGCATTGTCATAATTGTAAACCAACATCTCATGTGGTACTTGTAATTCATTCTATGATCTGGACCTTGTGATTTTAGATAGTCACTTCAAATCCAGTCATTATTCCTTAGACTCAGCTGTGTCAGAATGACTGTGCCTTTAGGTAACAATGCTGCCACACGGATATCTGCAGTGTACATGTATAGCTGGGGATTTCACTTACAAGAACCATTTTTCACAAGAAATGCTTTATTTGATACTGATGATGCTATTTGATGAAATGTGTCTTTCCGTATTGAAATACTATGCCTTTCCTGTGGCGTGAGGGAATGAGACAATCTTCTGTACGTTGCTGTCTTAATAAGCCATGTGTTTGAGTTTGTGATGATCTATCCATTGTGCATGATTGGGAGTCTACTGTCACAATGACAACTACATTATGTATCATGTGTGTTTGGGTATACTATGCTTCCTTAGGCAATCAGCATTGATATTGGACTGCTCTCACTTGTGTGAACATTAAAACAGTTGCCTCCTTTTCAACATTCTAATAAATTAACATTGTAGAAATTAACATCAAACCTCCTTTCTTATTTCTTGTTGTTGTTGTCTTTTGGCTTTTCCCAGTTAGGGGTCGCCACAGCGGAACTCCGGTCCGCTAATGATTGGCAGTAGATTTTCACGAACGTCGAGGTGCCAGCTCGACGTTCAACCTTCAACGAAGGCACTCCCATTTACGCATGTCTTTGGAATGCCCACCCAACTATGGGGAGGACATGCAGACACCACACAGAAGGCACTCCCCACACTCCAGCCAAGAATCGAACAGGAGAACTTTTTGCTGTGAGGCAACAACGCTACCACTGCACCACCGCCTATTTAACACATTAAATTAATTTATTAGTAACAAGATCCATTGCCATTTTCTGTGTCAAACACAGCCAATATATAGCTCTGTAGAGTATGTAATATGAAATGGTTTGAATCTGATAACATCCGTCTGTCTGTCAGATAACTCAGTCAGACAGGACTGGCTTAGACAAAGAAAGCAGCTGTGGTACAGTCAGAGGGCCACATTTTTAAGGTGTCACACTCCAAGTTATGGGATCCATATCAATTCAATTGCAACAGGCAAATGATGTAAGCCCTTTAAATGTCTTCTTTTGGATACACTCAATAGACATCATTATGTGGCATGAATTGTTGATTGATTGCTCACATGCATTACATATTTTCCTAATAATAATAATGCTCTGTATTGCATGTCTTCATTAAAACGTGTATGTATTACTGTAATTATTTTCTACACACTGTAGAGCATTATATGATATAAGGGCTTATATAACATTTCTTACTGTAGTGGTTGGGCCTGTGTTATGAGGCTTTCTTGTATATTTGTGTTGTTTACTTGGTGTTACGGTAGTTTGCTGTTATTTCTTGTGAGCGAGCCCAGTATAATGATATAGTAGATGTGTTCCATTTACCAGCAGAGACATTGAACTAATGAATGCCTTCAGATATGTATTGTCATTTGTCACATGTATTTTGATGGCTATTATTCTATTTACCATTTACATGACTATAAAACACATGCATTGTCTAATACATGTTTAAAGGTAATATACCCCCTTTCTGCGGTTACAAGCGAAAACATATGGCTAAGAAATGCCCATTTCTGATGTGTATGATTATAGGTTTATAGGTTTATAGATTAGTACTAGGCTAACTGCCCTTGCGAGCCATTTTAAGCCTAGCCAATTATCCCCTGTGCGATTCAAACACTGTACCTTGTGTTTGTAAGGCAAACACCTTAACCATTAGGCCATCCTCCCAACCCATGATGCAACAGATGTAGAGCTCATTTCTTCTTGTTTATACATGATGAAGTAAAGAATACAGCAGCACTGTCATTACCACAAATTATTCCCTGTATATACATCTCATATATATTTCATGCTAGGGAGATTAATTTTTTGGATATCCATCTGACTAGAGAGGTTACTACTGAAATACTAGTAAGTACTATTCACAGGAAAGAAACTTACTCTAATATGTTGCTGCATTTCAACAGTTGCTAGCCTTTACTTCAAAGAAAAGGGATAGTTAAATGCCATATGGTAAGGCTTACTCACCTCATAAGTGACAATGAACTTCTTTCTAAGGAGATATTTGCACTAATTGGTATGTGTAAAGATAGGGGGTATCCTTTGGGGTTGCTCTTAAAAAAAATCATGGAAGAGGTTCTGATTAAAAGGGGCACTACATTTAAGCCGATTTTAAAAGCAGGCTTAATGGTTACTAGAGTGGTAAGGACCATTTTGATTCACATGCCACTGGTATTGCAATTTAATGAAGAGACAACAACATTAGTGGCTAGTATAAAAAATATTATGGGATTGTATTCTGACAAAGAAATGAAAAAAAAATAGGGTTCCAACCTAGGATAGTCTACAGTAGAGGTAGGAACCTTAAGAATATGTTGGAGAGTGGAATTACAACAAAAGTTACACACAGATCATTAATGTACAAATGTGGTGAATGTAAGGTTTATAAAAATAGTAATGATGGCACCAGTGTATCAGTGGGGGGTGGGGTATGAACATACCATAGGTTGCCCTGGAAGACGTAATTGCAATACAACCATTGTAGTCTATTTAGTCAAGTGCCTATCCTGTCCAGGTTTTTATGTAGGAAAGACCATCAGGAGATTTCGGGACCATATTGTAGAACATTTGTGGTATATCAAAAATAAAAACACCCATAATGCCCTATATACTCATACCTTGGAATGTCCAACTTTCAAAAGATTTGTATTTTTTATTATTGACAGGGTCTGTGGTGATATTGGGGGGGGGAGTGATATTAAACTTGAGTTGGAAATTAGGGAGGCTAAGCGTCAGTTTAGATTGAATGCCTGCTGTAAACCTGGGTTGAATGATTTTGTTTCAATAGCCCCCTTTTTGAAACAAAGGCCTACAGAAATATGAGTTGTTTACATTTTAAAAAATGTTTTTTTCTTTTCCTTTTTACAGTTTTACTGCTGTCTATCACTAATATTTCTGTTTTTATTTTTTGTGCATATACAGCATTTAAAATGTTTTTTATACATATTACACTGTGGCGACCCCTAACCGGGATAAGCTGAAAGACACAACATTATAGTGTCTTTTAATGTTTGAAACTTTTTCAGTAGTAAAAGAAATGTTGCTAAGCTTACGGCTATTCTTTGTTTTTGATGTAATTAATTGAATGATTATTATCTTAAGTATATAATTACAATTTAGCTTAATTGATTTGACTCTGAAGAAGCCATTTCTATTTTATGGTGAAACAGCTTAGTCTGTTGCTGCTGTATTAGACTGTTTGCTACAACTTTACTGCCTTGGTGGCTCGATTTTTTTTATTTTCTAGTGTTTTTTTCTAAGTTTATTAGCATTGTGCCTGTTGTGTCATCTTTATTAACACCTTTTGTATATAATGCGTGCTTGAGCTTCTGTGCACCTGTTTGTATTCATTAACTCTTGTGCTAGCCACGAAAAGGTGCTAGTAAATGTGCACACTTCTTTAGCAACATGTATATGGACTGAGCACTGCTGCTCATCATGCTAACATGAAATAATCGTGTAGGCTTAGTGCAAAGTGTACACACTTGTTAATTAGTTCTATGGATAGTCTTTACTACAGCTAGCAAAATCCAAACCACACAAACTGCAATAACATCTCTGTGCATATCAGGAGAAGTGATTCAGTCCTGTTGCCCATAAATTCTCTCAGGTCACATTTTTTGATGAAAGAAAACTTTTAATGTCACTATTGCTTTATCTGTACTCTACTGATCTGATACTCTTAGTAGGACAAAAGGCAGGATAAATATATATTTTAACCACCCTTATTGTCGTTGCATATGTTCTTTCATGTAAATAGTTAAAAAGCTTTACCTGTGAATGTTCATTAACTACCTGCAGCAATGTAATCAACATAACACCTCCATGTCCCTTCTTCCTTTACAACAATGTCTACTACATGTATTGTGCTGTAGCATTTCCAGTGTCTGTATATTGTATTTTTCAGTCATGCCTCTATATTGTCTTTGCCTTTATCGCCCAAGTCTTGACTAAAAGGGTCCTAGAATTAGTTCACATTTCCACTTAACAAATATAAAATAAATATATAAGACCTGGGCTTTAATAATTTGCCTACAATAAATGGACTTGTCAGCAAAAGAACATCTTCAATTAAACATTTTTGGCTTTACCTTAATTTCATCATCATGCATTTTGGAATGGAGTGGAGATTTAGCAATTGTAATTAAAAAAACAATCCTTAATGCCAGAAAATTGGGGCTTTCCTATGCCTATTATTTGGCAGAATTTTGCTTGCTGTATTCATGGCCAATAGTAAGATATAACAATTGCCAATGTTCACAAAGTTTAAGATTTATCACAGTGCGGTAACTGGAAACTTCAGCTCTGTTTCAAGTTGTTTGGACACATCTTATACACCTAAGCTTGTCAGCACTTTCGAAATTTACTAGCAGCTGGACTAGAAGACTGATCCTTGTGGAAATATCATTAAATACACAGGCAGAATCATCTTCATTTCTGGTGTAAAGCTATGTTGCTGGGGCTTGCATGGGCGTGTGCAAGGACAGTAAGATTTGATCCATGAATGCATGCATGTCATCACAATTGTGTAGGAATGTTAGCAGAAATCACCAAAAAGAGAGGGGGGGGGAGATGAAACATGATATTATTGGGTTAGGAGTTAAAAGAACCAGAAGGTGTTAGCTGGTGATACGAGGAATCAGCTTTTGGATAGTTGTGTTTGTTTTTCTGCATATACCATAGAGAATCTTAGAGAAGATATCTGAGAGATCCAAACATTGGATAATATTCCAGAGCTGATGCACAATAGAATTCCAGAACTGATGCACAATACCATTCCAGAACTGATGCACAATAGCATTCCAGAACTGATGTGCAATAGTATTCTAGAAATGATGCACAATAGTATTCCAGAACTGATACACAATAGTATTCCAGAACTGATGCACAATAGTATTCCAGAGCTGATGCACAATACCATTCCAGAACTGATGCACAATAGTATTCCAGAGCTGATGCACAATAGTATTCCAGAACGGATGCACAGTAGTATTTCAGAACTGATGCACAATACTACTGCAGATTTGCAAGAGGTTACAGCTACTACACTGAAGTACAACCAGCTGTTGGGCAATATCTAACATGTATTGCAGCAGCAGCAGGATGATCATACACAATACCAATTCAAAGCATTTAACAGACTTGTAGAGGCATGCTTTGGAAAAGGAAGCTACATGAGTTAAAAATAGAGCTTTTAGAAATAACCTCAGGATGCTTGGCTTACCTGAAAGGGTGAAGGGGCCATATCCTGTTCAGTTTATATTTAGAAATGCAAAACCTTCATTAACCCGTACCAGTCATAGAAAGGGTTTACAAGATTCACAGCAGACATGTCAATGGACTGTACCCTAGACATTTTTATACAAATATTTAAATTTTAATGACCAGGAATGTTCATTGAGAAAAGCCAGAGACCTTAATAACAATCTTAAAATTGCAGGTCATGCAATGAGAGTAGTACTGGATTATGGCGCATCACTATTTATGATACAGAAAGCATTGGTTCCCCATTTAAGATGGGGAAGGGAATTTGGTTCTTTTGTAATTTTGCATTCCCCAACAATGTTACAGATTAAGAAGAGGATAGATACATTTAATCTCCTCTTACCAGTGTATTTAGAGGAATTCCTCAAGGACTAGCAGGCATTTCACAGGAAGAGGATGTATGCTGAGGTATCAAAAATCAACACTACATCAACAGACTTGAAACAGAGATAGACCCCCCACAAACACACACACACAGATACACACACACACACACACACACACACACACACACACACACACACACACACACACACACACACACACACACACACTATCTAATCAGATACCCAGCTCAAAAGAAGGGAATGGTGGCAGAGAGAGAATTTGCTAATCAAGAGGGAGACAAACAGAAATGGTTTGTTTTGACAGAGTCAGTATATTTCCAAGAGTCAGCAATATTGACACAGACACAAGAGTGAAATAATATGGTCTTTAGAGGACCAGAAATACCATTAGATGAGATACAGGAGATACAGTCTTCCTGGACTGGTTCCCCAACAATAACAGATACATCTGCAGAAATTTCGTATGCTAAATTATTAGAATAAATGGCTGTTAGAAGCCTGCAAGAGTAGATTGAGGCCATTAATAATATGCATTTGGCTGAGCAATTAGATCTCTGTTTCTTCTCTGTGCCCAGTGACTATAGGGAGATAACTGAAAATAGCATGTAAGTTAGCAGGTAAAGTGGCTGTTACGTGACTGCTTAAAGTGAGATATCAAGGTTAATATACTGTTTTTCTTTTTCACTGTTATAACATTCATTAGAATGGCAAGATTAATGCATAAGGCAGTTGTATTTGGTTCAATGTGGTATCGCCTGTGTTGTATATAACCTTAGTATTGGCTGTTATTTCTTTCCCAGTGTGTGGAGAGATGTCATGGTTTAGGCAGCAGTACGGGATCATAATTTGAATTATACACTAGGAACATGTTATGCTAAAAGGCTTGTATCTGATATTATTATACTCCTTTTTGGTTTACATCCTTGTGACAAGGTATGATACCGAGGACATATTCTGAGGTTGCCTGGTCTACCGGTAAGGTTAAAGCACTATTTTTATCTTTTCTATTCTATACAGAGTTGTTTGATTAGGATATTGTCTTTCAGTTGATCTGAATATCCATGGAGTGCCATGTTTGCACTCAAAAAAACATTAAATAATATCCTGGTTAAGTGCTTCTACAGAGCAAGACCTGACCTTAGTGACACTTAAGAGGATTTTTAAGCACCCCTTAGCTGCTGTTATCATCAAGTCTGCACTAAAAGCGGATAGCCCTGACCAGACAACAACAGCAGTGTGGCATGAAACAGCTTTGTTTCACCTCTCCTTTCTGTCTGCTGTCTGTACACCCAGTACTTTAGTTATAACTGCTTCTTTTACACAGAGAATATGTAGAATGTGAACCACTTTCTCACTGCTTTATCAGCTTTCAAAGCTTTACTTGAGAGGCGAGTTTCTTGGCATCCATGTCTCGAATACATAATATGCTCGTTAGAATCATGACCCGATCATAATCTGTATAGCATTACTGGTAATACACATTCAAGGTCAGCGGAGTACAAAACAGGATTTAAATGTGCAATCTAATCCCACCCCCACCCCCACACTGCAGTTTTAGTTGCATGGAATGTAAAAAGGGAATGTCTACTTGTTATAAAGCAAAGATTGTAACTGATTTGGTTAAAAAGAAGGGGTCCACGTTATATTTTTCAGGAAACTAATTAAAGCAACACATTGATGGCTTACATATGAAGATGTGGAAGGGGAAGTGTTCTGTAGCAATGAAACATCTATCAGGTGTGATGTAGTTATTTTAATATCTGCTTCTATAAAATAATTGGTGAAAAAAATGATAAATGGGTAGATGATATTAAAATTTTGATGGCACAAGGATGTTATCTGGCTGGCAAATTTCTATGATCCAGCTAATAAGAATACAAAACTGGGACAATATATTAGTCACAAGTCTAACATTGTACTAGTATTGGACTACTATTTTTGATCTTATTTTGAATAGAATACAAGCGGGGAAATCTAGAACCCCAAAAACTGCATCGCTGGTAAAATCCAGTTTGTACACAATGAAATTTTATGGATAGTTAGAGGGTGAGAAGCCTGGACTGCAAAGAATTTAAAATCCAGCACAGACAATACCTTACTCAGTCCTGGTCATACTCATGTTCATCACGAGGTTGAGACCTCTAGTGAAAGCACAAACCTCTTATTGCTTATCACTAACAATTTGCCATCCTCTTCTTGAATCACTACACCTCTAACAACTTTCCCTCTTGAATTTGAATCACTACTTCCCATTTCACCTCCTCTTAAACAACAATTCTCATCCTGTTCTTTTTCCTAACTGCCCCCAATTCACTACTTTAACCCTCTCATGCAGCCCCTGTATACCTAAGTTATAAATACAGGCAAACATAGGAGGACTATGGCTGACAAAGTTTGCAGATGACTGCAAACTGGGCGCCATAGTGGAAAGTACATCGGACACAGATATCCTTCAGAGGGGTCTCACGGAAACTGATAGCTGGTGCCAGAGCCATGGCCTGAAGTTAAATGCCAAAAAATGTATAGTCATACCCTTCGGGAAAAACAAGGTAACCCCAAGCTACCATATAGGTGGCAATCCGCTAAGCACAGAAGAGGTTATCAGGGACCTGGGGACCCAGGTTGACAGTGGCCTTTCTTTTGACACTCACATTGCTAAAGTGGTTAGAAAGACCTTCTACATTGCCCACCTGATCATGAAGGGATTCACATCCAGATCAAGTGAGGTCATTGTTCCCCTGTACTCTTCACTTATCAGACCAATGATCGAGTACAATGCCCCATTCGGGATGTATCTCACCCAATACCTGCAGCAATTGGAGAGACCCCAAAAGTTCCTCACCAAAAGGATAAAGGGATTCCAAAATCTGTCATATGCTGCCAGACTGAAGAAACTCCAGCTCTATTCAGTTGCATACCGTCTGCTCAGAGGTGACCTGTGCCTGACATACAAGGCCATGTCCAACCCGGAATTAATGGACATGCTCCACCTCAAAAAATCCAAATCTACCAGATCCACTAGAGCAAACAACTTAAACCTTAGCACGGATATAAATAAGACATGCTGGAGGGATAGATTTGTCACTCAGAGACTCCCTATGCTGTGGAATAAAATCCCGGTCCATGTGAGGCAGAGCACCTCGCTGGCTCTGTTCAAGAGAAATCTTGACCGGTGGATGGGAGATCGTAGGTTTACCCCGGGAATCATCTCTGTGTCACTGCTGGACAGAGGCACAACAAACTAATGGGCACAATATTTTTTAACATAAGGGGTGGCGTAAGCCACAAAACTTTGGGCTAGGCTTATAAATGCCTTAGGGCAGATAGCCTAGTATAAACCTATGAACCTATGAACCTAAATCTTTTAGACACACCAATTTGGAACAGACAGCCTAACTACAACCAATCATAAACCACACTGTCTCAGTCATATGTCATTAGCTCTATCCTCCTATACACTACTACTATCTCCTCTCCCCTCCTACATAATTTTATAACTTACTCCATTATATCTCTTGAACTTTTTACAAACTTATATAATAGTGAAGACACAACAACAACAATAACAACAACATGTAATAGTAAAATCTCTCTTCCTACATAATTTTATTACTTACTTCATTTTGTGTCTTGAACTCCTTGCAAACCTTTCTTTACTGAAATGCAAGAATGCTAAACTTCTTTACAATAGTATTTTCCCTTCTGCAGTATCAATTCATTTACTTCCTGCAAGATTTTAGAGATACAAGAACTGTGTAGACTTACATTTGTTGATGTAAATACTTTACTGAATAGAGCTGTCTTGTAATTATGTTTGCTGTTTCATAAGAAATGTAACTTTTTTTTGAAAACTGTTTGAAATGCTCTTGTTAATATAAATGTACTGTGATGGAGCTTTTCTCCCCAGACATCCACTGGAAATGGGCTCAGTCCAGTTGGACTTTCCAGGTCAACAAAGCCAAATAAATAAATAATCTGTGTAGTAAGTCATAATTGTCTAGCAATAAGTCGTTCATATACTGCTTCTACGTACATCATATTGAATTGGAAACTCTGCCTTTCTAAGGCACAGTCACATGACATTTATTTTACCTAACGTTGCCACTCAATGTTTGTACAACAGTTGTGGGAAAATAACCACATGAAGGGTATATGGCAAGGTAAAGTTATTTTGGGTGATGGTTTTTAGTTCGTTCAAGGTGGGTGCAGCACATATAATAGTGGTATCATCTACGTACTGCACTATAGAAGCAGAGAGTGAGGATGATCCTATTTGATTAGCAAATAGTGAAAATAGCAAGGGACAAAGGATGGACCCTTGTGGGACATCTATAATGACTGATAGTAAAAGGGACAGTAGGTCTTGCCATAGAACTGCTTGTTGATGGTTTGATAAATAGTTACCAAACTGGGATATGGTGGAGGAGCTAATGTTGAGGGTAGCTAGGGTTTCTAGGAGCATTCTATGATTAATATATCAAAGGCTTTGGATAAGTCTAAGAATATGGAGGATATGTACAGACCATTGTTTCTATTGTTATTGACAATGTTGGAGAATGAAAGCAGTGCTGTGGTAGTGCTATGGGAAGGTCTAACGCCATGCTGGGATGAGGATAGTAGGTTGTTCTTTAGGAGGTAATGCATAAGCTGGGAGTGAACTACTCTCTCTAATATTTTTGATAGGGGTAATAGAATTGCTATGGGGTGGTAGTTTGTAAGCTCAAGGGATTGACCCCTGTCAAAGGAAAAAACTTCAAAGACCAATACACGTAAGGTTCAGTTAAGGTATATTTATTTACTTGCCGCAAGGAGACAAAATCATGCAAATACAAGGATTTGTCTAACTACTAACAGGAAGTATGCTCATTCTTATACTATTTTACAAGACATGTCCTACTATGGCTGACGTAATCAAACACAACTTTCAGTATTGTTCTACAGCAGATGTTACTCAGATTTTCTGCTGACATGACTAGATTTGTGAGAAACTTTTGAGAAAAACAATCTGGTCTTGGTGGACACTAATTCGTTTACAAGCTTCCATTGTACAGTGTTACATTTCAAGGTACTCTTCTAATTCAGATACAAGCAAATGCCGATTGCAGTTCATATTTTCAAACAGGCTTTGTTCTAATTATCTATGGCTTCTACAGCTGTGTATTTTCTCACAGCACAAATGGAACTTCTTGTCTAAGCTTCATACAAGTAGTATTGTTCTATTCATTATTTTCCTAATATAAGCAGGAATCATCTGCTTCTCAGTAAATTTCCAAGGCACAAGCAAGATTTTAGCTAACAATACAAGGTCAGAAAGCATCTGTAGTTTGTACAGATTTATGCAGTATGAAATATAATAAATGTGTTAACCCTTTTCAAGCACTAAATGCACTAAGCATATTACTAATACACACATAATACATATTTTTCTGACATTTCCCCCCTTTTAATACTTTTATTCTACTTTCAAAATAAGCATAAACAGTTTGTTTTCTTCTCCTAACCTCTTCCACTCTGGATTTGCAGTTAAGAGAGTCATTCAGTTTAAACTCATGAAAGCAGTTTCAATCTTTTAACAGTTCTTCAAACTCAGTACTTTGATATAAGGTTTCTGGAACTGACATGTCTATAAGGTCTTTAATCAGTCTTTTCATGCAGCGGATGCCACAACAAACACATACTCCCAGTAGGAGCATTCCTACATAAATGGCAATCAGGATATTCATTAGGATGGTACCCCACCCCCCAAACCATTTCTGGAAAAAGTTCGTCAGTGGGTTTGGGCCTGGTTTGGTCATGGCCGACACTTGCTGAATTACCTCAAGATGATTGTCTATCTCGTGTTTATGATCAGGAATATACGAACAGCATTCTTCTTGGATTAAAGCACAAGTACCACCTCTCGGCGCTAGGGTGAAGTCGAGAGCCATGCGGTTTTGAAGCACTACAGTTCTCATAGCATTCAGTTCATCAGTCACCAATTTGAGAGCAGAAAAAGTTGCATTACTCATTACTTCGAGAAGTTTCGACAGTTTTCTCAGCTCCCAGATCGATTTCACTGCCCCATATGCCGGTAATATGCCTGCCCACGATATAACGCTATCACTCAAGTCCATATGTGTCAGTCCTTTGCCTATGGACTGATGGTCTTTCCAATGAGCATCAATTTGTCCCACTGGATTTACAGGTGTCTTGATGACCTCTCGGACATTTCGAATTTTTCCTCGAGGCAAAACTGCAGTGTGTCGTATGGCCAGAACCAGGTAACCCAAAAAACAACTGCCGGACCAATTCTCAGGTAACCATTTGTATGCCTTCCTGCCACACACAAAATAACAGTCCTCTACTTTAGTAGTTACCTTGCTATGAATATACACTCGCCCTGCATGAAACATTTTTTATTATAGACAGTTGTTTATAAAGAACAGAATAATGTTTTACTTCATCAAGTGTTTTGTGCATCAATCCAAGAATTGAATTATAGTTTGTATTACAATAAAGATCTACATTGTTACTTTTAGTGTAACATTTATAAGGAACAGTCACATTGCAATTGCTCCAACCCACCTGAACAGTATCATTTTTATAAAAACACACAATTCTCTTTTGTGGAACAGAGAAGTGCAATGCTATTTTATCTTGTGATGTAATGGTTGAGGTATCATAAATCAAGTTCTCCCAGGTCTCACTGACCCCTAGGGGACTGTAGTCATTAATAACCCCCCATATGCTGTCGGCAAAGCTGTGCAAATCCAGCAATTTGAAACACTGAAAGTCTCAGCATACACATATTTAATTGCCTGGTAAGTGTTAAAGTTTGGATGCCAGTCGATGAGTAATGCTTCATGTTTATTCAGCTCAGTCTGTGTGGCTGGGAAAAGGAAAGGCCACAACAAAAAGATTATTGTCACTAGTACAGTTAACAGGATGATTATGCAATACTTCTGAGGAAAGGGTTGTTCTGCATTCCTGTTTCTTCTGGGCTCTATCATTTTTACTCTTGGCATGTGACAAGATTTTTGTCCAGTTCAAAGTTCTTTACTAATTTACAGTGCGTCAAGTGGATCCAGGAGGCACGCTCCGCTATCTTGACTGCAGTGGGTGTTGACAGAAGCACTTGATATGGACCTTCCCACTTTGGTGATGCCCAATTCTTTCTCTTTACTGTCTTCACCCAGACCCAAGTTCCGGGGGACACTGCCACTTGTGATGGTCTGGTTCATTCTTTATCTGAAACAGAATTTGACTGCAACAAATGTTAAGAACTTAAAATGTTTCACAAGTACTCAGCTAGTGTACTGTCAGCTTCCTGGTCTGCGGGCATGAGAGATTTCCACTGAGGTATATAATAAGCCCTTCCAAACAATTTCTCGAAAGGAGTCAATCCTTTTGCATTCGGAACAGTTCTCATGCTCAACAGTGCCAGGGGCAGACAGTGCACCCAATTTCTCTGTGTTTCTACTATTAACTTCCTTAGCTTATTCTTTAAAATCCCATTATGCCTCTCTACTAGCCCTGCAGATTGTGGGTGATACGCACAATGATTTTTTAAAGAAATACCAAAATGTCTACTTAACTGTTGTATGGTCTGGTTTACGAAGTGTGTGCCGTTGTCACTGTAGATCCTTTCCTGAATGCCGAATCTAGGGATGATTTCTTTAACAAGGACTTTGGCCACACTTGCTGTGTCTGGATTTTTAGTCGGAAAGGCTTCCACCCATCTGGAAAACATATCCACAATGACAAGACAATACTTCTTATTTTCACATTTATTCAACTCTATGAAATCCATAAAGATAGTATGAAACGGAAATGGTGGTGTAGGGAAACTCCCTTGCTTGGGCTTTAACTCCCCTTGTGCATGATGTTTATTACAAACATGGCACATCGAACAGAATTTTTTAGTGTAATTTAAGAATCCATATGTCGTGAACACTTGGTTCACCAGCTGTACCATCCCCCCTGTTGAGACATGGCTCTGCCCATGGCTCAACAAAGCTGCATATCTAAACAAATTAGAAGGCAATATCAGTTTCCCTTCTTTAGAGACGTATAGCCCCTTTTCGAGAATTGCTCCTCGTTTTACCCATCTTTGTTTTTCAGCTTACGTAGTAAGTGTCTGCATTGTCTTTAACATTTCTAAGTCTAAAATCTCAGAGGGTTGTAATTCCTCGTTCAAAAGAAATACTTCTGAAGCTGCCTACTTTGCAGCTGTATCAGCTCTCACATTACCTTTTGAAATCCTGTCCTGTTGCTTGGTATGAGCTGTGCATTTACAAATAGCTACTTTCTGAGGTAACTGAATAGATTATAAAAGATCTAAAATAAACTGTGCATGATTGATTGGTTTGCCAGTAGATGTTATCATTCCTCGATTTTTCCACTGTTGCGCAAAAACATGTACAGTAGAAAAAGCATACTGGCTGTCAGTAAAAATGTTCACACATTTACCCTTTGCTAAGGTACATGCCCATGTCAAGGCAATCAATTCTGCTGCCTGTGCAGATAAATTGTATGGTAAAGATTTTGCTTCTATAATCTCAGTATCAGAAACTACTGCATATCCTACTAGGTTCTGTCCTGCAGGACCCCATTTGCATGAGCCATCCATGTAGTATGTCACCTCGGCATCATCCAAGGGAACATCCGTAAGGTTTTTTCTAGGCAGTGTCTTTTGCTCAATCACCTGCAGGCAGCTGTGTGGTGTGCCATCTGCAGGGGTTGGGAGCAAGGTAGAAGGGTTCAAAGTTGTACATCATTCAATTGTCATATGAGGTTGGCTCAACAATATAGTCATACAGGAAAGATGCCTAGCAGGGGAAAGATATGCTACCTTCTCTTGCAGTAAAATAATCGTGACTGCATGAGGCACTCTCAATGTGAGAGGGTGGAACAAAACTACTGAGGCCGAAGCCTGTACTGCCATTGCAGCTGCAACTACTGCTTGTACACAGTGGGGTAAAGACCGTGCCACTGGGTCCATTTGTGATGAATAATAAGCAATAGGGCGTTGCTTGTCCCCATGCTGCTGTGTTAACACTGATGTCATATAACCTTGCTTACAATCTACAGTTTGGAAAAAACATTTATGATAGTTTGGTAATCCCAAAACTAATGAGGACGCTATTAACTGTTTCAGTTTGCAGAAAGCAGATTCCACTTCTGGTCTCCATTGTAACAAATCCTGTGCTGCCATAGGCTTTTTATAAATCAGGTTAGTCAACAGTGCAGATTCCAAGGAATAGTTTGGAATCCAACTCCGACAAAAATTAGTCGTACCCAGGAAGGACATCATTTCCTTCTTGGTAGTGGGTTTTGGTGCTTGCAAAATCACTACTTTTCTGTCCTCATCTAATATCCTACCTTCCTTGGATATTACATATCCTAGGTATTTAACTTGTTTTTTCCAAAGCTGCAGTTTATTTTTGTTTACTTTATGTCCTTCAGTGGCTAAAAATGGTAATAACGCTATGGTATCTTCTTTACAATCTTGCTGGGTGGGGGCCGCCAGCAGGATATCATCAACATAAAGTCAAATCTGGCTACCTCTTGGTGGGCTAAATCCTGTCAAGTTGCTTGCCATTTCTTGTGATAATATTGTTGGGCTTTCACAATACCCTTGTGGTAGTCACGTATATGTATACCTTTTCCCCTGAAATGTGAATGCAAACCAATACTGGCTGTCAGGGTGTATCGGTATCGAGAAGAACGCATTGCTGATAGCTACCATAGAAAAATATTTCTGTTGAGGTTTCAAATCATTCAACAGGGTGTGTGGGTCTGGCACCGTAGGTGGCCTTGGTATTACTGTGTCATTTACAGCTTGTAAATCTTGGACCGTACGCCACTCTCCATTCGCTTTCTTAACAGGAAATAAGGGTGTGTTACATGGTGATTCAAGAGATTCCACCAGCACCCCTTCCTTAAGTAAAGCTGCTATAATAGGTTTGATTCCTACCTCTGCATCTTTTCTTAAGGGATACTCTATTTTTTGTGGTCTAAATGCTGACTTTGGCATAATAGTAACTGGTCCTGCTGTACGAATAAGTCCTACATCTGATTTTCCTGTTGACCAGAGAATTGCTGGTATATTCTGTAAGGCATTATCTTCCTCCTTCAATAGGAGTGCTTATCAGCTGTCCTTGCTAGACTGCAAGTGTACAGCTGGGTGGGTCTGAGTTATCCAATTCAGCTTCTGTATTTGTATTTCCTGTTCTGACAGTTCTAACTTTGTCTGTTTTTCCCATCTCGTAACTTTTTCTCCTAAGTCTACCCATTTTACATTCTTGTCCTTAGTTAAGCTAACGTGTGGTAATCGATTAGATTTATAGAGTGCAAAGAACTCCTGGGGCAATGAACAGCTGACTACACTGTTCCCTTCTGTGTCCCAGTACAGATTAGGTAATATCAATCTGTTTGCACGATTTCTAAACAATTCTTGCTCATATTCCTTATCAGGTCCTGGTGTGTTACAATAATACAGAGTACAGTGCAACAAATGTTGTTTATCAATATCAAGGGAGGGGAACTTGTTGATGGCTACGTTCATCAACTCTTCGGTCACTGCCCCTGGACCAGTCGTAACCAAGTCCTGGCTGTACCAATAAAACATTTTACCCTCTGTTTGCACTGCAAAGGTATCAGTTTGTTGCTGTGCTTCCATACCCTGCATAGTCAGAACTACTGCTATACCAAATAGCTTCATAAGGTCTCTGCCCAAGAGGTTTACTGGGCATTTTGCAGAAACAACAATTTTGCTTTTTTGGGTCAATCCTGAGACAGGATCAGTTATCACAATATTATGGGAGAGGGGCTCCCGATACAGCTGTCCATTAGCTGCTTTCACTAATATGTAATCAGGTGACTCTGAATTCTCTGGCAGTTTGGAGGGATGTATCAGGGTCCGTGATGCCCCTGAGTCACACAGGAATCTGACTTCCCTCCCTTCTACCAGGAGTGTAACTTCTGGTTTTGTGTCTGCTAAATAGAGCTCTAAGCTCAATAAAGCCAAATCTAATATTTCATTTTCTTCACTATCCGTGACTTCCTGCACTTCCTCTATTTCTTCTGTCACATTCTCTATTCCCTCTATCACATTCTCATTTGTCCTTTCACTGCTATCCTCTTCTAGTGATTCCTGACTATCATATAGTCAGTCCTCACCCTCCTTATCGTTCGTGGTTGCTTTCTTGTTTTTCTTGCAATCCCTTGCCAAGTGTCCCTTTTTACCGCATTTAAAACATTCACCCCTTTTCTTTCGCCCTTCAAAGTCCGCTGATCACTGATCAGATTGTTTGTTTCCCTGGGCATTTCTCTTGCCCTTTTTCCCGGACTGTACTACATAAACTTCTGCTCCATCTTCTACAGAAAATACTTGGGCTTTCTTTTTCTTTTTGCTATTAAAATGCCTTTCGGCATGCCTAGCATATTCAATTAATGACTGTAATCTGCTTGTATGATGATCTACCATGTGCTTTGTAATAAAGCTGCTTATGGGTGCAATACTGCCTTTCAAAAATGCATTCTTTAACTGCTGCTCATATGGGGAATCATGTGTCTGATCTTCAGGAACCTGCATTTCACAATGGTTATTAAAACATTCTAATAGTTTGGCATAATATCTGTCAATAGTTTCACCTTCCTGTTGGATACATTGATTAATGCAAGTCCAGTCTGCCCTAGGCTTCCATTTCTCAGAGATTCGGTCTGTAAGACCTTTCACTCTGTTGTCTAATTTTGCGCTGCTATGTGGGAGGGGCCTAAGCACAACGACATGGGGATTCCAGTCGCCACTAATCATGTGCCAATCTGGTCCCACAATTTGTCTGACTACTTTTTCCACCTCTTCTCCATTTAAATTATAACTTAGCCTCATTCCTTGCAAATCTTCTAAGAACTTTCTAAAATTAACTTTTGGATGGGGAATTCCCTCAGTGGCTTTCCGGATGTCTTCCGGAGTCCAGGGTCTATACACTAGAATAGTTGGGTCCTGACCTTCTTGCCCTGCCTGAGGATTAGGCACTTCTATAAGTGGGCATATTTCTTCTTCACTCATAAATCGTGAATTTCTACCTATTTGATATAACTCAATGTCTCCTTTTGAGTTTCCTGCCCGTGTTCAAGACCTGGTCTCGATGGGATCTCTAATAAATGGTTTCACTTTTGTAGTATCTCTACTTACAGTGACGGCAGGATATCACAGGGGTGGACTAACTTGTTCACTTGCCTCATATTCTGGTAAGGGAGTTGGAGGGGTTGATGCAGTTACTAAGTTATTGTCCTTATCTAAAACATTGCTTTTGAATTATTACTCTTTTGTTCCCTTCGGTTTACTTCCTCAATCCACCTGTGTGGCTGAGGAATTCCTAATTGACGTTGCTTTTTTACCCGACCTTTAGAATCGGTTTTAAGCTGTTTGACAAGTTTGACAAGCGAGGATTTTTCTAATTTACCATCAAATTCATACTTATTAACCCATTTTGAGTAGTATTTAATATTATCAGCACGCTGTGACTGCATGTATTTCGCGTCTTCGGTTAACAGCGGATTTTGGGATCTTTTTGTGCAATTATTACCCATTTTGTTCTACCCTTTTAATCATTATGTAACTCCTTATTTTTAACGTTGTACCATGGATTTTGTTATAGTCTCTTCAGAATGACTGCCTACCTGCTCTGTTTCCCTGATCTATGACAAGACAGTAATCTTTTTGTCCCTGACTTGTATAAACAAAGTCTTAACAAAATAAATACAAATCCAGTCCCTGATCTAAAACAGAAAAAAAAGGTAGATTCACCTTACCTGAGCCTTTGTGATTGATCACCTGGTTCGAGTAAACCCGTCCTTCAGTCGCAGATCAGAAAGTGGCTGGCCTCTTTTGCATGACAATTCAGTCGGAGGGCTTTTCAACTAAGAAGAACCGATGTGGTTTCTTCCCTGTATGGTTTCAAGCCACCTGGCCTGTGTGATCTGAGGCAAAGTGAGGGTTTCCGGTCCGAAGGACCAATCTGTCAAAGGAAAAAACTTCAAAGACCAATACACGTAAGGTTTAGTTAAGGTATATTTATTTACTTGCCGCAAGGAGACAAAAACATGCAAATACAAGGATTTCTCTAACTACTAACAGGAAGTATGCTCATTCCTATACTATTTTACAAGACATGGCCTTCTATGGCTGACGTAATCAAACACAACTTTCAGTATTGTTCTACAGCAGATGTTACTCAGATTTTCTGCTGACATGACTAGATTTATGTGAAACTTTTGAGAAAAACAACCTGGCCTTGGTGGGCACTAATTCATTTACAATCTTCCATTGTACAGTGTTACATTTCAAGGTACTCTTCTAATTCAGATACAAGCAAATGTTGATTGCAGTTCATATTTTCAAACAGGCTTTGTCCTAATTATCTATGGCTTCTACAGCTGTGTATTTTCTCACAGCACAAACAGAACTTCTTGTCTAAGCTTCATACAAGTAGTATTGTTCTATTCATTATTTTCCTAATATAAGCAGGAATCATCTGCTTCTCAGTAAATTTCCAAGGCACAAGCAAGATTTTAGCTAACAATACAAGCTCAGAAAGCATCTGCAGTTTGTACAGATTTATGCAGTATGAAATAGAATAAATGTGTTAACCCTTTTCAAGCTCTAAATGCACTAAGCATATTACTAATACACACATTAATACATATTTTTCTGACAACCCCCTTTGTGCAATGGTAAAATGTGAGATATTTTCCAAGAGTGGGGTACTTTGGATTCTGTTATTGACCTGTTTATGAGGATGGACACAGGATAGGCTATGGCTTCTGCAGTAATCTGTAGGAATTCTGCTGGTAAGTTGTCAGCTGCTAGTGTTGTTGGTTTAATTTTTTTGAGGAGTTTAGCAATTGTGTTAGTGGTGACTGGGTTGAGAGAGCAACTGGGATGGTTGCTTTCTGTATTGGAAAGGGTGGAGGTTACTGTTGTTGTGGGGTTGGTGTTAGTGTTTAGGACATTGGCTAGGGTTTGGATGGTTTCAGTGACGTATTTGTTAAATTGGGTGGGGATGTTGTCTAGATTATTTGGTAATACTGGGGAAGGAGTTGTAGGTTTTCCTGGGTGTAGTAGGTTACTTATTGAGGCCCAGAATTTTTGAGGGTTGTTGATGTGTTTTTCCTGTATTGTTTTATAGTAGTTAGTTTTGTCAAGTTTTATTAGTTTCTTGGCTCAATTACAGAGCTTTTGGTAATTCTGTCTCAGGGCAGAGGTTTTATGTTTGTGAAATTGTGACCAGGCTTTGTCTCTTTCTTTCATTACAGACCTGGTATCTTTTGATAGCCAAGGCAAGTGGTTGGTTTTAATTCTAGTGGTCCAGGGTGGTACATGGGAGTTTAGGATGTTAAGGAAGGTTGAGTTAAAGTACTCTACAGCTTCATCTAGTGATAGTTGCTTTAGGGGAGTCCACATACAGGATTTTAGTGAGTTGATTAAGTCTTGGGCTCTATAGCTTTTATGTTATGTATGACCCTTAGAATGGGTTGATTTGTTAGGTAAGACCAGTTCCTAACTAAGTATGTTGCTTGATGGTCACTCAGACTGTCAGGAAGACAGCCTGATTGGTGAGCCAGAGTGGGGTCAGATAATAGTATCCAGTCCAACAGTGATTGCTGTTTGGAGGTTTTGTCTATTCTTGTGGGGGTAGCTATAACTCGGGTAAACTCAGGGAGGTAATATAGGTAGGGGGGTTTTGGCTGGTGCATTCAGACCAGTCAATGTTAAAGTCACCTAAAAGTATGGTTTCTTGTGGAAGGGATGATGTCAACCAGTTAAGTAGATTTTCTAGTATGCTAGTGTTATTGCCTGGTGGGATATACCCTCCTGCAATAATTATTTGCTTATTGGGGTTATGTTTTAGTCTGGCTAGAATTAATTCTATGTCTTGGACTTCTTGGGAGTTACAATCAATTTGTTCCAGAGACAGGTGGCTTTGGAAAAGTATGGCTACACCCCTCCATTTTTTCTTGACCTATCTTTGTGTATTATGTTGTAACCAGGGGCTGTTATTTCATTGTCATGATATTCAGGGTTGAGCCAAATTTCTGTTAATACTACGATATCAGGTTTGTATACGGCTAGTCGGGCATGGCGGTCCTGTGTTTCGTTGAGTGGAGGTCCTGTGTTTTGTTGAGTGGAGGTCCTGTGCTTTGTTGAGTGGAGGTCCTGTGTTTTGTTGAGTGGAGGTCCTGTGTTTTGTTGAGTATGCTCCTTACATTTATGTTTAGAAGGAGGTTTGTGTAGGGCTAGTAGGGCATGGAGGTCCTGTGTTTTGTTGCGTCTGCTCTTTACATTTATGTTTAGAAGGAGAAGGGATGAGGTAGGTCTTGCATATAAAGGATTAAGGTTTGTTGAATTTGTGGTTTTACAATTTTTAGGTAAGTATGTCACAATTTGAAACATCTCTGGCACGGTGATGGCCCTGACACATTTGTCATACCGTTCAGCCTCAGAGCAAGAAATCTGGACAAAGCCATAAACAGAAGTGGGGCAAAGGCCCAAAAATATTGTCAATTTTTAAACATTGCTCTTATAAACTTAGAAAGATAATAGAATAGTAGGTCTTGCATTAGTATAACATTTCTGAAGGGTATGAAATCTGAAACCCAAATGTCTGTCATTATTTTCTAACTTCAGTCTTTAAAGATTTTCCACTAATTTGCCAGAAAACCACAATTTATGAAAAATGGCCCAAAAATGTGATGCAAAATATAAAATAGCCACACAATACAGCTGGGAACCTGTCAAAGAAGGGACGCTTTTTAATATTAGTACTGTTAACCTGAGCAGCTGACAAAATAAGAGAATCTACATGCACTTCTGAAATTAAAAGTAATCTATAACTCTGATCATTACAATTATTTATTAATTGTAAATTCTCCACGTTTTCTTCCAAATTTGCCATTTTGCAGAGGGATTATTAGGGCGAGAGCAACATTTTGAGCCAAAATTGGGGACAGCTGAGAGGTTTTGATATACCTAATTATATAAAGCAATTTATTTGCATGTACCTCTCACCCTCTTAACACAGGAAATCTGGACAAGGCCAAATATATTGAGGGAACATACAAACAGTACTAAAAATTGCTCTTTTGTGTAAGCTTAAGTTGACAGAATAACAGGTCTTGCTTTAGTATGCATTTTTCTAAAGAGTATGAAATCTGAAACTCAATGTCTGTCATTATTTAGTGACTTCATTCCTAAATGATTTGCCATAGAACCACAAATTTTATGAGGAACAACCAAAAAATAAGAAGCAAAAATCTATTCATTCTACAAAAATCTGGGCAGTTAAGAGGTATAGTTCAGCTGTGGCTATCTGAGTTTGCTGTCCTTTCCCCCCTCACAAAATCATGGTCGAATGGAGCCTCTCCCCTGCAGCTATTTCAATGTCCCATTACTTGGCTATTTCATCTCATTTACCATAAACACTGTAATGTGCATATTACTTTACTTCTACGATGATTTGGATTTCATTTAAAAGTTTTATTTTACATTTTACCGTAAAAACACTAATAGACATCTGCTAAACAAATCAATGCAGTCTCTCAATGAAAATAGACTTAGCATTACAACTTTTCTGCCATTGAAACTTATCATTGAAATAGCATTGAAACCAACATTCAAAGAAAATTCATCTGGCCAGTGGCAGATAAAGATTAACTTTGGGCTGTTTTCAAATCATAGGTCCCTTGCACAGGAAACATACATGTGTTCTTTGATACGCCTTCCTGATTGTATTAAATTATATTCCTTGTATAATACAATACAGTTATTAGTGGGCATTTTAAATGTATTATTTTGAACATTTTTCCAGAAAACAACGAAAAAAATGCACTCACCAATAATGACAAAACTGCCCAATTCAGAACATTTCCATCACAAATGTCTACTCAAACTTCTTCAATCCACCAGTATCAGTAAATATTCACAATCTCTGCAGAAGTAAAAGCCATCTAAATAATTCCACATCAAAGAGATCTGTAACTAATGAAGAGGTTGCTGCTAGCAAGCAACTTTATATTTCATTGTTTCATCTACAAATAAAGTGCCCGTTCCCTTGAGGAATAACTTGCCTATGTTATATTAAAGAAATGATAAGCTAGTAACATTGCAATAGAGAATGGATGGCAAACTGATAACAGGTTCATCGTTACAGGTATCTCTGCCAAAGAGGACAGTCTCAGGACACCCCCTTTAAAAGTACGACACAGTACCGTATCAGCAATGCATCTATATACTGTGGAAGTAGAACCCACAGCCTTCTGTATCAAAAGCAAGTACACTACCTGTTGTGCTATTAACTATGCAAGTTGATTCAGCATAAGCAGCAATAAACTTCTCTTCAAGCTCTCAGCTCCTTGTAAAATCCACTCAACTGTATCTCTCAACTTTGAAGCACAAGAAATCTGAAAAAAGCCAAAATGTATTGGGTGGGGGGACAAAAGCCCAAAAACTAGAGACACATTTTAAACATTGCTTGTATAATCTTGGAAAATTGCTAGAATAAAATGCTGTGTTATTACCATACATTTCACTGCCGAGTCTTGAACTCAGGACCCTGTGCACTAAAGTCAGAAAAACATACCACTCTGCCAAATCAGCTGTTTCTTGATAAGCATGTAGGCTGAACCTTAAATGGCTATCATTTAGTGAATTCAGTTCTCACCATAGCTCTCAACCTCTTAGCACAAAACACCTAGACAAAGCCAATAATGGGGGAATACAGCCCCCAAACAAATTCAGTTCTCACTATTGCTCTCAACCTCTTAGCACAAAAACCCTGGACAAAGCCAATAATGGGGGAATACAGCCCCAAAAATAGGGATACATTTCAAATATTAATCTTATAAACAAAAAATTGCTAGAATAAAAGCTTTTGTGTTACCATGTACTTTCTGAAGAATATGAAATTTGAAATTCAAATGCCTGTCATTATTTAGTAAATTCAAAATCCAGAAAAAAACACAGATTTTATGAGGAGCAGAACAAAAATATGAGGCAAAAAATTCACAGGTGGTGCTGGGTAGGGAATTCAAACTCTTGCTACATGTTGCCTAAGGTACTGGGTTTGAATCTAGCCACCAGGTATATTTAACCGGAGCATTTCACACACACACGTACTTACAAGCTCTGCTGCCTTTGCCCAAACTATAAGGTAGTTATACTGCCACCAGCCAACTTTACCCAATTATACTGAGTAAAATTAATACTAATACAAATGGTAGTGCAATATATTTAATAATAAACAATAATAGAACATGAACATACTAAATATCCATTTGGAAATATTAAAAATAGCACTGATGGAACAGATTCACACAGATACATAGAAACAGTATTTAACTAATCTCACTATAGTTTCCTGAGTGATCTAAATAATTACTATTAACTAATTTCATTATATTTTCCTGAGTGATCTAAAGAATTACTATTTCCTACTTGCTTAATAAAGCAAGGCAAGATGAAGTGGGCAATTGGTCTTCCTTATTTGTCATGTTTCAAAAACAGACTGCCTGGAGACTTCTGTCTCATCTAGTATTAAAACATCATTTCAGTGCTGGATTACAGAATTACATCACACTCATTTGGCTATCTGACTCTGGTTCCTGCAGTACCTCCTTTACAATAAAATGAACCAGAATTTAGCACATAGCTGTTACAATTCACACAGACAGAGCTTTGCTGATATGTGTTATAGCATCTAGAAGCTATTAAACTATTTCAAAACTTCCACCCTTCCAGGATAGCAATTAGTTCACCCCATAAGGACAGTACAGTAGGATTCCTAGTCCTGGTTTTCACATACATTTCATCTCTGGCTGCAATCAGAACTGTAAGATACAATCTTTGTGACCTAAACCAGGTAATTTAATTTCTGACAATTTTTCAAAGTTATACTATATTCATTTCAACAGTTAAAATACAGTCTGACATACAGGTGTATTTCTTTTCTGTCCAGCAGGAACCACTGTTAGTACATTTGTAACACAAGCAGCTTTACAAATACATTTTCAACACAAGCATCTGTACAAATCAGTCGGATATACAAATGACATATAATTCTTTACAAAACTCCAGCTAGCTATGCTGGCATATGTTACTCATGCACTGCCTTACTTCTCCTGGCATAGCAGACAATATCTCACATCGTCACACAGGTTTCCACAATACTCTGCACTGTATGCACTTTCATGTAATGTGTTGGAACTATATGTTGTTTGTCTTTTAGGCTTTTTCCCAGTAAGAGGTCACCAGAGCAGAACTCTGGTCTGCTAATGACTGGCAGTAGATTTTTACGAAACGCCAAGGTGCCAGCTCGACACCCAAACTTCAATGAAGGCACACCCATTTATGCACACATGTCTTTCGAACGCTACCCAACCGTGGGGAGGTTATGCAGACTCCACACAGAAGGCACTCCCAAGCCAAGCCGAGAATCAAACAGGAGAACCTCTTGCTGTAAGGTAACAATGCTACCGATGTACCACCACGGAATGTGTTGGAACTATATACCTTGCTTTATTAATACACCTGATAGTCATTGTAGCTTTCTGTGCAATCCCACAGACCTAGTTTGCCTGTAGATAAACAGGTCTACATGTCTGATGCTGTCTGTGTTGCTTTACATGAAAACCACTCTTGTTTATATTTAAATGCAGTACGTGGCATGCATATGCAATTACAGCTGCTGCTCACTGCACAAAAATGTAAACTCCATGTATGCTTAGCACGAAGCCTACATGGAGCTTATTGAATTCCCAGCAATATGTCTATGTATCCCTCTGCTATTTCAACAGCAACAAAAAAAGAGTTGCATTTACCATGTGACTAATGATAAAGGACCTAGATGAAACACCAAAATACAATTAATGGTAAGCACTGTAGATTTAAATGGCTTGACACAAATGGTTCTAAAACGTTATCCCTCAGTAAAACTGAGTTTATATCAAATGTGCAGATCTTGGTTCTGTTGCACGCAAGTGATTTTGCTTTTTGTTGTGTTACTCTGTCATGCTATACAAGTGCACTGAACACTGTCCTGAGATTCGATGCCAAGATATGTCCCAACATATCATTGTTCTACTTGTTTCTGGCTTATTTGTAAGCAAAATACAAGGGCTAAAAACTACCATGGTAATGAAAGGCTAAGCTTTTCAGGATCCTCAGTAACCTAGAAAGTAAATATTACTATGGACTCATGATAATCTTAACTGTCTTAATGAGACAAGATACACAATCAGGCACCAAGAAACAGTCTAAAAGTGCAATTACTGTGAGCACTCCAAAACAAGTTACTATGACAACTGACATGCTTAATGCAGATATAGCAAAATGCATGGTTCAGTATGCTCACATATGTAAACAGTTTTGGCCTATTATTACTATCAGAAGTTTTAGGTTTTTGAACTGGAACCATTTGCATAGGTGTTGGTGTACTAACTATAGCAGATGCTGTTAAAAAAAGTATACAATGAGAGGTGGTATATAGTCTTTGTAAGACATGATCATGATTCTGCACACTTAGAAGTCCATGAGTATAATGTCAGAGGGTAAATCACTCACAACACATCTTGAAAATGTTTTGTGGGAAGATCTGGAAATAAATGAAACACTTTGTCTAATTACAATTCAGATAACAATGGAAAATAAAGCAGGTTTATTTTGTCTGCAGTACATACATTTAACATGATTAAAGTTAATAGATCTTGGTTACAAATAAGAGTTGTATAAGTTCTAGCTAAACAAGCAATTGATTAATAGATTTCTTGGCAAGGAAACATAAACACCCTTGTCTTGCTAAGGGGAACAAGAAATGTGTGAAACTGATGTTATCTTTCTGCCAAGCATTTTAGTGCAAGGAATAGGGGGCAGGGTCGTCCTAAACTTCTAATTAATCTTAAGTGACAGGCAACTGATGCCATTAACAAAATGAAGTGGTAAAAATGTATATGCTGTTAGCAAACTAGGTCTGATTAAATTGTGAGAACTTCATATATTAGATACAATTTATTTTTACTAAAAAAGTATAGACAAGTGCTTGACGAGCAAAGTTCTGTCCTGCAACAGACAAAACTCACATTAAAAGTACTTGTAAACAGAAAACCAATGATGAAAAAAGCCCAGGAAATTAAATAAATATTTAAACTGAATGGTATGATATTCTGATGTAGTTATTAAAACGAAAAACATGTCTGTAGTTACAATCGTCATTAATTTAAATTTTTTTGTATTTTTATACAAATAGGCAAAATGATGAATACAAAGTAATTTAAATTATCAAAGGCCGGACAATACAGATTACCTGAGTCAGGAGGGGAACTATTACAGTGTATAAATTAATCAGAAATAGCTGTCTCAAGCAGTCATTATGGGTGAAACAGTTACAGATGGTGAAGATACAGGAAACTACACATTGCTGTTCAATTTTAACTTATGTATTAGTGAACATTTGTACTGATTTTGCTTACTTTTACTGCATAAAGGGAATTTTGATGTCAATAATTGATAGTAATATGAATTCTTATGCAAACCAAAACTGAAGTGATAATTTCTGAATAAGTATGCTATTTTAAAAAGAAAATGTTGGGAAAATGCTGAGAAGCAAAATATGACTTTTATCCAAACAATGCCTTAAAACCAGCCCTTCTTTTCATATATTACTTTGGCCCCTGTTTACTTCTTGATCATAATCCCTAGCACAATTAGATCATTGCACTTCTGTTCTTTGTAAGTATCCTACCTGCTTCAGAAATCCATCTAACATCCATCAGCAGCACTTGAATGTCCACGAGAGCAGATCTTCCCATCTGTCAGCACTAGAAAGCCCCCGAGAGGAGCAAGCTCTACCCAGCCTACAGACATGGCAGTCCGATCCCCTTCCAGTCTATGCAGGTGTAACTGTATAGACTTCTGGGATCTTTGCTATTGCAGGCTGTCTTTCTAATTCGGACTGTCTCACCAGCAATCCGGATTCTGTGCCCATGCTCCGAGAAAGCGGAACTCGCATTTGTTTTTTTTCTTTTTTTGTTGTTGCTTGTCTTTTTTTGTATTTGTCTTTTTTGTACAGCTGGTGGGGTCGCAATCCTGCAGCCTAGTAGCACAAGCCGCCCCTGCAAAAATCTAGGAATCCCTGTGCCTGCACATTTGCTGCCATATATGATTCCCAGCTAATAGTGGAGTAATATATAGTGACTGTTTCCAGTAAGCTTTAATACATGCTATGGGTTTCCAGAACCAAGTGGGAAGGGTTTTTTCCAATGATGATTTGAAAATGGAGAAGCACAAGTCCATCATCCTGTTTCTTGAGTGATTCTTAAATATACAGTAGATTTCTAGGTCTTTGTCTTTTTCTAGAAAGATTTCAAGCCTGCATAAAATAAAGCACTGCTTGTTATTCCCTGCTGGGTGAGGAAAGTAAACATATATCAATATATATATATATATATATATATATATATATATATATATATCTATATATATACATATATATATATACATATATAGGTCTCAGACTGATGCCTGATGGTGCTTTTCACTGAAGGCTCAATGGCCGGACATACGTGAAAGTGCTTTTAACAGAAAAAACACTTTCACGTATGTATGCCTGCAGCCAGAGGGAGTCGTGGGGGAATGACTGTTGTGGAGATCGTAGTATGGTGCGGGTAAGGGAATTTTTTCCTTTTCCCCACTGTAGTGTGATCTCGGAGTGAGAATATTAAAGTAGGAAGGGTGCAGGGGGGGCTACCTTTTTGTTTTTTTCAATTTTTTTTGACGCACTTTAACAAAAGTGCTTTTTCAGTAAAAGCGCTTTCATTAAAGTGTGTTCGGTGATGTTGAAGTCGGACTGTTGAACTTTCGTTCAACAATCCTAGATCTATATAGATATATAGTTGTCTGTGAGTGATAGAGCTACTTTCTGTTTTACCTGCTCAGTTTTGTTTCCTGTTTTAAGAAATCTGCTTGGTCTGGTATTTTTGTTCTAAATGAGAGATAGAGAGTTGTTAAATTATGCAGCCTGCATATTTCACATGTTTTTCATTGATTAAATTGTTTCTTGAATGATAGGCAATACAGAGTGAATTTCTGGTCTTTGTCTTTTTTCTGAAAAGATTGCAAGCCTGCATAAACTAAAGCACTGCTGGTGATTCCCTGCTGGGTGAGAAAAGTAAACCTATATATTTTTCTATGTGTGATATTGCTTTCTTTGATATAAAAAGAATGACATTATATAAAGAAATTATATATATTTTAAAAAATAATACTTTGAATTCTTATGATCTGAATACTGAATGCACATGGAAACTTTTAGTTTGGTTTGATTGGATTATTTATTTATTTGATGTTTAATTGACTAATTGATTTATTGTTTTATTGTGTGGAGTTTAGTATATATAAAATGTATGAGTGCTTTGACATTTGTACTCCTGGAAGGCATTTGCTTGCCGAGGTGCTAGAGTTGGCTTTATTGAACCTTTTATTGAACCTGATTGTTTATTTTGTTGTTTTTTATAGTTTTACAGTTTTTTTCATTGGTGCATTTGTTGTTGTGCTTTATTTCATGGCCAGTAATCCATCTATGAACCAACCAAGGTTTTTTTTTGGGATGATATTTTGGATTCTACACAGAGAAGTGTGCAGAATTATGTTGTTCCAATGAGAGAGAGTACATTGGATCATACTGTGGATGGTTTCAGTAAGAACTGGGAGAAGTTGATTGAGGATGGTCAGAGACAATGTATTGTAAACCCTTTTGACTCAGTGGGTAAGGGCACAAATATATCTCTTTCAACAGACATGGTTGAGACAATTAACAAACTAGAACAGCTAATGGTCAGAGAAACCACAGTGTACTTAAATCTACTGACTCCACAGCGATATATATTGAAAAAATGTTTCAGGATAGATGGATAACAGTGGCACACCACTTTGCTATAGAATGAGTGGACATTCTGATAGAATGTGATACCCTGAAACAGCGTAGATTAAAGGAAGAAATATCTACACTTTGTACCTGTTGGCAGTTAAAATGAGTTTGGCCTGATTGGAACAACAGTTGAGTGAGATAAATGAAAAGTTAGTGGAACTAGAAAAGGAACTCATGAAAAAGAAGAAATCTAAATTATAAAGGGATACGAGGGACTACAATAACCTCAAGGCTTTTATTTGGAGAACCAATAAGAACAAGAGACAAAAGGGTGTTTATTTTATTGTACAGGAAGCAAATCAGAATGATCGAGTGATGTCATGTCCATCCCCAGAGACATCAAGAGGCTCTATGGACTGGGATAGTGATGATTATCAGTATCCAGCATTACCACCAGTGCAAAAACCACAATATCTTGTAAATAATTTTCGGAGTGGTAAACGCTCAATGGAACTAAAATGGAATCATGAAGAAACATTTAATAATCAATGAAAAGCAGGCAATTATCAAGGAGGTTATCAACAATGTAGCAAAAAAACTAGATGGAACTGAATGTATTTCTGCCGTATGTGGTAACAATGATGAAATAAGCAATGTTATAAATTTTTAAGTGTTTCTTTAAGTGATGTACATATGGCTGTTTTAAATAGAGGTTTTAAATTTGTTCCTATGGTATTGTCTAGACCATATATGCTTAGGATATATGTTTTTAAGATATGTAGAAAGGGATTCACTTTATAATCTCGAAATACTGACATCTCGACTTTCAGCATCTCGAGACTAAAAGATCGAAGACCGAGAATATTGTCACCTCATTAGCATGACATTTGAAATCCCGAACATTAGAAATGACCCACTAACTTCTTCTTTCGGCTGCTCCCATCAGGGGTCGCCACAGCAGATCAACTGTTTCCATTTCTTCCTATCCTCTGCATCTTGCTCTGTCACACCAACCACCTGCATGTCCTCTTTCACCACATCCATAAACCTTATCTTAGGCCTTCCTCTTTTCCTGTTACCTGGCAGCTTCATCCTTAGCATCTTTTCCCAATATACTCTGCATCCCTCCTCAGCACATGTCCAAACCAATGTAATCTTGTCTCTCTGGCTTTGTCTCCAAACCTTCTAACCTGGGCTGACCCTCTAATATACTTATTCCTAATCCTGTCCATCCTTGTCACACCCAGTGCAAATCTTAACATCTTCAACTCTGCCATATCAAGCTCTGACTCCTGCCTTTTTTCAATGCCACTGTCTCCAACCCATATAACATAGCTGGTCTCACTACTCTCTTGTAGACCTTCCCTTTCACTCTTACTGGTACTCTTCTGTCACAAATCACTCCTAACACTCGTGGGGGAATGACTGTTGTGGAGATCATACTACTGTGTGGGTAAGGGAATTTTTCCTTTTCCCCACTGTAGTGCGATCTTGGAATGAGAATATTAAAGTAGGGGGGGGTGCAGGGGGCTACCTTTTTGTTTTTTTCTATTTTTTTTATGCACTTTAACGAAAGTGCTTTTTCAGTAAAAGCGCTTTCGTTAAAGTGTGTTCGGTGATGTTGGATTCGGACTGTTGAACTTTCGTTCAACAGTCCTAGATCTATATATATATATATATATATATATATATATATATATATATATATATGTATATATATATATATTTGTCTGTGAGTGATAGAGCTACTTTCTGTTTTACCTGCTCAGTTTTGTTTCCTGTTTTAAGAAATCTGCTTGGTCTGGTATTTTTGTTCTAAGTGAGAGATAGAGAGTTGTTAAATTATGCAGCCTGCACATTTTACATGTTTTTCATTGATTAAATTGTTTCTTGAATGATAGTTAATACATAGTGAATTTCTGGTCTTTGTCTTTTTCTGAAAAGATTGCAAGCCTGCATAAACTAAAGCACTGCTGGTGATTCCCTGCTGGGTGAGAAAAGTAAACCTATATATTTTTTCTATGTGTGATATTGCTGCTTTAGATATAAAAAGAAAGACATTATTTAAAAAAGCTATATATATAAATTAAAATATAATACTTTTAATCCTTTACGGTCTGACTACTGAATGCACATGGTAACTTTTGGTTTGATTTGATTGGAATATTTATTTATTTGATGTTTAATTGATTCATTGATGTATTGTTTTATTGTGTGGAGTTTAGTATATATACAATGTATGAGTGCTTTAAATTTGTACTCCTGGAAGACATTTGCTTGCTGAGGTGCTAGAGTTGGCTTTATTGAACCTTTTATTGGACCTGGTTGTTTATTTTGTTGTTTTTTATAGTTTTACAGTTTTTTCATTGGTGCATTTGTTGTTATGCTTTATTTCATGACCAGTGATCCATCTACGAACCTACCAAGGTTTTTTTCTGGATGATATTTTGGATTCTACACAGAGAAGCATGGAGAATTATGTTGTTCCAAAGAGAAAGAGTACATCAGATCATACTGTGGATGGTTCCAATAAGAACTGGGAGAAACTGACTGAGGATGGTCGGAGACAATGTATTGTAAACCCTTTTGACTCAGTGGGTAAGGGAACAAATATATCTCTTTCAACAGACATGGTTGAGACAATTAACAAACTAGAACAGTTAATGGTCAAGGAAACCACAGTTTACTTAAACCTACTGACTCCACAGCAATATATATTGAAAAAATGTTTCAGGATCAATGAATAGCAGCGGCACACCACTGTGATATTGAATGAGTGGACATTCTGATAGAATGTGATATCCTGAAACAGCGTAGATTAAAGGAAGAAATATCTACACTTTGTACCTGTTGGCAGTTAAAATGAGTTTGGCCTGATTGGAACAACAGTTGAGTGAGATAAATGAAAAGTTAGTGGAACTAGAAAAGGAACTCATGAAAAATAAGAAATCTAAATTATAAAGGGATACAAGGGACTACAATAACCTCAAGACTTTCATTTGGAAAACCAATAAGAACAAGAGACAAAAGGGTGTTCATTTTATTGTAGAGGAAGCAAACCAGAATGATCGAGTGATGTCAAGACCTTCCCCAGAGACATCACGAGGCTCTATGGACTGGAATAGTGATGATTATCAGTATCCAACATTATCACCAGTGCAAAAATCACAATATCTTGTAAATAATTTTTGGAGTGGTAAACGCTACATGGAACTAGAATGGAATCATGAAGAAACATTTTAACGAAAAGCAGACAATTATCAACGAGGTTATCAACAATGTAGCAAGAAAACTAGATGGAACTGAATGTATTTCTGCCGTATGTGGTAACAATGATGAAATAAGCAATGTTATAAATTTGTTAAGTATTTCTTTAAGTGATGTATATATGGCTGTTTTAAATAGAGGTTTCAGATTTGTTCCTATGGTAATGCCTAGACCATATATGCTTAAGATACATGTTTTTAAGATATGTAGAAAGGGATTCACTTTATAATCTCAAAATACTGACATCTCAAATTTCAGTATCTCGAGACTAAAAGATTAAAGACCGAGAAAATCGTCACCTCATTAGCATGAAATTTGAAATCCCGAACATTAGAAATGACCCACTAACTTCTTCTTTCGGCTGCTGCCATCAGGGTTTTCCACAGCTGATCAACTGTTTCCATTTCTTCCTGCCTCTGCATCTTGCTCTGACACACCAACCACCTGCATGTCCTCTCTCATCACATCCATAAACCTTATCTTAGGCCTTCCTCTTTTCCTGTTACCTGGCAGCTTCATCCTTAGCATCTTTTTCCCAATATACTCTGCATCCCTCCTCAGCACATGTCCAAACTAACGTAATCTTCCCTCTCTGGCTTTGTCTCCAAACCTTCCAACCTGGGCTGACCCTCTAATATACTTATTCCTAATCCTGTCCATCCTCGTCGCACCCAGTGCAAATCTTAACATCTTCAACTCTGCCACATCAAGCTCTGACTCCTGCCTTTTTGTCAATGCCACTGTCTCCAACCTATATAACATAGCTGGTCTCACTACCCTCTTGTAGACCTTCCCTTTCACTCTTACTGGTACTCGTCTGTCACAAACCACTCCTAACACTCTTCTCCACCCACTCCATCCTGCTTGTTCTCTCTTCTTCACCTCTCTTCCACACTCACCATTACTCTGAACTGTTGATCCCAAGTATTTAAACTCATCCACCTTCACCACCTCTACTCCCTGCATCCTCACCATTCCTCTATCCTCCCTCTCATTCACACACATATATTCTGTCTTAGTCACTAACGTGTTGAACATTTGCCATAATCTTCACAATAGAAATGGTTTACAACAGTATAATGGCTGAAAAATTTCCCATTGCACCAGGAGCTACTGGAACTGTGTACAAACCGAGCAGTTCTCAATAAGGAAATCCTGTATTGCTTCTAGAAGGATATGTGCTAAACCGTGAAAAATAGTAAAAGAAAAGACATATTGGTGCTGTAAATTGAAACATGCAGAAAAGTGCAAAGGTAGGGCTGTAACACAGAGTATGCCCAATGGAGAAAAGTTGATAAAATCCGCAAATCATAACCATGGTGGTGATCATAGTGAGGTAAACCGGTACAAAATGTGTGCTGAGTTAAGGATAAAAGTAAAAGATACCATGACATACCGTGCTTAATTGTGGATGACGTACTAGCCTCCACTTCTGTAAATATAACCCCAAGTTTGCCCACATGTAAAGCTTTGTTGCAGCAGGTAGGCAGAGTGCATAGAAATATATTAAATGTAGTGTTAACAATGTACTAAACCTGTAAGAGTTGAATGTGTCTGATTTCCCGACTAAGTTGGGTGTGTTTATAAGTAAAACAATGGATGATAGTTCTACTGACACTACTGTAGTGGTATTCACTACAGTTCAGAATCTACTTGACCTCAGTACTGCTACAATTTGGTTAATGGATGGGACTTTTTTCTATAATGGGATAATATGCCAATATTTATATAGTATCCACAGCCAGGAAACATACAATATACTTGACTTCTTGATGGCAATTGCAAGACTACCAAAGATGTGAAGCATGAATACTGGTTTGTGGGTCTATATTATAACAACGAACGATCAGACGATCGAACGTTGTTACATCAACCCCTAAAGCATGAAAACTCAAAACAGCGAAAAACCAGAGCAGCGATTTTTTTTTCCCCAGGGGAAAAAAAATCGGTGTCCCCAAAAAAGAAACAAAAAAAACACTAAACACTTAATGAAATGGGGGTCTTTGTCCCCCCCACACCCCTCCTCTTAAATATACCAACTCTGAGATCGCACTACAGTGAAGAAAACAGCACAACCCAGACGGCCAGCCCAGTGATTTCTTTCAATGGGAAAAAATTTGCTGTTCCAGCCGTTCGCTATTGTGCCAGTTTGGCATTTACTGTTCAAACTAACAACGTTTGATCACCTGATCATTCGCTAAACTAAAGTAGATCCTTGGTTTGTTTATGTTATATGCACTATCAGGGAAAGTGTGATATTCATGGTTATGGTTTATGGTACACAATACTTGGTGTCAGACTTTACGTGGAGTTTCTTTGTTTTGATTTTCAAGGGAGAGGTCTTTGAGTTTAAATGATGTCGGTTGCGGCGTTTTTGATATTTTAATATCTGGCGTATGTGTCCAGCTGGGGGTTCGGTATTCTGATTGTTGTTGCTTTTGATTTTTGGTGTTTTGTGATTCAGTACTGTGGGTTTCGGTATTCTGCTGGTTCGAGCTTTTGATTTTCCGATCTTTTAGTCTCGAGATACTGAAATTCGAGATTTCAGTATTTTGAGATTATAAAGTGAATCTGTAGAAAATTACCTTTGATTAATTATTTTATATTAGATAAAGAAAGATGTATAAATTAAGGTATTTCTTTTGAAGAAGGAAATAATGATTCCAAAGATAGTTTCTATACATGTGCTTCAGATGCTGAGGATTTTAATGCATATTGCTTGTTGGATACAATGAAGATTGTGTGTCAAAGTGATTTTATTCCCCCCCTTTAGTCATGAGAGTGTACAGCAGTTTTCTGCTATGATTAATTTTTCCATAGAACAAGCTCTCTCAAAATTTATGGGATATAAAAGCTTGGTTGTTTATAACCTAACTAAAGCAGAACGGAAAGCTTTAAGAGAAATGGGTGAACAGAGAGAGCTTGTTTTTAAACCCTCAGACAAAGGGAATAAATCAGTGGTGATGCATTTTAGCCAGTACCTAAAATGTGTTTAGATCATTTAAAAGATGACTATATATATATATATATATATATATATATATATATATATATATATATAAAGGTGTCATTATTTGACTATTTAAATGCAAAGGAAGAATTTAGAATGTTATTGCAAAAATATTATAGGCTAGGATATTTTTCTAAACAGGATATAGATAAAAAATTGTATAATGAGAATAGTTTGATGTCATATTTTTACTGCCTACCCAAAATACATAACAATATGGTAAATCTACCAGGCAGACCTATAATCTCAGCCTTGAACTTTTTTCTATGGAATATTGGAATATTTTTACATAATTATCTGTTGCCTTATGTGATTAAATTATCCTCCTTTATTAAATATACTTTTGATTTTGTGGAGAAGATTGAAATCATGGAGTGGACAGAAGGAATGTATTGGGTTTCTATAGATTTGAAAATTTGTATAGTACTATTCATTATAATTATGGTTTAGAGGCTTTAAAGTTCTTTCTGGGAGAAAGGCCAGTAAGTAATTACATCTTAGAATTGATTGATTTTTGCCTGAACAACAACTGCTTTTGTTTCTGTAAAGATATTTATAAACAGATGACAGGTACTGCCATGGGGACATCTTATGCCCCCATGTATGCTAATCTCCTTATAGGGCTGTTTGAAGTTGACTATCTTTACAGACATATATTTTTTTAATAATTTTGTTATAAAGTACTATAGTTTTATCGATGACTTGTTTTTTATGCAAGGGAAGTATAGATATGATTCCTTCCTTTATTAAGGACTTGAACAGAAATAGATTTCAACTGAATTTTGATGGATTACAATTTGGTAATTCTATTGTATTCTTGGATATATGTTTACAAGGGTTTGGAGGTGAAAAGGTAAATATAAGACTCCATTGAAAGTTTGAAAATGATAACCATTTTTACACAGATCTAGTTGTCACCCCCCCTCCCCTTTGCTAAACTCACTCCCTTTTGGAGAAATGTTACAGGTGTATGGATTATGTAATAACCAAGGAGAATTAAATATAGAGATGAATAAAACAATAGACATATTTTTGACCTGAGGATATCATATGGGGGTGATAAGGGAGGCCTTAGTCAATTTAAAACTACAATATCTAATAGTAATAATAATAATAATACTAATAACAATAATAATAATAATAATAATAGTAATAAAATAAATAGAGACACTGTGAATAGAAAGAGAAAGGATGAACAAGAATGAAAAAAATATGTATGTAGTAACAACATATAGTATATTTACCAATCAAGTAGTAAATATTATTAGACAGTTTTGGAATGTTTTATTCAGGTTTAAGAAGTTTAAAAATACATTATGTAAAAACCCTGGGCAGAATTCACGAAGCCTTAGTGTAAGAGTTATAACTCTTACATGGAGGCTGCAGTTAAACAGAGTGATGTCAGCATGCTCTGCATATTCATGAGAGCATGCTGAATCACACCTAAGGCTAACACGGTCTGTGGAAGACAGTAGGGGGCGTGTCCGTAGGCCGAGCCCTGCAAGCGGACACACCCCCAGAAGAGTAAAATTGCCCAAAGTAAACACCCATGACAGAGGCCATGGAAATATAAATAAACACAACACAATGCATGTCCCCACAGACTATGAACATAAAATATATAAATGAACATGTTATATATTTTTTTCAATCGTAAAGATGTTTGCCCGTGTGTGCGCTCGTTTGCGCGGGCGTGCCAGTAGCTTAGCCACAGTTAGCAGTCAGTGGAAAAGGATATAAGAACTAAATATGCAAAGTAAGCCAAAAAGCAAAAGCGTAGCGGTAGAGACGTCGGCTGAAGAGCAGGCATTCATGGTTCGAGCCCCCACAACACTAATTTTTATTTCTAGTAAAATAAGCACGAAACAAGTCCCTGACAAACATGTACACATATAAAATCATAGTTTATGTAAAATGTAATGAAATAGTTCATTTATTTTGAAGAAATGTGAGATAACAAAATAATAAAAGATGCCAGATGTGCCTATATCTGAGCTACAGTTTAACAAGGTGAGTGCATCTGCCCATAGGTAAGCAGTGGTTTAACAGGTGCAAAATGAGTGCCAGTAGGTGAGCTGTGGTTTAACACACTGAAACTATGTGCCCCTAGCTGAGCTGAGCGTAATATGCATGCTGATAGCCAAATGAGGCTTAAACCAGCATACCCCGTTTGCACGGAGCTGCGCACCGTGCCAACAAGCTAACCGACGGGCAACGTTGAGCAAGCTGTAAGAAAACTGCCTTTACACAGACACACCCCCTAGTCTGTCTAGACAGTCATAAAATGCAGTGGCCAGGTTCGAACCCAGGATACCATGCACCATAGTCAAGGTACTGAACCACTAAGCCACGACAGCTGCACTCAGAAATGCAGTAATAGCAAATATATAGGAATGAATAGAAAGTGGAGCATGACAAAGCAGGTTTTGTGACGTGGATACAATTCCAAAATGGCCAATCACAGATAAGTGCGGGGAAAAACGGCATATATAAGCCCCATAGGCGGGAATACAAAGCATAAACGATTGTAGAACTGACTTGCAGCCAGAATGTCAGGTGTAGGTGAGGGTAGTTGCTTTTGAGCACAGAGGTGGGGTGTTGAGGAGTCCAGATACATGGTCTGGCTCCTAGTCCACAATCATGAGGCCCAACTCATGCAGGGCCAGGTCCTGTGGGGAGCATATAGTGCTGAGGCGTGGGAATGGTTGGCTCATGATCTCACCAGTGCCACAGGGATTCCAAGGACTGGTGAACAGGTCTGTCACCACCATGCGGACCTGAAGAGACGCAAGCAGGACCACTTGAACCTTTGGATCCAGGAGGCCCGGCAAATGCCCAACGCCCCACTACTAAGTTACATTTAATTATGTATGTAAGAAATTAAATTAGCTGATATTATGGATGTGTATTCCAATATTACTTCATTTATATTACAGCTGCAGGTGTCCGTTCTGCGAACCGCAGAGCCTATGGCGATAGGCTGGTGCAGTTGCGCCACCAGGCAGGTCAATAATCCACTCCCAGTAACTGTAAAAAAATATCAAAGCATGACAGTTAGCAAAAGAGTGCAGTGTAGTCACTAAGTAATAAAATGTGCAAGTAACAGTGTAAAAGTGTTTGCAAGTATTGCTTGATTACAAAAGTGTGTTGCAGTCTGTAATCCAAACAGAAAAATGAAAATGTCTCAAATAAAGTCTGAAATAAAGATGCCTTACCTGTAATATATTAGTGCATAACCTGCAGCAGGCTGAAAAGTACAGCTGCAGAAGATGAGCAAATCACATGTGTGAAATATATGCCTGTTGAAATACTGAAACATGACAGAAGTGAGACTGCTGGAAAGGATTGTAATAACTACAGGTAAAACATGTCAATAAAGCCTAGAAGTAAGTACCATCCTGAATAGTAAAATGAAAACAAGTGAGAGGGTGTGAGAAAGACTCATGAATCCACCAATAAAGTAGTAATAACCCCTGAATAAAGTATACTGCAGTCAGTACAGAATGAAATGAATGTGACAAGTAGAACCAAACTGCGAAATGTGTCCAAAGTGTTGCAACAGCTGGAATGTGTATCCCAAAATCTGGATATGTTGCTCTCAGTCTGCAATATGCAGATAGTATGATTGTCTGAAATATCAAACATCCACAGTTGTCTATAGCTATATAAATCAAATGTAGCAGGATGATGTAGCTGAACAAAGCCAGATATGAATGTGTATGAATAACAATAAAATGTATATTGATGTAGCAGTAACAGTCCTATCACCAAAGTGAAGTAGTTATCATATAGGAAACTGTAGTTAGAGCAGTAGTGTGTATATATCTGTAGCTATTAGAAATGTACAGCATATATATTGGTATTCGAAGGTGTTAATAATATTTTCTTCACCCCCACCCTATAACCACATATAATCCATTCCACACGAAATTGGTATGTGCAATCACAATTAACACCCCTGGATATTTGTCCTGATGGGTCATAAATATTTGCATGTCCGTTGATGCATCTGCCCTGTTCATACATCCAAACCTGATGGCCAGTTGCCATCAATCAACCCTGCATGTTGTTGGACTGTGTATTGCTGTTCAAATTATGCATGTGTTATGCTCGCTGTTCAATGGTGTGAATATCTGGGTGTTTGGTTAATGGGAATACTAATGCATGCTGTTACAACTAATTGAGAATGGTATTGTATGTTACTAACCCAAACTGTCATGACATAATGCAAAACATAGAACGACAGGGAAGGCGGGTTCCACTTCCCACCTCAGCTGGCGAGTGCACCTGGCACTAGTGCCCAGTCTGGACCCTCGTCCGGTGGCCCTGTGCCACCTGCAGGTGGAAGTGCTGCAGGGGATGGGGCCCGTTCTCCCTCTGCAAGCATAGCCGGAGGAGAACCACCACTCACCCTCTGTAGCGTCCGGACTGTGGTGCGTAGGGAGATCCGGGACTCTGTTCTTGAGCCCCTACGCCAGCTTGAGGCACAGGTGGCACAACTTACGGGAATGCCTGTTGCCCGATCTACACAGCCCCCAGCACAGCCTTGTCCTGGGTAGTGAAGGAACAGTGGCAACTGCCCATGGGTGGGGATATCAGTTTCACTGTTGCCATCTGCAGGCTCATGGGCTCTGGATATCCAAACCTCCGTCCCTGTCAATTGTGTAACCCCCCCACACATGTCATACACCACCCCTGTATGCGTCTTGTGTGTCTTGTCTGTTGACCTACCCAACCTACCTCCCCAGCTTCACCGGACATACCACTCTCACCTGAAAAAAAAAAAAGGGCACTCTGTACCCACAAAAAAATTACGCCCCATACATAGCTGCCCATTCTGTACACATGTCTGCTGGACATGGAAACTATCAATTACAACTGACTGTACAACAAGTATTATTGTTGTCCTGACACCTCTCTCAGGGGTGGAAGGTTTCAAATGTCACACCAAATTATATAGATATGCACAGCTGTTGCTGATGAAGAAATGGGCAGCTATGGGCCTTACCTACATCCCTCCTGCAAATCCCAAGCTTGTTTCCCTACTGTCTTACCCTCTTTGTGACCCCTTTGTCACCACTTTCCTGTATCCTCATTTTCATTTCTTTCAAAGAAAATAGCGCGGGTGTGCGCCAGAGTAAGCAGTTAAGCGGATGTAAGCGGGTGTGCGCATGTGTGCGCGGAGCTAAACGCCAGTGCGCATGCATGAGCTTCGCGCAACCCAGCGCTAACCCGGTTACAACTGCTTAAAAGTGCATTAGTCACTCTGATTGACAGGTCCTGTAGTCAGTTCAAAAGCAAAATAAAATCCCACTGTCAGAACCCAGGAACTTGGAAACAGTAGTCTGTATGACCTACCACTAAGCCATGATTCTTATACAAGAACATTGTGCTAAAATAAATATATCATGTAATAGTAGGAATGAATGTAAAGGGAGTATATGATGTGTAGTACACAAAGCATGTCATCTAGAATTACTGTCAAAACTAGTGGATTTCCATAATAGTAGTGTGTGAACAGAAACAGCCATGCTAGTTGGTAGCTAGTAGGTAATAATGTCAGTTAATGTACATATATAAATGTATGTATATTTACATATATATATATATATATATATATATATATATATATATATATATATATAGTTGTAGGTGTCATTGTGCATACACACTCACTACAGGGAACAGGAGAGAGGAATGGAGAAATGTGAATCTACAACACAGCCTGAATAATGAGAGAGATACTAACCTTTACACTCACAGAACAGTGTCCACAGCACACCAGCATGGTCCCCACCCTTTACAATCTGAAAGGGCAACGCCTATCTCACATACCCTTTTATAGCACTGTCCTGAAATCACAGTGAGAACTGCAATCAGTACACAACTGGCTGCATGCAATTAGCAAATGCTGGCTTACAACTGGTGCAGAGGCCATCACATGGACCTATGCAGATACCTACAAAAGCATCCTGTACTAACACTCCACACATGCAATACATTAATTGCACTGTCTGGAAGCAGACAGAGGGAGACAGACAGAGACAGAGACAGAGAGTGAGAGAATAAAAAAAAAAATACACACGCTACACACTGAGTCTAAGCTGTCAGCAGTGACAGTAGGAAGCTGTGCCAGCAGCAGCAGGAAGCAGAAGTAGTGGTAACGCAACCAGCTGCAACAAACACAGGTAATGTAAAGTAGCAGGTTAATAGTCTGCATACTGTGAACCCTCCAAATGTGTCATAGGTCTGTATTATAGGTATGTCCATGTGATATGTTGTGTGTACGTAGTTCCACCAAAAGGGGATGACTATACATTACATGTCAGTCAGTGTTAGGCCATGATCCTGGCAGCAGTTGTCTGTGCGTTGCCCTCAGCAATGGCTGTAGTGACTGTTTTGAAAGGTCAGCCAGGTTCATAAGGCAGGATCAGCCCATCACAAAGGCAAACTGGCCGGGAACAAGTGTCTGCAGGTACCCAATATCGCTGTATATGCGTCCCATACTGAATAAGTCCATAGCTTAGCAGACCAGGCCGGTTATGGTTATGATGTGGTAGTTCCCAGGGTCAGTAGAGGTGCCTCCTTAGTGGTGTGGGACCACTGTTGCTGTATGCCAGTGTCCAGGTACATATCCTGTAGTACGGCCAAGGTTAAATATCAGTCTTATATGCGGTTGTATGTCCTCTTGGCGTGCACGTAGCTCACATCCGGGGATACCATCAGGTCACAGTGATGCTTTGTGTTCTGCTTTGTGAGGGCGGCCCTCACCTGGACATGTGAGATGATAGGGAGGTTACATACAGCTGTGATAAGTATTTCAACTTGTGGGGGAGAAGGAGGGGAGAAGGAGAGGGGATACGTGCACCGAACCTGTCTGCAAGAATGCTGCCAATATCTGTGTGTTCGGTGAATGTTAAGTAGGTGTGTATTAATTCAGAGCATATCTGAGGCATTTGGTCCATATGTGTAACATAACTGAAGAAGGCCTTGTGGTTATCTATAGTGTTTGTGGCCATCTCCGTCCCAGAGTAGGCCGTGGCTGTTGTTATGAGAGACCGTAGCGTATTACCAGTGCTGACCACAGATGCCTTCCCTTAATGTGAATCTGCTCTGTCCTGCAGTAGCCTCCTGCTATCATTATACAATCTGCTTCTGGCTGGGGTCCACCAGACAGGATGCCTAACCTTTGTGCATAGGGTCTGGGTTAGAAATGTGTGTGCAAGTTCCATGCAATCTGTGGGATGTCCGTGGTAAACATTCGCAAAGGGGTCAGCAGTGTGGGTTGTGGCTTCCACTGGCCCAGTGGGCTGCATGGATACCATCTCAGTCCTAACAAGTGAATAACTGTCTAATCACATACATATCAAAGTAGTCTACTGTGCTGGTGGTGGTGGTGGGATATGTATATCCAGGCCGAGTAACTTGTGTCCACATCACACTAGTGGATGGCATTCCACATACAGTACCTTGGTATGAACCCCCAGAGTGAGGTTGTGCACTGGACCTGTTGCAGTGTGCTGACCGATGGGGCATGCTACTATGTTGTATGGAATGTGGCAGGTATTGTTGCAGAGGTGTTGGCTGAGCACTGACATCTGGCCATGTACTTGTGTATCCACCACGAGACACACACATGCAACATATGGGAGTAGTAGTATATCACTACACTTGAGTATCATGTATAGTATGTGTGCCATATATTGCTGACATAGTCTGCTGATATCCTGTTTGTGTTCTCTTCCAGGGAGATGGCGCATCAGCGTAATCCCGCCTACTCTGCAGTGGAAGATGAGGAGATACACCAGAGCCTGGTGCGGGAGTATGACATACTGTTTTCCCACACCAGCCAGAATCAGCAGGAGAGGGCTGCACTGTGGCAAGACCTTGTCCGTAGGGTAAATGACATTGGCACGCATAATAGGACATATGAGCAGGTACGACATGACTGCAGTGATTTAATCAGAAATGTCCGTCAGCGTGCGTCGGATATCCACAGGCAACAGGTTGCCACAGGAGGTGGGGTGGCCACACATCCCCCCCTCACCAGACTGGAGGGGCTACTCCTAAGTGTTGTGGCTCCAGCCCCGGAACAGCAACAGCAATACACCTGCATCATGATGGAGGCTGGATCCACACAGCAGCACGACATGGAGTGTGCAGGTAATATGCCATATGTACACTTGACTGTTCTGTACACTGTTAGTTTATGCATGTGTAAGGTGTGTCCGTGGTATGTAGCTGTCAACATAGTATGTAATTGTGCATGTGTGATATTGGCAATATCAGCAGCTGACATGTGAAAGGCAACTTGTGTACTACTGCACTGTATCATATGCAGTATCAATGGCACAGTTGTGCCCACTGACATTAATCTCCTCATTTCTGCAGGTCCCTCTGGGGTTACAGCAAGGCAGGCCATCCATGCTGGTGAGTGTGTTTAACAATACCTATAATAGTCCTGATAGTGCTAGTAACACTAGTGTAACTCAGTAGTGCTCTGTGTGTATACTGCGGGGTGTGCATGTGTGCATGTGTGCAGGTGTGCCTGTGTCCATGTGTGCATGTGTGCAGGTGTGCCTGTGTCCACGTGTGCATATGTGCATGTGTGCCTGTGTCCACGTGTGCATGTGTGCATGCGTGCATGTGTGCATTGCAAAAATGAAATCATGGAAGAACACAGCTTGGAATCCAAAAGTATTTAATAAAACCACATAAAACTCTGACATATAATTCTTCACAGAAATGAGTGCTTTCGGGTACCAAACCCTTCTTCAGATTAACAAACACACTAATTCATAGGAGATTTAAACAAAGTAACAACCAATAAAAAATTAGTAAAAGTTAATGAAGCTAATAGTGTACATGCCTATTCCTTAAGGCGGGCTTCATAGGAACTGCCTCATTTAGACCTGGATTCCCATGAGCCATAAGCTCTATAATCCATTTAGCCTCTATTAATTCAGTATATTGTTTTATATCACCCCCTCTTTTACCCAACTTAACATTTACTATCGCTCTAAATCTGAAAAAATGTGTGGGATTACATTCAACATGTTTGAATAGGGCATTATGCACATCACCATTTCGTATCGAACAAAGATGTTGTAAAATCCTAACTTTAAAAAGACAGTTGGTCTTTCCCACATAGAAACTGTGACATGACTGACATTCTGCTAAATAGACCAAATCCTTGGTCCTACATGTTGCCCTGGCCTTAAATTCAAACATCTTGCCTGTAATGGGATGCTTAAAAGTAGTATTTTGATCTATGTGTATGCAGGCTTTACATGTGCCACATGGGATGCTCCCAAACTTATTCTTAAACGGTGGGGAATTAGAGTGTCTCTCTTTGCCAAGAATGTCCTTTAAATTCTTATTTCTCCTAAATCCAAAATTGGGCTTACTACCTACTATGGCTTTTGTTCCTTCTTCACTAGTTAAAGTATTCCAGTTCTTAGCTATAATATCACAAACCCCCCTGATGTTGCTACTATAGGTAAACATAAACTTGAGACCTGATGTTCCACGATTAATCTGATGACCCTCACCCTTATTCTTTTGTAATAACCAGGGTCTAAATCTCCTCCTTTGGGTAGCTAAATCTACGTACATCACCTTGTTGATGATATCTGATCTATAACCCCTGTCTTGAAAATGCCCCTCCAATTTCCCTAACTCAGACTTATATTGTGTATCATCTGTACAAATTCTTGACAACCTACCTACTTGTCCCTGTATAATACCAGGAAAAGTATACCTTGGGTGTATGCTGTTAAAATGTAAAAGTGTATTCTTCCAACCGTCTTTTCTATACAAACGGGAAGAAAAACCACTCGATGTTTGTTTTACATATACATCAAGAAACTCCAGTTCTGTATAAGAGCTCTTGTCAGTAAACCTAAGAAAAGTAGTGGTGGAATCTAAGTAAGTGACAAACGAATCAAATGAACATCTGTCCCCCTTCCACAAAATAAAAATATCATCAACAAAATGTTTGTACAACCCTATATAGGGCAACCATCTGACATCACTCAGGAAGGACTTCTTCTCCCAATATGAGAGCACCAGGTTAAAGTATGTAATGGCACAGGGGGTTCCCATTGCCACCCCCTGTGCCTGCCTATAAGCCTGTTGTATGCCCAAGAAAACATTGTTCTCAAGGACCAGTGATAACGTGCGCTTTAGCAAATGAATCTTGGTATCCCCACCCCCATATCTTTCAATAGTGAACTTATGGCAAGAATGCCGTAATCATTACTGATCACAGTAAATAGATTCTGAACATCCATAGATGCCATTAGAAACAATCCCTGAGTATTATCCTGCTTAATATCCCCTAAAGCTCTCAAAAAATCTCCTGTATCTACCAGAATATCTGAGATCTGTTCACAATAGGGTCTAAGCATCGCGTCTCCAACCAAATGGAAACATGTTCCGTGACCCAACCTCTGCCAGACACAATAGGTCTGAGAGGTGGATCACTCAATGACTTATGTATTTTTGGTAATGCTTTAAAGACTGGAGTCACTACCCCTTCTTTCAACAGAAAAAGAAAAAGGTCCTCACTGATCTCCATACTATCATACATATGTCTCAGTTCATTATGCACCCTGGCTATAACCTGTTTCACAGCTAAAGGGTTAATCGGAATATATACATCAATATCTGATAACAATTCCTTAATTTTGTTTTGATAGAAAGCAGTGTCTAAAAACCACTACAGCACCTCCTTTATCAGCCATCTTGATTGTTAAATCTGCATTATTGCTTAAGTCATACATAGCTTTGCGTTGTGCTGAAGTAAGATTGTAAAACTTATGTGTATTCTCATCAGGGAAATACCTCATCAAATCCTGTTCACAGCACTTTATGAAGATATGCATGATAGGTGAAATTGGTGGCACAAAAGAACTGGGTTGTCTCAGTCTAACCGATTGTAATGCTTCAGTCCCAAAAAGCTGTTTAAGTAAAACATTCCTACAAAAAAAACATTATATCCATAATGACTTCATTATATATGCTTGTTTGGCTAGGTACAAACGCTAAGCCCTTATTAAGTATATCAGTCTCTTCTACTGTGAGTACATGACTAGATAGATTATACACAATAGTACCAGTAACATTACCAGTCATTCTAAAGTCCTTTGTTTGTTGTTGGAGACCCTCCCTTCGCTCAGGGATCTCTTCCATGCTCCCTTTTTCTTGACAGGTGCTGGTAGACACGCTAAAAAATTATTTTCAGACCTAACTTCTTTTGGTCTGGCTCCCATGCGAACACATTCCATATCTCCTTCCTGCAGGCCACTACTGCCTTCACTAGGTAAAAAAAAGCTCATTGCCTTCATTGGGTATCAAGACCTCATTGGCCTGGGAAACCAATGAAGTATTCACTAGTTCTATTGGCAACGGACTGGCATCTGAAGGTGTGGCTACAGCTTCAGTAATATTACGTTCATATTAGCTACCCAAAGGAGGAGATTTAGACCCTGGTTATTACAAAAGAATAAGGGTTAGGGTCATCAGACTAATCGTGGAAAATCAGGTCTCAAGTTTATGTTTACCTATAGTACCTATAGTAGCAACATCAGGGGGGTTTGTGATATTATAGCTAAGAACTGGAATATTTTAAGTAGTGAAGAAGGAACAAAAGCCATAGTAGGTAGTATGCCCAATTTTGGATTTAGGAGAAATAAGAATTTAAAGAACATTCTTGGCAAAGAGAGACACTCTAATTCCCCACCGTTTAAGAATAAGTTTGGGAGCATCCCATGTGGCACATGTAAAGCCTGCATACACATAGATCAAAATACTACTTTTAAGCATCCCATTACAGGCAAGATGTTTGAATTTAAGGCCAGGGCAACATGTAGGACCAAGGATTTGGTCTATTTAGCAGAATGTCAGTCATGTCACAGTTTCTATGTGGGAAAGACCAACTGTCTTTTTAAAGTTAGGATTTTACAACATCTTTGTTCGATACGAAATGGTGATGTGCATAATGCCCTATTCAAACATGTTGAATGTAATCCCACACATTTTTTCAGATTTAGAGCGATAGTAAATGTTAAGTTGGGTAAAAGAGGGGGTGATATAAAACAATATACTGAATTAGTAGAGGCTAAATGGATTATAGAGCTTACGGCTCATAGGAATCCAGGTCTAAATAAGGCAGTTCCTATGAAGCCCGCCTTAAGGAATAGGCGTGTACACTATTAGCTTCATTAACTTTTACTGATTTTTTATTGGTTGTTACTTTGTTTAAATCTCCTTTGAATGAGTGTGTTTGTTAATCTGAAGAAGGGTTTGGTACCCGAAAGCACTCATTTCTGTGAAAATTTATATGTCAGAGTTTTATGTGGTTTTATTAAATACTTTTAGATTCCAAGCTGTGTTCTGCCACGATTTCATTTTTGCATTGTACCTGTTTTTCGCATTGGCAGAACTTTGGTGAGGCACTATATACTTTTTGACTTTGTGCATGTGTGCATGTGTGCCTGTGTCCACGTGTGCATTTGTGTATGTGTGCCTGTGTCCACGTGTGTATGTGTGCATGTGCCCATGTGTGCATGTGTACACGTGACCACGTGAGCATGTGTCCATGTGTGCATGTGTCCATGTGTGCATGTGTTCATGTGTGCATGTGTGCATAAGTGCATCACTGGTAACATTGTGTGGACACTGTAGACTGTGTTTCCTGTCTTCCTCCCACAGGTTCTGGTGCTGCTCTGGTGTCCTGCAGCAGGGAACCTGAATCTGGTGCCACAGGTACTGGTAATGATGATATCTGTGTAATGGTACAGGAAGGTGTGTCAGGGTCCGCCATCAGTCAGCCAATTGACAGTACACAGCTGTCAACCCCATCATTGCGCACAGTCATTCTGCCAGTACATCCTTTGTCACCATTGTCCCTAGGTGATGGACAGGATACAGTGGGCATTGACCAGGGTAATGTGGTATCTGTGGCACATGCTTCCCCAAACAGCAGCCATGGGCAGGGTCCTGCGATGGTACCACACAGACAGTTGCCCATGGGTTCTCGTGGGAGCATCCGTGGGCGTACTGCCTCTGGCAGATGTGCCCAAAGAGGTCTGTCAACCTCAGCTATGTTTTGGGCTGTCATGCAGGCACAGTCGCATATGGAAAGGGACACCAGACAGGGTCTGAGGGAGCTGAGAGCATATCGCACAGCCATGACTGACAGTATGCGTGACATCGCGGATGCTATCCGTAATTTCACCTATGTCATAGACAGACTTTGTGGGGACATATTACAGCAGTTCCACAACCAAATGTCCATGAGCCAGGGCAATGGTGAGCAGTTGTGACATCGACGTGGCTGTATGCCAGCAACAGCAGCAACTGGCAGTCGGCGCAGACGACAACAGGCCCGCGCATGCCCCCATAGTGCCAGCAACAGCCCCAGCAATGCCGGGTCTGTGCTATCATCGCAACGCCCCAGGATACCATGTGCACGTGGCTCTGGACAGTCCCAACAGGGACCTGTGTCCAGTCAACACACTCCCGCTTCTGATGTCTGGCTTAGTACTGGATACGGTCCGTAGCACCCCTGCCAGGCACAGGTACCGTGTCCGTGCCCACAGACACTGATCTGTATGACCTGCCAGGTGCAGTCTGTGGCTGTCCACAAACCCCTGTATATGGCAGCCATGAGGTGGAACTGTGTGCGTGCATACACACATGCGAAATGTTAACACCTAGGGCTACCACATACATGCACACACTGCACTAACAGTGCCCCACCCTGTACTGCTGTCCTTCACCAACACACATACACACACATGTCAGTTGGTGGTATCAGTGGCAGACTCAGGCATACCTAATTAACACCCTGTGCATATGATGACACTGTGCCACCTCCTGCAATCTCCAACATCATTGCGGGAACAGGTAAACACATTGCTGATGCACAGGGTGACTACATAGAAGTGTATTAGTAGTATCATGTTGGTAACAGTACAGTGTGCTGATATGACTGTGTGTATATCCCAGCATGCCTGATGCAGCAACTGTATGACTGTCCTGAATTATCTGCACCCATAGTACGTACCAAAGTGTAACAGCTGCACATTATTGCATGCCGGTGGTAAGGATGTCAACAGATAGCCACATACATGGGTAGCACAGGGGGGAAGTTAATGCAAGTAGTGATATGCAATGATGGACATGTACAGTAATGGTGTCAAGTTGCCCACAATGACTATGCAATGTGGATGTTTGCGCATGTTGATATGTGTGCAGTACCAATGTAATCCAAATCACAATTAACTATGACATAATATCAGTTCTACCATGGGCATCTGTGCTGTGCATTCCTGGGTACATGTTGATAGTGCCTACATATTTGCACTGTTACTTACTGTTACTGTTACCCCTTCTTTGTTGTACAATGAACTACTTCCAGCCCTGCTTACTGTAGCTTTGTTTGCATGCATGTTCGCTTGGGTTTCCCTGGAACACTGCTTCCACCTGCAATGCAGAGTTACAGTGCTTCTGTGGACTCCTAGTGACATCTGCATAGCGTATGATACGTATGTCAAGTTTACACATGACAGAACGTCACTGTCCTCCCTGTTCGCATGTACGTTGCCTGTGACACATTGCACATGTCTTACCTGGCATTTACCCACATGTGCAGTCATATATGCCAGTGCTATGAAACAGTAGCAGTACACCCACACATACACACCTTCAGTATGTTGTTCCCCATTGGCCCTATGTGTTGGTACTCACCATGGCAATCACACTACTAGGGTAGCATGTGCAAAGGTAACCTGTGAATCACCTCTATGGTCCAGTTGTGGTTTATGTGAGTCATGTGGCAATGTCACAGCTGTCACATGTATGCAGTCAACCATCAACCTTGGCCAGGAACGTACAACACATGTGTGGGATGCCACCACATAGCCAATCTGGGGACTGAGCTCTCTGAACCCAGTAATGCCATACCCTGTCAGGTGGCATGTCATACTACAGTGACTACAATACAAGTCAGACATAGACACGCACTGACAGCATGCTGAACACACTGGGGCATACGTGGGGACTCAGAATAGCATCCTGCCTGAGCATCACACACCTCCACATTTGGCATACAGGCATATGTTACGTCGGAAAAGAGCACATGCCACACATGGCACACACATCCTGTGTGCCACACACTCACAGCCTGTAGGGCTACACAACACACCTGCTACAGATGTGTCAGGTACCTGTCTTGGGTGCTGGAGTGGGGTCCCGCTCAACAGGCTGTATATGTTGAAGGTCACAGTGATATGCCTCAGGGGCACTATGGTCCACCACAAAACACATGCATACAGGTCAGTCAGAGGCATGGACACATATGACTCAGTCATTGACCATGCCACTATGGATGACCTGAGACATACCTCCCTGGACTACATGATAGGGAACATAGAAGGGATCTCTCAGCATGTGGCACGGGCCAGTATAAGTCTGATCTTGGTCACCAACATACCCTCACCAGGTATGCTACCACTATATGTAGGAAGGGTGTTGTATGTCTACATTCTGCTCAGTCTCCAATGTCATTCATGCGGTATCCGCTGGCTGTCAATGTGTGCTTACATGTTAGGGAAGCCACAATGATGTGCAAGGGGTAGTTGCACATGACACCCATGGCCCAATGTATATTGGCAAAGCTCCTTGATACACACATACTGCCTTATGCTGCAGGACATGGATTACATAGCCACCTCCGCAGGTATCACACAGGTTAGGACACTAACAGTGCTGCTACACAACACCAGCAGTGTACACCACAAGATGCATGCACTGGACACTGTCCTCAGCATGGTGAACTGCAATGTCTGTGCAGTACCACAGTCCTCATTCATGGCTCACAGGTGCAACCCATCACTGCCAGGTTATGCCTCATACCATGCCTGTCGTCCCCTACACATGTAACACACATGGACAGGGGGGTGGTATCCCAAGGCACCACAGATACACACACCTCCAGGTTGTTGGCACAGCACAAAGCATCAGGGCCTATTCATGTGCAGCTAACAGTGTGTTGGACTGCCGTCTGGTTCATAGCCTGGCACACACAACCCTCCCATACACAGGAAAACCACCTATCCTCCATAACAACACTGGCAATATGACAGTCTCAAGAACTGTCTTCATATGGCTGGACTGCATCCAGCCAAACATTGTGCGTGAGTATTACTGTAGCTACAACACACTAGTTGAAGGGTTCCCAGCATGCGGTCACTGAATTGCAGTGGAATGACATGCTACCACTCCCACAACAGGTGGGAACATGCAGCACCTGTACATCAACTACATGTAGACTATATAGCCCAGACCAGATGTGTATCCCCTGCTGTATGTATTTTACCATATACACCCACACTGTATAGACACATACCACGTGCGGCCCCTGCACAGTAAGACACAGTCATATTGTTATGCATTGCAAATACCATTTATCCACTCGAGGCATGTGTCAGACATGGTAACTTCTGCAGGTGACAGGTATTTATGTGTATGTGTCACACACATACATCATGTGTGCAATGCCATTGCTGGTTTAGGCAATGGCATGCATTGTTATGCACAAAGACCCACACAGGGTCATAATGTGTGACACAACCACACGTGGCAGTTGTGGGTTACCAAAACATACCTATCTGTACTCTGACAATGGTAATAGACCCAGTAGCAGAGCGCACTATTGGCATTACTGGCCAACTAGCCCTGTTTGGCTGTGCTGAGAGTGTGGTGACATCCCCTGTGTTTACTGGGGGAATATGCAGCATCTGGTGTATTATAGTATTTGCCAAAATGATCTGTTCTCTCACACTTGCATTTACACACACATGCACACTTGCCATTTGCAGGATTCATACCACTACCTAACTAAATCACGACACATGAGAGAAACGCATTAGCGAAGCACACTATTCAGATTACTAGATGGTTTCTCTTCTCTGGCTGTACTCATAGGGGGCTGACATCATCAGTGTTTTGAAAGGGTAATGTGCATCAGGTAGTGTGATCTCCTGATTGCCAAAACTGACATGTTTGTCATAAAGAATTGCACACACACAAACTCCCCACATCCAAACACACACACATGCCATTTGCAGGTTTTAAACTCCTACCTAACTATATTATGACACTCGAGAGAGACGCATTAGCGGAGCGCACTATTCGCATTACAGGGAGGTTTCCTTTCTCCTGCTGTACTTATAGGGTGCTGACATCATCAGTGTTTAGAAAGGGGAATGTGCATCCTGTAGTGTGTTCTCCTAGTTGCCAAAAGGGATATTTCTTTCATACAGACTTGCACACACACTAACCCCCTCAACACACACTGGGCAGTTGCAGGATTCAAACCCCTACCTAAATATGTTATGACACTTGTGACAGATGCATTAGCAGAGCGAGGTATTCGAATTACTGGGAGGCTTCTCTTCTCCTGCTGTACTTATAGGGTGCTGACATCATCCGTGCTGAAATAGGGGAATGTGCATCCTGTAGAGTGCTTTCACAGTTGCCAAAAGGGACATCTTTCTCACACAGACTTGCACACACACTAACCCCCCCTACACACAGACTGGGCAGTTTCAGGATTCAAAACCCTACCTAACTATATTATGACAGTCGAGATGGACGCATTAGCAGAGCGCACTATTCGCATTACTGGGAGGTTTCCCTTCTCCGGCTGTACTTATAGGGTGCTGACATCATCAGTGTTTAGAAAGGGGAATGTGCATCCTGTAGTGTGTTCTCCTAGTTGCCAAAAGGGATATTTCTTTCATACAGACTTGCACACACACTAACCCCCTCTACACACACTGAGCATTTGCAGGATTTAAACCCCTACCTATGTTATGACACTCGAGACGGACGCATTAGCGGAGCATGCTATTCGCATTACTGGGAGGTTTCCTTTCTCCTGCTGTACTTATAGGGTGCTGACATCATCAGTGTTTAGAAAGGGGAATGTGCATCCTGTAGTGTGTTTTCCCAGTTGCCAAAAGGGACATTTCCCTCACACAGACTTTCACACACACAAACCCCACTCACCCACCTACACACACACACACACACACACACACACACACACACACACACACACACACAGACACACACACACACACACACACACACACACACACACACACACACACACACACACACACACTGAGCATTTACAGAATTCAAACCCCTACCTAACTATATTATGGTACTTGAGGGAAACACATTAGCAGAGCGCACTATCCGAATTACTGGGCATCTGTTCTGCACCTGCAGTATTTATAGGGTGCTGATATCTTTATTTCTACAGAGGTATGTACATGTAGTACTACCTGTCAGGTGGGGGATAGCATATATATGCATTTGCAGCCACCTACGTCAGAGTCAGATATGCACATCACACTAGCAGGTTATGTTCTATACCATGCTTTGTGACCACAGGACCTGTAACACACAACACAACCAGTCCAGAACACCACACCCACATCCAGAACACACACTTAGCTTCCCTGGGAACAGTGCCGGGACATGCTTGTGTTCACATACACCATTCCAGTTGTTAACATCAGGTACAGGCATATTGTGTGTGAGAACTACTCAGGCCTCTACCACTTTACCCTACAGCCACTACAATTTGTGGGTCCATGTGCTATGGCAGAACCACACACCACAGCCACATGGGGGAATACATATTGCACCTGTCCATCTGCAACATGGGTACTCACTGTTCCACACCAGAGGTAGACCACCATTGTTGATATCTGACCATACCCACCTTTCCCTGGACATCCATACCCATCTCCACCCTCAGGCAAGGTTGTCACTGCACACAAACTGTATTTAGCACAAGCAGACTCTACACTTGTGAAGACTGGGGTGAACGACTTCAGAGGACCCATGCTGGGGGACTATACTGGCCACTCAGCATAATCCTTGACAGTTGCATTCTATGAGCATGTGTACGGTTTGCATTGATCATGCTATCCCACATATACCCATGACTGTTCCACAACAAGACACCTGTCAGGTGTACACCAGCCATATATGAGCTGTACAACAGACAGAGTGAGCTAATACATTGCAGAGCTGTAGCCCACAGAGGGAGGACATCTGTGAACAGTTCCAGCACGGCACTTCATTCACACATAATCATCACAACACAGTGTTGACAGTGGAATTGTCCAGAGAATGCAGATAGGGCTGCCCTCAGTCTGTTATTGACGGCCACTTACTGTTGGAGATCCTCAGCAACCCTCTTCCAGCACACACCGACAACATGGCTGTGGCTTAGCACATTCAAACCCTGGGATCTCCACTGTGCCCCTGCTTGACAGAGGCACAGCTCACTAGCCCCACACTTTTCCTTATGTGACCTACTTTACAATGGCACAGTAGACTACTGTACTGGGGATGCAGCTGCCAAGCACACTCTGGCTGAGCTGTCATTCACTAGGGCAACAAGCCTAGTATTGACCTCTACACCCATATGTTCAATTGTCAGATGCACAATATTTGTTGTGCTGTTCTACTGTTTGCCGGTCTTTATTGCCATAGCATTCCCTGTTCCTATGACCAACTTGTGTATCTGTGAAAGATGTTTGCATATGACGGTGATCCACTATATCAATTATGTCTATGTAGTCATTTACTGTGTGCACTGGACAGATTGCTGTGTTGTGGTTGGTTCCTGGTATGACACATACAAATACCAGATATGTGTGGCCAACTGCTAAACGGAGATATGGCCTAAGTGTGTGAGCATGCCCAGTTCAGCCTTTCCATGGCATGTTGTCTGACATATGCCTCATTTATCAAAGTGTGCGAGCATGCCCAGTGTGAGTTTTGCATATGTTGCACTCTGGAGTACACCACATATTTGGGTGTGTGTGAATTTCAACAATATCTCATGTTTATGGTTGTGTGTTGGGTGTCATGTTGTGTACTAACTGGCCAACTGCTTCATGCCTGCTACAACAGGGATTATACTGTGCCTGCAGGGATTGCATGGGATACTTTGCAGACAGTTGTCAACATACTTTCATAATGACCTAACACTGTAGTACCGTATAGTGTACTGGTTCAGTACTTTCACTGTGGTGGACAGTATCCTGGGCTTTAGTCCTATCACTGCTTGTCATCTTCATAGTGAGCACATCAGACTGTGTAGGGGCCAGTTGTGCACATATGACCATGTTGCATTATGTTCAGATATGGACTACCTACACCAGGCTTGTCCAACATTGGTTGTGTATTCCACAAGGGTGGACATTGGCAAACACTAGCGATGTTCCCTAGGCCATTTCTGATGCTAGTCACAGGGCGTGTTTGTCCTTCGACACACATTGTAACTGGAGTTTGACATGACATATGTCATGGTTAGTATACTGTGCCTCCGTCTACCTCTGACATAACAGTGATACCCAGGGTTAGCCTACCATCTCCCATCCACTCATCAGGATTCCTCTTGAGGGGTGTCGATAGGTGATTCTCTGGCTGACCTGTACCGGGAATTTACTGAAGAGTGGGGGTGCCTTCTGTGTTATGGATCATTCTGTACAGCTTGTCCTATGTATGTCAGTGCTGGGGTTCAGGTCTCTCATGTGCATAGCTCACTGCCATTCAGATTGTACAAGGTGCAGCATGTTCATTGATTCCAGGTTGGACATGGCTTCATACATCAGGCACAGCTTGCCTGTAGCTGGTCAGTATGGCAGTGTGTGGGGCTGCAGTTTGTTTACTCAGGCAACACATGGCATCTGTTCATGCTCTTTGCTACTCCTGGTGGGGTACTGTCGTGGACTTTACAGTTGATGGAGGTGTCTGCTGAGGTATATCCCACAGGGGCTATTGTAGTCAATTGTGATGCTGATGAAGGATGACTGCAGAGCCACAGTGACCTCCCCTTATCTACATCTGACAACCTTCATGATTGGGTGGGTATATAGTATGTTTCTGCAAACACTACAGCCTCATGTTTGTCCAGTGCAGGATATCTATCACCTTTTGTCCCCAGGTCTCTCATTACATGTTAGGTACGTAATGGGTTAACACCTGTGTGGTAATTTGTGGGCACTTACTGTATATCCATGGTGGTTGTCTATACACAGTTCTGCAATTAGCTTGCTGACATGGCTATGGCTCCAGTTGTCTGTTTGTAGGTGGCCCTTTTGTGGGTTGCTTGTGTCAGCTGGGGGTTGGATATGGTGGGCTGTTTGTACTCCTCTGCATACATGTTCAGTCACAGTCCTTCCATGTTGGCCTATACCTATGGGACATATATACAGAACGGGGGGGGGCAGGACCAGGCCTTGTGGGATGCCACTCATATCTGCTTTATAGTCTGACATGGATGCAGCATGTCTGACCATGTCAGTTCTGTCCTTGGTCTGGTTTGCAACCCCTCTACTGACATAGGGGTATATATTTAAGCTGGCGAACATATCCATACTGAACTCGTAGGGTATTGTCTAGAAGCATATGCACGGTCCAGCTACGCTGTGTGGACCACATTGCCCTCATCAATGACCTTAATGACTGCTTCAAATGGGTCAAACATGTTTGGGGGCAGGATCTGCAGTTACAACAGCCACACTGTGTAGGGTCCAGTATCAGTAGGTGCACAATAGCTTTATGTCTGCGGTACATACTGATCCTTTCCATAGCTGTGCAGACCAAGCTTATCAGGATCCTGGGGTGGTAGTTTGCAGTATCCATTCAGGCAACACCTTTGTTGTGAAGGACCACTGTTGTTGTACACTGCTCTTTGGGTACATATCCTGCGGCAGGGCTGACATTGGGCAGTAGTGTGATTTGGCATTCCATTATTCTTGGAGTCCATGTTGGCCTCAGCCAAGGACACCATCACATACCTTTGCTGCTGTGTGTTTTGCTTTGCAGATGATGGCTGTTACCTCAGCATCTGCAATGTCAGGGGACCAGCAGTCCACTGGGATAGATATTTTGCATTCTGGGGGGGGGGGTTTGCACTGCACCTGTCAGGTTGTATGTTAGCAATATGTGTGTGTGGTTGGTATGTTGTTTGTAATATCTGTGTGATTCGGAGCATATCTGTGGATGCCCAACATGGTTCCTACCATCAGTTAAGTAAGCCTTGTGATTATCTTTAGTGTCCTGTACAATTTGTATCTTCATAGGTTCATGGGTTCATACTAGGCTATCCACCCTAGGGCATTAGTAAGCCTAACCAGAGTGTGTGTGTCTTTCGCCGCCGCTTGCTATGTGACTATTATGGCCATTTATGAATTTCTTTACTGTGCATCTGTCTGGTCGTGACACACTGAAGACCCCCAGTATACATGTACAATCATCCATCCACTTGGCAATATTCCTGTTGAGTGGTGTCAGTGAGGGGCTCTGCCTAACATGGATTGGGATCCTGTTTCTGGGTGTCGGGAGCCTCTGGGTTATGTATCTGTCCCTCCAGCACATCCTATTTCATTATGTGTTGAGGCTGACATCTGTCAATCTCACAGCTTCAATGGCTTTGATTTCCTGTGGTGGAGCATGTCCATTACTCCTGTGTTGGACATGGCCTTGTACAACAGACATAGAATGCCTCTGTGTAGGCAGTCTGTGACTGCATTCAGCTGGGGTGTCTACACCCAGGCAGCATATGACATATATTTCACACCCTTTATCCTCTTGGTGGGGTAACTATGAGGTATTCCGAACCGCTGCAGGTGTCACGTACAGTACATCCCATATGAGTCATTGTACTAGATTATGGGTTTGATAAGGGAACAGTACAGTGGCACAGTAACCTCTGTTGATGTAGATGTGAATCCTTTCATGATACGGTGTCCAATATCGACAATCTTCCTAGCCACATTGGCATTGTCAGTGTCACAGGACAGAGTACTGTCAACTTGTGTCCCTAGGTCCCTGATTACTCCTAGCATGCATAATGGTTTGCAACCTATGTGGTAATTTGTGTGTACCTTGTCTGGTATTTGGTGGGACATTCATACTGTCCAGTGTCTTCAGGATGTCTGGGTGGAGTTCTTGTGTGTGAGAGTGTGGTCTGTCGCATGCTACAGACTGTACAGCAGTTTTGACTACACTTAGGTGCACATGGGTGGTCTCCGCTGCTTTGTGCATTGTCAGTTACCAGGACGTATGCGTGTCTGTGCTGCATATGGATACTCCCCCTCCTTTGATGTTTTGGTCCAGGTGTTGGGGCCATAACGCATGATATGTGGTATAACCTGGTAGTGCTGGTGTGGTATCACTGGGCTTGCAGCAGGCTTCTGTCACTGCACAGACATCAATGTTCTCCATACTGGGAAGTGCCTCAGGGGCATGCATATTGTAGTTTACATATCTGGCATTGGTCAGCATTACCCTTATGTTTCTTACCACTTATGTTTTCTAGGGTGGTGGGTAGTCTTTATGGCCTTGCCTACATATGGCTCTATGGAAGTGGCAAAGGCCTTATCCAGTATCCAGATGCACAGGGGTAACAGGTGCAAGCCATCCCTGGAACAGCAGCATTGCTTGTCATGCTTGACATCTCAAGCAGACAGACATTTGACCCTCTTGGACTGACAGCTGTAACTGTGCCACATGTTAAACATGATCATTCTGTGTTTGTACTGTGGCATCATTCTTGGTGAGGGTTGGATGCTGCACATGGCCAGTGTCATACTGGCCTGGGGTACATACTCAGAGAGCTCATCCATGTCTCTTTTCATGTAGCCCAGGGAGGTACATCCCAGGTCATTCACACCAGCATGGACATTGAGTGCATCATATTTCTGCTTGCTTTGGGGTGACCTGCGTACTTGTGTTATGTGGCATATTGTGGCAGCCTACAGGCAGCTTACTGTACCCTTTCCCTTGTTCACTCTGGTGAGTGGGACAGCTGTGTGTCTGCCTATACAGACACCTATTACAACTGTATCAGGCATGCTGTTTCTCCTTCTGGCCTGTGACTGTTTGGCACACCAGCTTTGTGTACTATGTGTTGCATGTGCTATGTTTGGAGGTTGTGGTTGCTTGTGATCTGCTTTGGAGACTTCTGTTGGTGTGGTGTGTTTGTAATTAGGGCCTCCAGGAATGTTTTTGTGTGTTTATGTGTTTGGTTTACAGTTGTGGTAGGTCTATGTGGGACTGGGTTTGTGGTGTATTTGGTTACCTTCTCCTCCTGACTAGTTTTGACAGTACTGAGTTGGGGGAGCTCAGCCTCTGGTTTGGATACATGGTTGCATCTATCACATATATTTGTATTTATTGGGGGGATTTGTGGTTGGCTGTGTACTTGGGACAGGTGTCACATTGCCTCTGGATTCACAGATTCTACTTGTTGTGGCTGGCCTTAGTGGATTGTATGTGTGGACATATGTTATTGCCATACTACTGATCAGTGCTTACTTCCCTTTTTATGTTTGCTCTATCATGTGGTAGCTTCCTCATTCTCTTGCATGGTTTGGTAATGGCTGGAGTCCAGCATGCCAGATGCCTGTGTGTATGGCATTGTGTCTTGTTGTTATTTGTGATTGCATACTCCAAGCATTCCTGGCTGTGTTCATGGAATTCCTGTATAACATGTTCTGCGGTGTGTCCCATATTCTGCACTTGCACAGGCCTTTCGTGGATTCCACATCGGTCTGGAGGGGTGCAACCTATGCTTTACACATGTTTTTCACTGTGGTATTCTGGCCAGGGACTGGGGTCGCGATGTGTATATCCAGTGTGATTACTCTATGGTCTGGTCTTACCAGTGAAGGATACACTTCTCATCTTGCCATCCAGTACACATGTTGCTGATTATCACATCCAGTATGCTTACCCCTCTCGTGGGAGTGGTACATTGTTCCTGGGCATTTTGGTTTATGGATTCTGGGAACTTTTCTCCAACTGTGTTGGTGCTAGTATAATGCTCCTGGTGTATGTCTGGGTATTTTCAGTCAAGCAATATAATATTGTTTGGGGGGCTTGATATATTCATGTATTCCAACATAGGCCAGGTGCAGTTCCTGGTATTAGGACAGTAGTCTGCAGCAGGCTATATACTGGGAGGCGGTTTTAGCCATTGGTATTTGACCATGGCTAATCCATGCTGCTTCTTTTTGTGGTACCAACATGGGGTGTGGTTATCCTTGATATTTATTGCTAGTCACCCTCCTTTTGTAGCTTGTTCCATGTTTTGCGGCTGTACAGCACAGTATGAGGTGTGACCTGGTAGTGTTAGGGTGCTGATGTGAGCCTTGACCCAGTTCTCTATTACAGGACTGATATCTACATTCTCCATACTGTGTGCATTTACACTGCACACATCTTGCTGTTTAGACTTCTGGCATTGGGTAGCATTACATCTAGGTTCCTATCCCTTGTGGTACCTATGAAGGTGGGTTTGTGTTTTGAGACTTACCTATTCAGGGCATGCTGTGGGTACTGACAGCCTTTGCCGGTATCCATGGGGCATGGGATGATAGGTGCACACCACCCCTAGCAGGTGGTGCATCATGTCATGCTCCTCATGTCTTCCCAGCCTGAAACACAATGGCTCCCCTTTGACTAACTGCATTACTTCAGCCAGTTATTGCACTTGATCATCCCATCGTCATTTTGTGGCTTCATGCTTGGTGAGGGTGGATGTTAGTCATGGTGCTCAGGTGTGCATATAGTACATGGTGTTGCATTACTTAACACATGGCATTCATGCCTCAGGTGGTGCTGCAGGGCTGCCTCTGTCGGATGCGCATATTACACTTCCCTGTACATGTTTGTGAGCAGGTCATGTCATTTTAGGTATCCATGTTATTATTTGAGTGAGTCAGAGGGGGTATCATTCCCAGGGTTCCTACTGAGCCAGTGTATGTGCTATGCATTGCCTCTTTGCCAAGGCCAGGGCATACTGGCCATGCCTCCTTCTGCCTACTGGGGCAGGCTCAGGTTGTTCCCCATCCGAGTCATGCTTTGCCTGTGATGGCCTTGGCAATGGTGGGTGGCTGTTTGGCCCAGCCCTATGCTGGTCCTGCTGCAGCTGTTTTCGCAAGATCATATTATGTAGCATAGCACGTACCATGACAATTTCGGTACATGTAGTTGGTGTGTACTGCAAGGCTCCACCAGATGTGTCCAGACACCGGAACCGAGACTTGAGCAGCCCAAACACACGCTCTATTACATTACTTGTTTGTGCATGTGCCTCATTATGGCGTTCCTGTTCAGGTGTGTGTGCATTTCTGATGGGTGTCATCAGCCACGGCTCCAGTGCATAACCTGCATCCCCCACTAGGTGTTCGTGTGGGATGTCCCCATTGGCAAATGTCTGGTACAGCTGTGTCAAATGCCAGATGTGGGAATCATGGTAACTCCCAGGGCAGCCAGCACACACATTCATTATTATGCCCTGGGCATCACACACTACCTGGCAGTTGATGGAGGGGAAGCCCTTGAGGTTAATGTAGGCCCTACCCCGCTCACCGGCTGCTGCTTTGATGCATATGTGCGTGCAGTCTATTGCACCCACTACCTCAGGGTATTCCGCTATTTGCTGGAAGAGACGCATATTGCTGGCCAATACCTCACGGGCATTGGGGAAATATACATGATCACCGACATGTGCTGACATGGCATCCAGGAACTGGTGCAGTACCCTGTAGGCTGATGCCTGTGATATCCCCATCATATCGCCAGTTGGTCTCTGGAAGGTACCTGTTGCTAGTATTCTTAGGCCAACACATACCTTGGTTTCCACTGGGATGGGTTCCCCTCTGTTGGTTCTGTGTGTGAGGTGTGGCCTGCACAGCTCAACGATTTGCTGCAGGAGCTCTCTGTCCACTCTATAGCGCTCTACTATCTCCAGCTCGTGTAACCCATGGTAGGTGACCCTAGGCCTGTACACTCTTCTCCGTCTCCTCAGTGTGGGTTGTCTGGCACCATCTGCATTGTCACCACCCTCAGCAAGTCGCCTATGTCTCATTATGACAGCTATGGCAGCCCCTAACATTTCCGCTCTGAGTGAAGTTTTTCCAGTTTTCACTTCTATTAGCTTACTCCTGTCTTGCAGTGTCTCTTAAGAGAAACATCCTGCACTACTGTTTGCAGAGTTTTAAGTGCTGGGCTGGGCTACTATTCTGCCTGTGTAATTGCCTGCTTCTAATTGTTTCACCTGCTAGCTTCAGCAGTATTCCCTGCTAGCTTCCTACTAATTCTGTTGCTTCCTTTTTCCTTTCTGTTTTCTCAGGGGGGAGCAACGTGCATTCTAGCAGAAACACGCTCACAGTGGCTTACATGCACGCACACGTGCTTACATGGTTCAGAATCTACTTATTCGGGTTAAAACGCACGCACACCCATGCAAACTGTGTTACAAGTCTGCCAACAGCCTCCTACATGCTCAGCCTGCCCTACACGTGCGCACACCAGTGCAAACAGTGTTAAAAATCTACCAACATGCTCCCACATGCTCAGTCTGCCTTACACGCGCGCACACTGCCCTACTCGCGCTTCATGGCGTGCACACGTGTGCATGCACGCCCAGCAAGAAACTTTAGTGTAAGTGACAGTGTACACCTTCCATTTCTTTACTTTCCCACACTTATCTTGTGGCACTCCTCTTTCCCTGATCTATGTCTGTCATCTGTCATGTTACACTGGCCTCCAATGAACTGCATTTCTTTCTACCATTCCCCCCCCTGTGATTTCATCTCCTACTCTATTCCTCCCCCTTATGTATCTCTTACACTACTCAGACTGTGCTCATTTGCTATGTGACTGTGAGATTCAGTATCCTAACCCTCATTTACATGAGATTGCCTACTAATGCTTTGTTACATTTCTTACACTCAGCTTCCCCCCTTAGCAACCACTACACGGTGGCCATGTTGTTTTTGGTCTGCTGGTCCCTGCATTGTCATTCCATGTATTGCATTAAAGCCACATTTGTGGGTTTATAACCTTCATTTTTATGTTTTATACAGCGCAGCCCGTTTGCGCGGGGCTGCGCTGGGTTTAAAAAAAAAATGATATTTTTATTATTTTTGCATCGGGTTACCTTGCCAGTGGCCACATATTTGGCCATTGGCATGCTGCCTGACACATATGCACCCTTTATTTGGAGCTGACATGGCTCCTTTGTGAAATTTGCAGAAACACACTCAGTTGTCAACTGAGTACATTTCTGCAGCTAAAACGTCTCTTACACGGGCTGGTTTCTGCTTCGTGGATCACTAATATACCTCATTTGCATACATTTTGGCTGCAAGTGAGGTATTTAGCATGTCCACGCCCAGTCCGTGTAAGAGACGTTTTAGCTGTTCCTGGATCGCGAGGCTTGCATGGAGTGTTACACATCTCTTACACTCCGTGCAAGCCTTCGTGAATCCTGCCCCCTGTTTTTTTCATGTAAAAGAGGTAGAAATATCCAGGATATTATAATTCATAGCAGGTTTATTAGACCTATAGAACATTCATATAATGAAATACAATCTAAAGGAACTAGTAGTTGTAAGAAGTGTTCAGTGTGTAGTTATGTGGCAAATCATTTTACATGCATCAATGCTGTTTCCATCAGAATGGCCAATATTGTTGTCAAACAGAGGATGGGATTTATGTCTTGAGGAGCTCCTATAGTCTTTTCTACATAGGAGAAACTAAAAGAGCTTTTAAGACTAGACTACAGGAGCACATCAGAGCCATTAAACAGCAAAAGGAAAATAGTCCTTTAGTGATTAATTTTAAGAATTTTCATAATAGCAATTATGAATTTTTAAAGACAACCATTTTAGAACATGTAATGTGTGATATTGCTGCTTTTGATATAAAAAGAAAGTTATTATATAAAGAAGCTATATATATTTTAAAATATAATACTTTGAATCCTTGTGGTCTGAATACTGAATGCACATGGAAACTTTTGACTTGATTTGACTGGATTATTTATTTGTTTGATATTTAATTGATTTATTGTTTTATTGTGTGGAGTTTAGTATATTCAAAATGTTAGTATATGCAAAATGTATGAGTGCTTTGAAATGTGTACTCCTGGAAGGCATTTGCTTGCTGAGGCACTAGAGTTGGCTTTATTAAACCTGTTATCAGACCTGGTTGTGTCTTTTGTTGTTTTTTTATACTTTTACAGTTTTTTCATTGGTGCATCTGTTGTTACATAAACCTATATTTTTGTCTGTGAGTGATAGAGTTGCTTTCTGTTTTATGTGCTTTATTTTGTTTTCTGTTTTAAGATATCTTCATGGCCTGGTATTTTTGTCCTATGAGAGATAGGCACTTAAATTATCTAGGCTGCACATTTCACGTTTTTGTTTTTTCCCAGTAGTTGCATTGTTTCTTGAGTGATATTTAAATGCACAGTGACTTTCTGGGTCTTTCATCAAGATTCACAAATGGCCATTTTCCATGCAGGAACAGTGTAGGAGCTCCTGCACAGAAAATGCCCGCTGAGTGATCCAGGAAAGTGCTGTTTTCATGTCCCCGAGCAGCCCTACACTGTTCCTGCATGGAAAGTCGTGTGGGGTGCAAATCACCTCATTTGCTGGTAAAAGCCATGCAAATGAGGTGCTTTTGTTATCCACGAAGCTAGCCGTACTCTGTGCAGGAGCAGTTTCAGAGCAGAAATGTATTCAGTTAGCAATTGAATACATTTCTGCATCTGAGCAAATGGAGGCAGGACAGCTCATGGAAAGCATGTATTACAGTCAAACACACATGCCAATGGCCAAATATACTCCATCAATATGTGCTAAAGACTGAGGGTGGTGAGGAGGAGAATGCTGACAACCAACCCACAGCGAGGAGGAGGAGAAGAGTGTACAGACCCAGGGTAACATATCAGGGCCTACATGAGCTGGAGATAGTAGAGTGCTATAGGGTTGACAGGGACATTCTACTGCAAATCACTGAGCTGTGCTAGCCACAACTTACACATAGAATAGAAAGGTATGTCTAGGCTTAAGAATACTAGCCACAGGTACCTTCCAAAGACCAACTGGGGATACCATAGGGGTCTCACAGGCATCAGCATCCAGGGTACTCCACCAGTTCCTGGATGCCATGACACAACATGCCAATGAGCACATATATTTCCCTACCGCCCGTGAGGCGCTGGCCACATGTATGCAACTCTTCCACTATATAGCAGAATACCCTGAGGTAGTTGGTGCTATAGACTGCATGCACATCCACATCAAAACATCACCTGGTGAGTGGGGCAGGGTCTACATAAACTGCAAAGGCTTCCCCTCCATCAACTGCCAGGTTGTGTGTGGTGCCCAGGGCATTATGGTGAATGTGTGTGCTTGTAGCCCTGGAAGTTATCACAAATCCCACATCTGGCATTGCTCACAACTGTATCAGGCATTTGACAGGGGGGACATCCCATATGGCCATCTAGTGGGAGATGCTGGCTATACACTGGAGCCGTGGCTGATGACACCCAGAAGAAATGCACACACACCTGAACAAGAACACCATAATGAGGCACACACACAAACCAGAATCATTGTAGAGCATATGTTTGGGATGCTCAAGTCACGGTTCTGCTGCCTTGACATATCCGGTGGAGTCTTGCAGTACTCTTCAGCTAGATGTACACAAATGTTCAAAGTATGTGCCATGCTACACAATATGATCCTGCGGAAACAGCTGCAGCAGAAACATCACAGGGTAGGGCCACACAGCCCCCCCCACCATTGCCATGTCCAGCTAAGGCACAGAAGGACTCAGAGGAGGAACATTCTGATCCTACCCCTGCAGGCAGAAGAAGGCATGCACAGTATGCCCTGGCCTTGGCAAAGAGGCAATGCATAGCACACATACTGACACTGTAGGGACCCAGGGACTGATACCTTTCCCCAACCTGCGCATACAGTAAAAGGGATGCCAAACATAACACTACTTGAGCTTATCCATGTACAGGGAGTGCACTATGTGCATCCAACATAGTCAGCCCTCCAGCACTGTCCTCAATATGGGCCCAGCGACAATGTAAGTCACTCTTCCTATCAAATACTGAATGGAATAGAATGTTCTCAAACTTGCATGTATGATATGGATGCAAGCATGCAAAGGAATTGGGTGGCTGAATGGGATAGCAGCAGACAGATATATAGGACAGCAGGAAATTCATAACAAATACTGATGTCAACATATCAGGCAGCATAACACAAGGTGATGACCCCCACTACACTACATATGATGGCCCAAAGAACTGTGGGTGTCAATAGGTCCCAAACATGGATGCCAATGAAGGTCACATATCCACCACCAGTCTCACCCAGCAGGACAGGTGTAGATGACCATGAAGAAAGGCTGGGCTAAGGCCCCCAAATGATGGCATTGGTGAACAGCCTCCCACCAGACCTACACAGACATACTACAACAGGTCTGGCATTCCAGTTCTGAAGGGTAAGAGGTCTGAAATTGAAATATATGCTATTAAGCTCTCACATGTATACTCTACTGATATGCCTCCTGTTGGCATGATAGGTCACAATACAATATGAAATGGATGCCAACAGTGTAACCAAAATACCAGTACAGTCATTTCAAATGTTAAAGTCTGCAGGTGTGCACCCTTCCAAAATCCCATGTAGAAATGCAGTAACAGATGGCCTACAGCACTCTCAAATGGCCTACAGTCCTTTGGCAAAGGCCCATGCCTCACCCATAGTACCAATGTATGGAATGTCAGGGGGTCCCAACTAGCAGCCTAACAGTAAACAGAAAACAAATGCAAGGCCTGGTTCACAAATGGCAGTAGCATCCCTCTCCTTTTCCTACTGCAACAACTGTGGATCAGGCCATAAATACTACTGGGATAAAGGCCCAACTAGAGGGATACCTCTGAGATATTGCTGACATAATGTTAGGTGGAGGAGAGAATAATGGGGGGGGGGGTGTAAAAGCATGGATGTCGTGAAGTGTGTGAAGTCTGAAACTCTAATGTCCACCTATACTACTCCCGAATGAAAACTCATGAATGAATAGCTACAATACCACTTGTAAACCACAATGTGAAGGTAAACTGACCAGATATGAGCCTGCCTCTGGATAACATGGGTGTATCTGTACAACTGAGAAGCATAGCCCCAGCAGGAAATGGCCATTCCTTGAAGTTGAGAAAAGCACAAGGAGGGGAACCCCAGCCAGCATACTAACAAGGTTTCACCATTTACGCAGAACCAGCAGTCTATTTTCTGTAGCTACCCCTCCACAATGGCAGGTGTGTGCCAGAATCTGTAGTCTATATACCTCAGGATATTGGTCTTAGCTTCATTCATCTTGTATTTCCCAGTAATTAAATGTGAGCAAAAAATGATAACTGTCAGTAGTTGATTACATGACACATCACAGTGTAAAACAGTACATATGTCAGAATATCTATGCCACAACTGAACATGTCACACAAGCAGCACATACAGCAATAGTTACAATATCCCCTGTATGTTAAGCCCATTGTGTCTCCATATTGGCAACCTACCAACAGATATCCTGCAGAAACAGTTTGCTAGGTGTAGCTGTAGCACACAAAACCCTGAACTAGAGTCCAACCCTCCCTGGATTGGATGTACAAACTCAATATAGAAGGTCTTACTGGGCATGCTCCTACACTTGAAGAAATGAAGCCCATGTCTCACAGCACAGTGGACTACAGATATCGGTTATTTGCAGCTGTCTGTGCACACACACCAAATTGTACACCATTGATACTTCACACACACACACACACACACACACACACACACACACACACACACACACACACACACACACACACACACACACACGTGCACACACACACGCACACACACACACACACACACACACACACACACACACACACACACACACACACACACACACACACACACGCATACACACACACACTGGATAGGAATACACACACATACCTAAGGCCAACATAATATAATATGTAAAACATACACACACACAGATGTGAGGAAGAGAAAGACAGACAGCGGCAGAGAGAATACCATTATGAGGCCTGTCCCACCCACTACACTTCCCATTGGCCTATATCACATGATGTGCTGATGTCATTCACTGTAGAAATACCTTTGGTTAGCCCTCAGCCCTTTAGTGTCAGTGGTGCTTGTGATAACTGTGTAACACTACAGTACAAATAGGTATCCATGCAGCAGTTGTAATCTCAGTAATGTCAAATGTACAGCTGTGTGTGAGTGTGTGTGTGTGTGTGTGTGTGTGTGTGTGTGTGTGTGTGTGCGTGTGTGTGTGTGTGTTTCCAGATGAATGTGGTTGAGACCATTCACACTCAATAAATCTCATGTACCTCCTTCAGCACTGCTGCTGTTGTCACTCACCTTCAAAGATACTTTTGGACAACTCTCCAGCATATAAGCTCTGTGGCTCTTGCAGTAACTGTGCACTACATTAGTGTAGCTAACTAGTTAGGTAGGAATTCCGATCCTGGCAACTGTGTAAATGTGAGTGTTTGTGTGAGAGAGTGTGTGTATCTTTGCAGAGACCTGATTTTGTGGTCATTCACACTTACAACACTTTCCTTACCCCTCCTTTAGCACTGCTGCTGATGTCACTCACCTTCAAAGATACCTTTGGAAAGCTCTCCAACATATAAGCTCCATGACACTTGCGAAAACTGCATAATACTATAGCATAGCAAATTAGTTAGGTAGGTATTCCAATCCTGTTCCTGGCAACTGTGTGAATGTGAGAGTTTGTGTGAAAGAGTGTGTGTATCCTTGCAGAGACCTGATTTTGTGGTCATTCACACTTACAACACTTCCTTTACCCCTCCTTTAGCACTGCTGCTGATGTCACTCACCTTCAAAGATACCTTTGCACAGGTCTCCCACATTTCAGCTCCATGGTGCATGTGATAATGTGGAGCAATGTAATAGCAATAACTGCATATGCATGGGTTTGAATCTTGTCCCTGGCAAGTGTTTGTGTGTGTAAATATGTATGTCCATACCTCAATGATTTTGGCCCCATTTACACCCAGTACTCATCTCAGTCCCTGACTTTAGCAGTCCTGCAGATATCATCCACCATAGAAGTAACTGTTGGCAGCTCTAAACCATGTAAGGTCAGTGATGCATGTGGTAAATGTGTAACCATAATGGTATGGAACTATAGTTAGACAGAGGTTTGAACATCAACCCTGGCAATTGTAAATATGTGTGTAGGGTGAAATATTTTTTGGAATCTCTCAACCACTACATCACCCAATGCCAGTATTTACAAGTGCTGGTGATGTTCCTCACCTTAGAAGAACTTTGGGACAACATCTATTCTATAAGCTCTGTGGCACATGCGATAAAGGTGGTACACTGTAGTATTTTAGTAGCAATACATAGCTAGGAAAAGGTTTGAAACTCAGTACTGGTGAGTGTGTATGTCTGTTATCAGTGCTTGGGTTGGGCTTTGTGTGATTGTGTAATAACACCCATTGGGGGTTGCTAAATTATTATGTTGAGAACCTGGTATATATCACAATGTCCACATTACAAGGCCAACAGTTGTCAAATACTGTAGAGGCTGGAGTAGACAATCCACAGCCCTAAATGTGACAGTATGGATTAGTGAACAATATAGGCAACCCTTCTATTACTCAGACACCACTCTCCACCCAAGTATCATACACAAACACTCTTGGCTAGGCAACAACCACTATATTGGTAGTTCCCCTGCATATTGCCTCACAGATAGTACCCATGGTGTGATTGCTGTAGACTACATGCCTGTTGACCACAACAGTGCCACTGCCATCAGAAAGTACTTTGGTGTGTTAATCTCCTGACTGAGTGTGTGTTATCCAGCAAGTAAAATGACATGGCACCCTGTTCTATCTCCTCAGTAGCCCAATCAATGTGTACAGTGGCCCTTTTCCCATGTTCTCCACTGGATGTCTGCAACAAATCTAGAGTCTGCAAATGTACCCCACAAAAGGAATACCATGCCTTATACACATGCCCTGTATGGACAGACGTTACTAACTCCACTGCATACCCATATCATACTGTCTATATAAATGCAATCACTACCTCAATTACACAGCAATGTCTCACCAAACTAGGTCAGGAATGCTACATCAGAAGATACCAATATGTCCACCCAACATGCCCCAGGGACCTCAAGCACACTTCCACACATTAAAGAACATGCATTTGGGACATGTGCACAACCCAAACACTGTCCATGTTATGGAATATAGATCACATACATGGAAAGCAGTGCACATCACTGGCCACCCATAAAAGAAACTTAGATGAGTGGATGGGGAATACAATAGCTAGCCCTAGGGACCACTCCAGTGACTATACTCCTGAGTCACACTGGGGACTATTGTCATGTGGCCTTATGCCAAGGTATTCCCTTGGGCTAGCCTTGTAGAGCCTTCAGGCCTAATCACCTACTACACACCTATAAAGCAATGAACCTATGGGTACTGGCAAGTGTGTGTGTGTGTGTGTGTGTGTGTGTGTGTGTGTGTGTGTGTGTGTGTGTGTGTGTGTGAATAGTAATCTCAGTATGTTTGGTTGATAAATATCCCATGTGGCTGTAGTTATTAGCAATTGGAGGTGTGTCTGTTAGAAAAATATGTATTAGTAATATGCATGCTTAGTGCATTCGAGGTTTAAAAAGGGTTAACACATTTATTCTATTTCACACTGCATAAATCAGCACAAGCTGCTGAGACATTCCAATCCTGTTATGTCATAAAAATATGTGCAGATATGATCTGCTTATGCTTTGGAAATTAACAGGAAAGCATTTGATTTCTGCTAATGTCATGAAAATAATAATAGATGTTTCATTTCTACTAGTGTCATAAGATTTAAACAAAGAGTTATTGATTTTCTGCTTATGCTATGAGAAAAGTACATAACTGCTGAAGCTATTAGTAATGAAAACAAAGGCTGCTTGAAAGTATAAACCTTAGTCAGCATTACTTGTAGCTAAGCTAGAAATGTACCTTGAAATGTAACACATATATATTAGAACTGCACAACTGAAGAAGAGAAAGTTTGTATGGGCTAAAAATAAAGCCCCAAGGCCAGGTTGTTTTTCTCAAATGTTTTTCATAAATCCAGTCATGTCAGCAGGAAATCCAAGTAACATTTTCTATGTAACACATAGTGAGTTTTAAATCTGGACATGTCAGCAGGAAATCTAAGTAACATTTTCTATAAAATAATACAGAAAGCTGTGTCTAACTACGTCAACCATAGAAAGTAACATTTCACAGAACTGTATAAAAGTAGCATACTGCCTACTAGTAATTTAGACAAAATCCTGTATCTGCATGTTTTGTCTCCTTGCTGCAAGTAATAAAAGGTGCCATACCTGAACCTTACGTGAATTGGTCTTTGAAGGTCTTTCCTTTGACAAATTGGTCCTTTGGACCAGAACCCTCACTTTCACCTCAGATCAGATGGGCCAGGTGGTTGAAACCATATGGGGAAGAAACCAAATCGGTTCTTCTTATTTGAAAAGTCCTCCGACTGAATTGTCATGCAAAAGAGGCCAGCTACTTTCTGATCTGCGACTGAAGGGCGGGTCTCCACGAACCAGGTGATCAATCACGTAGGCTCAGGTAAGGTGAATCTACTTTTTCTGTTTTCTGTTTTAGATCAGGGACTAGATTTGTATTGTTTTTGTCAAGACTGTATATTACAAGTCAGGGACAGAAGAGATAACTGTCTTGTCATAGATCAGGAAAAACAGAATAGGTAGGCTGTCATTCTGAAGAGACTATAACAAAATCCATGGTACCACGTTAAAAATAAGAGAAGTTACGTAACAATCAAAAAAAAGGGTAGAACAAAATGGGTAATAATTGCACAAAAAGACCCCAAAATTTGCCGTTAACCGAAGACGCAAAATACATGCAGTCGCAGCGCGCTGACAATATTAAATACTATTCAAAATGGGTTAATAAATATGAATTCGACAGTAAATTAGAAAAATCCTCACTTATCAAACTTGTCAAACAGCTCAAAACCGTTTCCAAAGGTTGGGTAAAAAAGCAACGCCAGTTAGGAATTCTTCAGGCACACAGGTGGATTGAGGAAGTAAACCGTAGGGAACATAAGAACAACAATTCAAAAACAATGTTTTTAGATAAGTAGGACAATAACTTAGTAATAGCATCGGCCCCTCCGCCTCCCTTACTAGAATATGAAGCAAGTGAACAAGTTAGTCCACCCCCACGATATCCTGTTGTCACTGAAAATAGAGACATTGTAAAAGTAAAACCATTTATTAGAGATCCCATCGGGACCAGGTCTCGAACACGGGCAGGTAACTCAAATAAAGGCATTGAGTTATATCAAATGGTTAAGAATTCACAATCTATGAGTGAAGAAGAAATATGTCCACTTATAGAAGTACTTAATCCTCAGGCAGGACAAGACGGTCAGGACCCAACTATTTTAGTGTATAGACCCTGGACTCTGGAAGATATCCGGAAAGCCACTGAGGGAATTCCCCATCCAAAAGTTAATTTTAGAAAGTTCTCAGAAGATTTACAAGGAATGAGGCTGAGTTATAACTTAAATGGAGAAGAGGTAGAAAAAGTAGTAAGACAAATTGTGGGGCCAGATTGGCACATGATTAGTGGCAACTGGAATCCCCGTCATGCTGCACAAAGACCCCTCCCACATAGCAGCGCAGAACTAGACAACAGAGTAAAAGGTCTCACAGACCACATCTCTGAAAAATGGAAGCCTAGGGCAGACTGGACTTGCATTAACCAATGCATCCAACAAGAAGGTGAAACTATTGACCGATATTATGCTAGATTATTAGAATGTTTTAATAACCACTGTGGAATGCAGGTTCCTGAAGATCAAATACAAGATTCCCCATATGAACAGCAGTTAAAAATGCATTTTTAAAAGGCAGTATTGCATCCATAAGCAGTTTTATTACAAAACACATGGTAGATCATCGTACAAGTAGGTTATAATCATTACTTGAATATGCTAGGCATGCCGAAAGGCATTTTAATAGCAAAAAGAAAAAAGAAAGCGCAGGTATTTTCTGTAGAAGATGGAGCAGAAGTTTTTGTAGTACAGTCTGGGAAAAAGGGCAAGAAAAATGCACAGGGAAACAAACAATCTGATCAGTGATCAGAGGACTTTGAAGGGCAAAAGAATAGGGGTGAATGTTTCAAATGTGGTAAAAAGGGGCACTTGGCAAGGGATTGCAGGAAAAATAAGGCAACCACGGAAGACAAGGAGGGTGAGGACTGACTATATGGTAGTCAGGAATCACTAGAAGGGGATAGCAGAGAAAGGACAAATGAGAATGTGATAGAGGGAGTAGAGGATGTGACAGAAGAGATAGAGGAAGTGCAAGAAGTTAGTGATAGTGAAGAAAATGAAATATTAGACCTAGCTTTATTGAGCCTGGAGCTCTATTTAGCAGACACAAAACCAGAAGTTACACTCTTGGTAGAAGGGAGGGAAGTCAAATTCTTGTGTGACTAAGGGACATCACGAACCCTGATACATCCCTCCAAACTGCCAGAAAACACAGTGTCACCTGATTACATACTGGAAAAAGCAGCTAATGGACAGCTGTATCAGGAACCCCTCTGCCGTAACATTGTAATAACTGATCCTATTTCAGGATTGACTCAGAAAAGCAAAATTGTTGTTTCTGCAAAATGCCCAGTAAACCTCTTGGGCAGAGACCTCATGCAGCTATTTGGTATAGCAACCATGCAGGGTATGGAAGCACAGTGACAAATTGATACCTTTGAAGTGCAATCGGAGGGTGAAATGTTTTATTGGTACAGCCAGGACTTGGTTATGACTGGTCCAGGGACTGTAACCGAAGAGTTAATGAATGTAGCCATCAGCAAGTTCCCCTCCCTTGACATTGATAAGCAACACTTGTTGCACTGTACCCTGTATTATTGTAATACACCAGGACCTGATAAGGAATATGAGCAAGAATTGTTTAAAAATCATGCAAACAGATTGATATTATGTAATCTGTACTGGGACACAGAAGGGAACAGTGTAGCCAGCTGTTCATTGCCCCAGGAGTTCTTTGCACTCTATAAATCTAATCAATTACCACATGTTTGCTTAACCAAGGACAAAAACATAGAACGGACAGACCTAGGAGAAAAAGTCACGAGATGGGAGAAACAGACAGAATTAGAATTGTCAGAACAGGGAATACAAATACAGAAGTTGAATTTGGATAACTCAGACTCACCCAGCCATATACTTGCAGTCTAGCAAGGACAGCTGATTAGCACTCCTATTATGGGAGGTAGAGAATGCCTTACAGAATATACCAGAAACTCTCTGGTCAACAGGAAAGTCAGATGTAGGACTTATTCATACAGCGGGGCCAGTTACTATCACGCCAAAATCAGCATTTAGACCACAAAAAAGACAGTATCCCTTAAGAAAAGATGGAGAGGCAGGAATCAAACCTATCATGGCAGCTTTACTTAAGGAAGGGGTGCTGGTGGAATCTCCTGATTTACCATGTAACTCACCCTTATTTCCTGTTAAAAAGGCAAATGGAGAATGGCATATGGTCCAAGATTTACAAGCTGTAAATGACGCAGTAATACCAAGGGCACCTACAGTGCCAGACCCACACACCCTGTTGAATGATTTAAAACCTCAACAGAAATATTTTTCTGTGGTAGACATCAGCAATGCCTTCTTTTCAATACCGATACACCCTGACAGCCAGTATTGGTTTGCATTCACATTTCAGGAAAAAAGGTATACATATACGCAACTACCACAGGGATATTGTGAAAGTCCAACAATATTCTCACAAGAAATGGCAAGCAACTTGACGGGATTTGCCCCACCAAGAGGCAGTCAGATTTTACTGTATGTTGATGACATCTTGCTGGCGGCCCCCACCAAGCAAGATTGCAAAGAGATACCATAGCGCTATTACGATTTTTAGCCACTGAAGGACATAAGGTAAACAAAAATAAACTGCAGCTTTGGAAAAAACAAGTCAAATACCTAGGATATGTGATATCCAAAGAAGGTAGAACATTAGATGAGGACAGAAAAGTAGCAATTTTGCAAGCACCAAAACCCACTACCAAGAAGGAAATGATGTCCTTCCTGGGTACAACTATTTTTTGTCGGAGCTGGATTCCAAACTATGCCTTGGAATTTGCATCTCTGACTGACCTGATATATAAAAAGCCTATGGCAGCACAGGATTTGTTACAATGGACACCAGAGGCAGAATCTGTTTTCGGCAAACTGAAACAGTTAATAGCATCCTCATTAGTTCTGGGATTACCAAACTACCATAAACGTTTTTTCCAAACTGTAGATTGTAAGCAAGGTTATATGACATCAGTGTTGATACAACAGCATGGGGACAAGCAATGCCCCATTGCTTACTATTCATCACAACTAGACCCAGTGCCAAGGTCCTTACCTCACTGTGTACAAGCAATAGTTGCAGCTGCAATGGCAGTACAGGCTTCAGCCTCAGTAGTTTTATTCCACCCTCTCACTTTGAGAGTGCCTCATGCAGTCGCAATTATTTTACTGCAAGAGAAGGTAGCATATCTTTCCCCTGCTAGGCATCTTTCCTGTATGACCATATTGTTGAGCCAACCTCACATGACAATTGAACGATGCATGACTTTGAACCCTTCTACTCTGCTCCCAACTCCTGCAGATGGCACACCGCACCGCTGCCTGCAGGTGATTGAGCAAAAGACACTACCTAGAAAAGATCTCACGGATGTCCCCTTGGATGATGCCGAGGTGGCATACTACGTGGATGGCTCATGCAAAAGGGGTCCTGCAGGACAGAACCTAGTAGGATATGCAGTAGTTTCTGACACTGAGATTATAGAAGCAAAACCTTTACCACATAACTTATCTGCACAGGCAGCAGAATTGATTGCCTTGACACGGGCATGTACCTTAGCAAAGGGTAAATGTGTAAACATTTTTACTGACAGCCAGTATGCTTTTTCTACTGTACATGTTTTTGCGCAACAGTGGAAAAAACGATGAATGATAACATCTACTGGCAAACCTATCAATCATGTACAGTTTATTTTAGATCTTTTAGAATCTATTCAGTTACCTCAGAAAATAACTATTTGTAAATGCACAGCTCACACCAAGCAGCAAGACAGGATTTCAAAAGGTAATGCAAGAGCTGATATAGCTGCAAAACAAGCAGCTTCAGAAGTATTTCTTTTAAATGAGGAACTACAACCCTCTGAGATTTTAGACTTAGAAATGTCAAAGACAATGCAGACACTCACTACGCAAGCTGAAAAACAAAGATGGATAAAACGAGGAACAATTCTTGAAAAGGGACTGTACATCTCTAAAGAAGGGAAACCGATACTACCATCTAATTTGTTTAGATATGCAGCTTTGTTGAGCCATGGGCAATGCCATGTCTCAACAGGGGGGAATGGTACAGCTGGTGAACCAGGTGTTCACAATGTACGGATTTACAAACTACTCTAAAAAAAATTTTGTTTGATGTGCCAAATTTGGAACAAACATCATGCACAAGGGGCATTAAAGCCCAAGCAAGGGAGTTTCCCTATACCACCATATCCGTTTCATACTATCTGTATGGATTTCATAGAACTGAACAAATGTGAAAATAAGAAGTATTGTCTTGTCATTGTAGATATGTTTTCCAGATGGGTGGAAGCCTTTCCAACCAAAAATCCAGATGCAGCCACAGTAGCAAATGTTCTTGTCAAAGAAATCATCCCTAGATTCGGCATTCCGGAAGGGATCTACAGTGACAATGGTACACACTTTGTAAACCAAACCATACAGCAGTTAAGTAAGCATTTTGGTATTTCTTTAAAAAATCATTGTGCATACCATCCACAATCTGCAGGGCTAGTTGAGAGGCATATTGGAATATTAAAGAATAAATTAAGAAAATTAATAGCCGAGACAGGAAAGAACTGGGTGTATTGTCTGCCCCTGGCACTGTTGAGCATGAGAACTGTTCCGACTGCAAAAGGATTGACTCCTTTTGAAAAACTGTTTGGAAGGGCTTGTTATACACCTCAGTGGAAATGTCTCATGCCCACAGATCAGGAAGCTGACTATACATTAGCTGAATATATGAGAAATTTGTTTTATTCTAAACATCTGTTGCAGTCAAATTCTGTTTCAGATAAAGAACAAACCGAAACATCGGAAGTGGAAGTGATCCTAGGGACTGGGTGTGGATAAAGGCCATAAAAAAGAAAAATTGGACATCACCAAGGTGGGAAGGTCCATACCAGCTGCTTCTTTTGACACCTACTGCAGTTAAAATTGCAGAGTGAGCCTCGTGGATCCACCTGATGCACTGCAAACTAGTTAAGAACTTTGAACTGGACAAAAATCTTACCACTCTATCAGGGCCCTGAGCACAAAGTCTGGCAACAAAGGGGGGTCAGATCAATAGGACTGATCCGTCTCAACCCCAGTGAAGAAACCATTGGTGCTGAAGGCCCTATTAGGGCAGAGAGTAAGATCACATGTCAAAAGCAAAAATGATAGAATCCAGAAAAATCCAAATAAAACTACTCAGAAGAGTCAGAGAAAACAGGAATGCTGATCAACCGTTTCCTCAGAAGTATTGCATAATCATCCTGTTGACTGTACTAGTGACAACAATCTTTTTGTTGTGGCCATTCCTTTTCCCAGACACACAAACTGAACTGAATAAGCGTGGAGAGTTGCACGTAGAGTGGCACCCAAACATCAACACTTACCAGGCAATCAAATATGTGTATGCTGAGACCTTCAATGTTTCGAATTGCTGGATTTGCACAGCTTTTCCAACAGCATATGGGGGGTTATTGTTAACTTCAGTCCCCCTAGGAGCCAACAAGACCTGGGAAAATTTAGTCTATGATACATCAAATGTTACATCACAAGATAAAGTAGCATTGCACTTGTCTGTTCAACAGAAGGGGACTGTGTGTTTTTACAAAAATGACATAGTTCAGGTGGGTTGGAGCAATTGCAATGTGACTGTTCCATATAGATGCTACAATAAAACTGATAACACAGGTTCTTATTGCAACACAACCTATGATTCATTTTTTGAACTGATGCATAGGACAACTGATGAAGTAAGACATAATGCTGACCTCTATAAACAACTGATTATAGTTGACAAAAAAATGTTTCATCCAGAACCAGGACATAGTAAAGTTACTACCAAAGTAGAGGACTGTTATTTTGTATGTGGTAGGAAAGCATACAAGTGGTTACCTGAGAATTGGTCCGGCAGTTGTTATTTGGGGTACCTGGTTCCAGCCATATGACACACAGCAGTTTTGCCTCAGGGGAAAATTTGAAATGTTCAATGAGAACTCAAGAAGCCTGTCAATCCAGTGGGGCAGATCAATGTGGGCTGAAAAAACCATCATGCTGTGGGCATAGGGAAAAATGGACTGTCGCATATGGACTTGGGTGATACCATAATCTCGTGGGCAGGTATACTGCCAGCATATGGAGCAACAAAATCAATCTGGGAACTGAGAAAACTGTCTAAACTTCTAAAAATAATGAGCAATGCAACCTTTTCTTCTCTAAAACTGGTGACTGATGAACTGACTGCAATGAGAACTGTCGTACTTCAAAACCGCATGGCACTCGACTTCATTTAATCCAGGAGGAGTGCTGTTCATATATTCCTGACCACAAACACGAGATAGACGATCACCTTGAGGTAATTCAGCAAGTGTCGGCTATGACCAAACCAGGACCAAATCCATTGACTGACTTTTTCCAGAAATTGTTTGGGGGGTGGGGCAGTATCCTGATGAACATCCTGATTGCCATCTGTGTAGGAATGATCCTACTGGTGGTATGCGTTTGCTACTGCATCCCCTGCATGAAAACACTGATTAAAGACTTTATAGACATGTCAGTTTCAGAAACCTTATACCAAGGTGAAGAATTGTTGAAAAATTGAAAATGCTTTTATAAGTTTAAACTGAATGACTCTCTTAACTGCAAATCCTGAGTAGGAAGAGGTTAGGGGAAGAAAAACTGTTTATGCTTATTTTGAAAGTAGAATAAAAGTATTAAAAGGGGAGAAATGTTAGAAAAATATGTATTAGTAATATGCATGCTTAGTGCATTTGAGGTTTAAAAAGGGTTAACACATTTATTCTATTTCACACTGCATAAATCTGCACGAGCTGCTGAGACATTCCAATCCTGTTATGTCATAAAAATATGTGCAGCTATGATCTGCTTATGCTTTGGAAATTAACAGGAAAGCATTTGATTTATGCTAATGTCATGAAAATAATAATAGATGTTTCATTTCTACTAATGTCATGAGATTTAAACAAAGAGTTATTGATTTTCTGCTTATGAAATGAGAAAAGTACATAACTGCTGAAGCTATTGATAATGAAAACAAAGGCTGCTTGAAAATATAAACCGTAGTCAGCATTACTTGTACCTAAGCTAGAAATGTACCTTGAAATGTAACACATATACATTAGAACTGCACAACTGAAGAATAGAAAGTTTGTATGGGCTAAAAATAAAGCCCCAAGGCCAGGTTGTTTTTCTCAACTGTTTTTCATAAATCCAGTCATGTCAGCAGGAAATCCAAGTAACATTTTCTATGTAACACAGTGAGTTTCAGTGGTGGCTGGTGACTTCAAATCAAAGGGGGGCTGCAGGAGACAGCTGAATGGGTGGGGCAAATTGGACGGGGTGTGGCCAACTAGAAAGGGGAGGAGCTATGCTCAAAACCACAAAAACTGGAACTTTAATTAAATATGCTGCCCTGGGTGTCAAACCGTCATGAGAGTGCCCTGGGTGTCAAACCATAATTATGAGAGTCCAATCAAGACAAAATGAAGTGTAGAAGAAAAAAATATTTCAATGGACAATTTACTTAATATCCAGATGGAAGCAAAAAAGGTTGCAAGGCATACACAATAAATTACTTTTTAAATACATTACTGGAATTCCAGTCAAAGTCAAGTATAAGAAAAACAAGCAGCACTCAACTCAAACCAATTCTCCTTGCACTGCAGTTCTAATTATAATTTATATTCAGTTTTATAAAAGTACCAAGTAACATGCTGAAAGTAGCAATCTCTGTGATACCCCCAGTTGTAAAAATTTTTCTTATCCTAAAAAGATCTGCTGACTGACAACAACTATCTACTTGTTTCATGGGAAATCATGATCAAAGTAAAAAATGAACAGCAAACAAGAAACAAGCTCCAGATAAATTGCTTAAAGGATTCCTGCACAGGTTATGGACCACACATGATAGATTGGTATTCTGTTTGGTTTATGGGTAAAGCCTACAAAGAGGACTGCAAGTTTCCAACAAAGATAATGAGCTTCTTAAAATACTGTAATCCTGTCCTTTATTACAAATACTGTCATATGCATTTCAATACCCAAGGCTCATACATTATCTAGTTATGTAAGTATTCTCTGCATGGCAACAACAAAAAGGCTTTCAATGCTGGTAATTCTTTAACAGTATGCTTATTAAAACTTACTTGCATCTTACAATCTCAGACAAGCTTACCTGATGGTCATGAAAGCATTGCTACTTAAACACAGTGCAACGGGCACTTTCTGAATAATTAGATGCATAACTCAACAGTATAAAAATGTGACAGAAAACCAGAACTTTCTGCAAAATCAAGCAAAGACAGATGAAAAGCCACTGTAGTACTTGTCTACCTTGGATGGCGGGATACTCTGCACACTTACACTGCATAACTGCTCCTTGCTTTGCTTGGATACATCCAGAGTCACTACATGGGGGGAGTGGGGTGCAAAAAGTATGTCACAATTTGAAATGTCTCTGGCTGACTGTGATGGCCCTGACATTTGTCATACCTCTCAACCTCAGAACAAGTAATCTGGACAAAGCCATACACAGAAGTGGGACAAAGGCCCAAAAACAAGGACAATATTTAAATATTGCTCTTATAAACTTTCTAATAGAATAGTAGGTCTTGCATTAGTATGAATTTTCTGAAAGGTATGAAATCTGAAATTCAAATGGCTGTCATTATTTTCTAACTTTAATCTTTATTGATTTGCCTCTAATTTGCCGGAAAACCACAATTTTTTGAAAAAACTGACCAAAAATGTATGCAAAAATATAAAGTAGCCACACAATACAGCTGGGAACGTGTCAAAGAAAGGATACTTTTTAATATTAGTACTGTTAATTGAGCAGCTGACAAAATAAATGAATCTACGTGCATTTCTGAAATAAAAGTAATCTATAACTGATTATTACAGTTATTTATTAAATGTAAACCCTCCACGCTTTCTTCCAAAAATTGCCATTTTGTGGAGGGATTATTAGAGGAAGAGCAACATTTTGAGCCAAAATCGGGGACAGTTGAGAGGTTTGGATATGCCTAAGTTTTAAATCTGGACATGTCAGCAGGAAATCTAAGTAACATTTTCTGTAGAATAATACAGAAAGCTGTGTCTAACTACGTCAACCATAGAAAAGTAACATTTCATAGAACTGTATAAAAGAAGCATACTGCCTACTAGTAATTTAGACAAAATTCTGTATCTGCATATTTTGTCTCCTTGCTGCAAGTAATAAAAGGTGCCATACCTGAACCTTACATGAATTGGTCTTTGAAGTTTTTTCCTTTGACAGTGTCCAAACTAGAACATGTACCATTCTCCATTCTACAACAGATGTTGTACATCAACATGGACCTATGTACTACCCTCAGCCCTATAATCTGTGAAGCATATGCAATCACCGTGTTACAGATGAGGAATTACCGTGCACATATTGTACCCTACCTATGACATGGCGGATGTGTCACCACACTACCATACCCTGTGGCCTTGCTGCAGGGCCGCATCCTGGTGACACACAGACACCTAGAACAGAAATGGGATACAGCATGTGAGAACACATTCACTCAGCACTTCACTTGTGGGGGGAGAGAGGGCTAAAGCTGGCACTGAATGTGTTGCCAAGACTGTTGCCAATATCTGTTGTCTCAGGATAGGTATTAGCTTTGTGCAGTAACTCGCAGCACTTGTGTTTAATGCTGTGGAGGTTGCTAATGTAACTATCAATGTTGTTGTGACCGTCAGTGTCTGCTGTATTTCTGCTGCCACAGATGCCTGCTGGGGACTCCATGAGGGATCCAAAGTTGTGTTTGAGGCTAATAAGGGAGTTCAACAGTCATGGAACACCACCTTTCCCTGCAACAGTGTCCTCCTTCTGATGTACACTTTAGTAATGGCAGAGGACCATCACATTATCTCCCAGTGTTTGGAAGACAGTGTCTGGGTTCTACTGGCTCTGGGTAGTACCATGCATTCATGTACATGTTTGTACAGTGCCTATGTGTATGATTCCACAGTCATGCAGCTACATCCCATTGCCATGGGTGTATGAAGACATTCACCCTTGTTTCATAGCTGCAAAGTTAGCTTTGGAGAGTTTTTGTCATGTGGTCATCTTTGTGGGGGGTGTGGCTGACATGTTGAGTTCCATGTTGATTTCAGACTGTTCGAATCTCACCATGCAGGGATTGATGTCTGGGGATGTGCAATGGTCCCATATTTAAGTGGTCAACACAGGTCAAGGTTGTTGCATCCTCTACCAGGGGTCAGCATAAGCTGGTCTAGGGCAATGGAAATGATGAATCCCAGAAGTGTTGGGCCACTGTTCTGGCAATTGGCTACATTCCCCAGGTGATGGAGGGTTAGTTGAAGACTCATACTATGTCACTGTTGTGCTGGACCACCATAGATGGCAGGGTGTTGAGGAATGTGCATTGTCAGTCTAGGGACATAGATGTGGACCCATAGCAGGCCATGGTCTGGATAGCACTATTACCCCAAGGCAGTTGTACCAGAAGTATCTCTAATGCATTATGCATTATGTCTGGAGGTGTTCCTATCCATAATGAATATGGAGACAACACCACCTGTGGAGGTGTGGTGTGGTCCATGTTTGGGGGCTGACAGCTACGGAATGCATCATAGCCTGATACTGCAGGTCTGCTGTCTGCTGCTGTGAACCACCTCTCCATTACAGCAGACATGTGTCCTCCACTCCAAAAACTGCGATGAGTGACTGCATCCTGACAGTTAGATATCCACTGCTGAGCAGTATGACCCTCAGACTGCATACATGTGCAGCTGTTATGGTGGTAAAAACATTAGGAACACTGCATATTAAGGCACCATAGGGGTGGCAAGACATGTATCCAGTACTTGGCAACCCGGTGGTTGCAGATGTAGGACACCCATGGCAAGTCATTGGGTTCTATCAATCATGCCATCCCAAGCAGAGAGGTCCTGGATCCCCTGAGAATGACACATAACACATAAGCCAATGTTGCAGTCAACCATTTGTTGATAGTCCCACAGCATAATTTTGCATGACAGTGGTACACTGCCCAGGGCTACTGTCACACCTGCCTGAATTGCATAATCAGAGATTTCAAACATGTCTCCTGTCATGTAGTCCAGGTGTTCTAGTTCATTCACACCCACATGGATACAGAGTGATACTCGTAGTTGTTGGGGAGTGACATGACTGGCTGTGTCATGTGTTAGATGCTGGCATGTGATTGATATTTGACTGTTACCTGCTCCATATTCAACTTAGTGAGTGGGATGTGTGTGCCTCAGTATAGAGTTATCCATGATCACTGCATTGTGCAAGGTGGTTAGCCTTAGGAGCTTAGGTTGGGAGCACACTGTGTAGGTTAAATATATGTCCCTTGGCATGTGACATGTCATGGTGTCTGAGTGGGTGAGTGCCTTGCTGCTCTGTGCTGCTTGGATAGATGTCCATTGAGTGCCTCAGTGAAGGTGGGTGTGTGGCTGTCAAAGTAGGTGTCATGGTGAGCTATGTGTTCCACATGGTGTGGTGCAGGTGTTGATCTTATCCTCTTGACCTGCTTGTCCAGTCTTTACTGGAGAGTTCATATGTCCACACTGGGTGATACATGGGTAAATCTCACAGGTCTGAGTGTTTGCAGTTTAGAGGGGAGGGTTGTCTGTGTACATGCAGCAGTTACAATGCCCCAGAATGGACATGTGCACCAGGTCAATGGGTGAAAGCACAGATAACCACCCTTCAAGCATGCCACAAGGGGTGGACATAACTAGTAAGCACTGGGGCGACATCTGTAATGAACAAGTACTGCTGACTACTCACAGGTGTGCCACACTTCGTGATACAATAACCTGGTGAAGTGCCAAGCTATAATGCTAGTTGAAGTGCAAGACAGAAAGAACCAGCATGAAGCCATAATGTTAGCTGAAGTGCAACACAGAAAGAAACATCATGATGTACGGGTGGAACAGAAGACAGACTGTCTGCCACCTGTAATACTTTACCACAGCAGTGCAGTTATCAGCAGCTTTGGCCAGGTGAAAGTTTAGTAAGCTCTGTAGTGCATGCAGTAACTGCGTAACACTGTAGTAGACACACCTAGATAGGCAGGAGTTCTAATCCTAACAATGGCAAGTGTGTGTGTGAATCATGTACTGTCTGGCTCATACCATATTATACCTGTGTACTACCCTTTACACTTCCCTTCACTCCAATTTAGTAGGCCTGTTGATGTCATCCACCTTAAAAGTACCTTTGGAAGCAACAGAAATGTTTAAGCTCTGTGGCGTATCTGATAACTGCGTAGCACTATAGTAGAAATGCCTAGATAGGCAGGAGTTCTAATCCTAATGCTGGCAGCTGTGAGGATCATACTGCGTAGCACTATATTAGAAATGCCTAGATAGGCAGGAGTTCTAATCCTAATGCTGGCAACTGTGAGGATCATATCATGTGTTGCTTATACCATTTTGATGTCTATACCATACATGGCTGGTGACCACCTGCTGGCATTATTTTATACAGTGTGGTAACAGCATCTGTCTCACATACAGCTGGTTAAACCATTGTAAAGTCCTCTGTACAGATGTGTCTGGAATATGCATATGTTTGAAACCTATACATTATCAGAAGTGGTCTGTGTGCCTTAACAATGCCCATGTATGTGATTTTATAGCCAAATAGGTCACAGTGAGTGCACTGACACATATGGCAACATGAGGTATCATACCTGACTGAAACATCATGCTGGTAGGATGTCTACCACCCTCACATGTGGCCTGCCTTGTAGGTACAATACATGAGTAAAGATGCTTTGTTTTATAAGTGAACTGTACCTGTTATGGGTCACATTACAGGCTGGAAGAGGTATGGACTGTCATATTGTGTTCCTAATTAGTATGTAACAAGAACACCTTGAATCTTAAGAGGGGTGTGTGAACAATTTATATCCACTGTATACCAGTAATGTGTCACGCATGACCTTACTTTAGGCCGTTTGTCTAGCACAATTTGCTGGCCTCTATCCAGACATCTTGGCACTGACAATTTGTGAGGTATACTACAGGAATGTTGAATTCACATCAGATAGGCCCCAGTGGTGACCACTGTGATGCAATGCAGTTAACCCCAGCACAAGTGAGCATTCAAAACAAGCAATATAGCTATTACATAAAGCAATATAGCTATTACTGATGGTTGTGTGCATGGTAAATTGCATGCACTTCACATGCCAGGGGTATTTCCAGGGAACAAAAGATCAATGTAATACCCACCAGCTTCAGGCTGCTGTCCCATAAGCAGAACAGAGGGTCCTAGGTAGTTGTGAGAGGGAGTTATTGTCAGCAGACACACATGTGGCCTTGACATAGGATGGATGCAGCATATCTGCGCATCTACAGTACTAAGCGCAATAATACACAATGTCCTGTCCTCACCTTAGATGTGCGCCTCTGTGCATTAGAAAACCCCATCCACAACTTCAATAGATACAATACAGATACATGTATGTCTGATACATTAGTGTACTAATCCCCACTGGACCCTTACCTGCATGCTCCTCATTGTGTGTGTGTGTGTGTGTGTGTGTGCGTGTGTGTGTACAACCCATCTCCATAATGCTTCCCTCAGTATCATGGCTTGTGCGTTTGGTGTGTGGCCCAAGTGTGGTGAGGAGCTCCTCGGTGGGCGTCAGTGGGGGCTGGATGGATGGGCCCCCACTTGTGGCTAGCCTGTCCCTTGCTACAGCAGCAGCCCATTGATGGGCATGGCATTTGGGGTCACTTGCCTGATGCTGTACATGCACTGAAGTTCTGCTGTGCATGCCAGTATCATTTACCCTGTGGACCACACTGTTCCACAGGGCAGTCCTCTCTTGCACATCTTCTGCTCTCCGTCCACATGACAGGATCATAAAGTCTAATCACATATTGGGTGATGATGTCTGCTTCCCCAACAGAGAATGTTGGTAGCCCCGCACTCTGCATGTTACCTGAAAGACATAAACATGAAAAGGTCACAGGACCTCATATGGCTGTCAAAATGCACATCAACAGTGGATATTACTTGCAAATAATCCAGACTACACAAGAAACCTCCAAGCTATCATGGCTATAGCAGCTTGCATTAGACGCCTGTCCCTGAGCTATCTTATTCCCCCCAATGTTGGACACTTGATTGCATAATCATCTATCCTCCATTCATTTTTGTGTAGAAGGTTGACAGTGGACATCTTAAATGTGGATGGTATGTGTATGGTGGCAGGTCCATGTTTGACTGTGGTGTGTGATGGAGCTCTGAGCACATGCCTGAGTTCATGTAGGAGGCAGACAGTGATGTTATTATGCCCCATGGAGATATGCTGTTGTTGCTATCAGTAGGCAATATGTACATGCTCACCATTGCTGAGGGGAGGAGTGTGGTTGAGGTGCATATTTCCATGTATGACTGGGGTGGGCAGGGTGACGATGTTCCCAACTAACCTCTGTGATGCAGGTTGCCTATATCCATGGCATGTGTGTATGAGGTGTTCTTTACCCCCAGTACAGGTTGAATTGTGTTGTTTCATCTGAGACTTACAACATATGTGAAGACACGGTTGCAATTGTCTTTGTTGGTGTGGATATGTCCGATTCATAGTCATAGTCAGTCTTTCAGGACATCACCTGTGAACTTACCTGCTTGATCAGATATAGGTGGACTGGCTTCAAAGTTGTTGCCTGCACCTATGTGCCCCTGTACAGCCAATGTAGCAACTTATTATGTGGTTTGTGTATTGCTGCTGTCCACCAAAGGGGATTACTCCACCTTGGTGGAGGCTGGATATACAGGTCAGGTACTGCTGTGTCCATATAGCTAGAGTGGATATAAAGGGTACACACCCCTGATACACTGCCTAGTATTTGTGCAATTGGAACATGACACCACAGTAACTCATTTCATAACAATTCCCACCTGTAGTGTGACCTACAGCCTGTATAATCCAATTGAAAACATAACAATCTGGTCTGTGAAAACATATGGAAATAATAATCAGTACAATAAGCCAGTTGAATGAGTGTGCATGCCCTTAAACTGATATGTTGTGTATGCACCTCTTGAGATGGTTACAGTATTCATCCTTCTTGGTCTGGACTCTAACATCGTGGTACATCTTCACTTGTCAATAGTTCCTAGAAACACCTTTGCTTGTATTTCAATGGAATTGGGCAGGTTAGGGGTCACATTCAAGATGAGAGACATTATGAAAAGATTGTCTGTGGTCTGATTCTTATACAGCATACAAACTTGGCACTCCAACAGTGGTGTGTACACTTGTGATATCCACTGTATATAGGTGTTGATATAGCTGGTAGTGGTAGGCATGGACAGAGGGTCATAACGCAGGTGGACACTTCTCTGATTAATACCTGATAATCATGCCTACTCCAGTACCCACATAAGTGTCAGGGCAATGCAACCACCAGTAGCTGTACACATATATGTTTATTGTATGCACTGACAATGATATTACACACATGTGCAACATGCACTACCTATTTACCTGACTGCTTGAAACCCATGTGATTAGTTTTGTGCCTTCCAGCTGAATATATGCATACATACATGTACTCAGGGTATACCTGGTATACATTTCTGTTGAATGTTAGTATGGCACACCATATTTACAGTCTTGCTGCTCAATCATATGTCTCAACCTGTTACAGCAGTACTTCTGGACAATGGCACACATAAATGGGTGTCAAAAGGGACATTAGTATTGATACTGCATTAATATAGCTGCACCATACATTAGTACTTTGATTGCACAGAAGGGTTTGACATCACTGTGATAACCTGGAAGATGTCTAACGGTCATAAGTAGGTTATTATGTTACAATGCCATTGCTCACAGACCTGCCAATGGTTTGGCTGACATAATACAGGTATATGTGTATCTGACTACAGATATCAGTCACAAATGTGCTTATTGTCCAGCAGAACACTGTACAGTTGAATGTTATTAATTCAATATGTCACATGCAGTTCAACACACGTCTGCAACACTACTCTACTATGCACATGCCCTCTATAGGTGTTGTAGTTTTACAAGACAAACATGTGTCATACTTATAATCACAAATAACATGGATATGGAAAACATCCCATTAACTGGCCTAGCAGTGGCACAGTCACAACTGTTTGACAGACACCTCTGTGTTGTCATATATGAGCTGTCCTTTCCCAGGTGAGTCAGGCTCCTAAACTGTGATCCCACCTCACAACCACTCAGAGCATCATTATGTTTCTTCCTACTTTATTTTGCTTTTGCGTCATCTTAAAAGTTCTCAATTGTATTTATTACTGCTTGGTGTAACACATTCTAAGCCTTTTAGTTGAAACACTTGGGCTTCAGACCAGTTGTTTTACATTGAGAGGGTTTGTGGTCTGCACTGTAGTGGCAGAACAGGTAGCTTACATCTTTCTAAGTTGGGAAGTGCTGATTGAGGGCTCAGTGTCTGTTATTCTAAAAGTATATTATTTCTGGTTTAAGCACTTGGGCTTTCAGGCCAGTTATTTTACATTAAGAGGGTTCATGGTCTGCACTCTTGTGGGAGGAGAGGCTGGACTCTGCCCTCCTGAGCTGGGAATTTCTGGTTGAAGGCTTACAGTGCATGCATATCTGAATTTCTTCTTACTGAAATTGGTACACCTTGTTTGCTGTAGCATAGACTAGATCCATGCCTGCTGAATCTAGCTTTGTTTGTATAACTTGAGCACTAATCCAGGCATTATTTAAAGTATTCAGTTGTATTTATTACTGCTTGGTAGTAACTTGGTTAAAGTGTAGCTATCATTCTAAGTCTTTTGGATTAAGCACTTGGGCTTCAGACAAGTTGTTCTACATTAGGAAGGTTTGTGGCATGCACTGTGGTGGCAGGACAGGTAGCTTTCATCCTTCTATGTAGGGAACTGCTGATTGAGAGCTCAGTGTCTGTTATTCTTAGTGTATTAGCTCTGGTTTAAGCACTTGGGCTTCAGGCCAGTTATTTTACATTAAGAAGGTTCGTGGACTGCACTCTTGTGGGAGGAGAGGCTGGACTCTGCCCTTCTGAGCTGGGAATTTCTGGATAAAGGTTTATAGTGCATGAATATTTGAACTGTATCTTACTGAAATTGGTACACCTTGTTTGCTGTAGCATAGACTATATCCAGGCCTGCTGAATCTAGCTTTGTTTGTATGCTTGTTATTTCCCTGGAACGCTAATTCCACCTAAAACGCGGCTTCTCAGCACTTCTATGGATCCCTAGTGATATCTGCATTGCTTACTGTACTTATTTCCTTGCTTCACTTGAAAGAAAGTTACTGTTTGTCGTTTTTGCATTTAAGTTACCTGTAACACATTGCACTTGTTACCTGGGACTTGCTCACTAAAGCAATTATAAGTCAGCACTAAAAATTAAAAGCACTACACCCTCACTCCCCATTGGCCCTTGTTTTCAATTATAAAGGAATTCCCAATATTATTCTAGCATGTCCAAAGGTCAGTTGTCAATCTCCTCTCCGGTCCAGCTGGTGAATATGGGAATCTTGAGGCAATGTTACAACTGCCTCATGTACACAGACAACCCTCTCCTCCTCCCAACAAATTCCAACACATGTGAGAGATGCAACCATATAGCCAAACTGGAGGCTAAGCTCTCTCAACTCAGTACTGGCATAACCAGTCAGGAGGAGAAGGAAACCACACTCACTACAATTCCAGTCTCACATAGACCTACCACGACAGCAAACCAAACACATAATCACACAAAAACATACTAGGATGCTCTAAATAAAGATCTGCCTAAGCAGCAGAGACCTCCAAAGCAGACACCCAAGCAACCGCTACCCCAAAACAAAACACGTGCAACACATATCTCACAAAGCCAGTGTGCCGAACAGTCACAGCCCTTAAGGCTAAACAACACACCTGATACACTTGTAATAGGTGACTCTATCATCAGGCACACTGACGTCCCGCTCACCAGGCTGAACAAGGAGAAGGTCACGGTGAGCAGCCTGTCTGGCGCTAGGATCCGCCACATAACACAAGCACTCAGGTCACTCCAAGGCAAGTACAAATATGACTCAGTCATTGTCCATGCTGGTGTGAATGACCTGAGACGTACCTCCCTGGACTACATGAAAAGAGACATAGAGGAGCTCTCTGAGCATGTATCCCAGGCTGGTATGACCCTGACCTTGAGTAGCATCTTGCCCTCACCAAGAATGATGCCACAATATGAAGACAAGATGATCAATTTCAACAATTGGCTTAAGTATTGGTGTCATTCAAAGGGGATCCAATGCCTGTCAGCTTGGGATGATATGCACGACAAGCCACGATGCTTTGCTAGGGACGGCTTGCAGCTGTCACCCCTGGGCTTTCGGATATTGGCAAAGGCTCTTGCTACCGCCATAGTGCCTTTTTTAGGCAAGGCTCAAAAGACAAACCCATCTCCATAGGTATCACAAGGGATAAGAAACTAAGAGTAATGCTACTCAATGCCAGAAGTCTAAACCTCAAGATGCACACACTCAAAACTCTCCTTAGCATGGAGAACATCGATATCTGTGCAGTAACAGAAACCTGGTTCAGGACTCCCGAGAGCACCCCAGCACTACCAGGTTATACCTCATACCATGCTTTTCGGCCCCAAAACTTGGACCGAACCACAAAAGGAGGGGGAGTATCGATATTCATCAAAGATACCCACACCTCCAGGTTGGTGGCAAAGCACGAAGCATCAGAGACTATCCATGTGCAACTAACAGTGGGTAAAACTGCCTTCCAGTTTATAGCCTGCTACAGTCCACCCTCCCAAACCCAGGAACCCCACTCGGCCTTCCTGAGAACACTGGAAAGTATGAAGGTCTCTCCGAACACCATTATATTGGGCGACTTCAACTACCCAAACATAGATTGGGAGAATTACTCTAGCTCCAACACCCTTGCTCAAAGGTTCCTAGAATTCATAAACTCAAATGCTATGGAACAACTTGTTATGACTCCCACAAGAGGGGAAAACATACTGGACCTGATCATCACCAACATGGGGACTCTATGCTCCAGACCAGAAGTGTATCCCTCACTGGTAAGATCACACCATAAACTGATCTCACTGGATATTCACATCCCGACCCCACCCCCTGCCCAGAAAACCACAGTGAAAAACGTCTCTAAAGCAAATTTCACACTCCTCAAAACCGAGGTGGAATCCTTCAAAGCCCCCGGGCCTGTGGAAAATACGGCCCAGACCACAGAATCCTTTATAAATGCATTCTATGAACACCTTCAGGAATGCATGGATCATGCAATCCCAAATAAAACCAAGACCCAATCCTCCAAAGGCAGGCGACCTGTCTGGTGGACCCCAGCCATAAACAAACTATACAATAGAAGGAGGAAGCTACTACATGATAGAGCAAAATCCCAAAAAGGGAAGGCATCTCTGATCAGTATTAGCAAAAAACTAAGGACACTCATAAAATCGTCAAAGGCCAGCTTCGAGAGAAAAATTGCACAGGACACTAAGGATAATCACAAGGCTTTCTTTAGTTATGTTAGAAACCTGGGTGGGAATTCCCAGATATGCTCAGAATTAGTCCAAAATGACAAAAAATACACCAAACCCACAGACATTGCTAACATCCTAGATGACAGGTTCAGTGCAAACTTCTCCCCCCTCCCCACCAAAAGGGCAAATATCTATCCCAGCAGAGTTCTTCCCCCCTGACATCTCAGATGCTCAGTTGGGAGCCGCCCTCTCCAAAGCAAAAAAGACAGCATCAATGGGAACAGACGGTGTCCCAGGCTGCATCCTACATGAACTCCAAGAAGAGCTAAACCCAAACATAAAACTACTGTTCAATCTCAGCCTTACTACAGGATATGTACCCAAAGAGTGGCGTACAGCAACAGTGGTCCCTCTCCACAAAGGTGGTGCCTCAACAGACCCTGGAAACTATCGCCCCATAAGCCTGACTAGCTTGGTCTGCAAAGCTATGGAAAGGATCATCATGGACCTCATAAATAAAGATATTGGGGACCTACAGACACTGGATCCTACCCAGTTCAGCTTTGTTAAGGGCAGATCCTGCCTCTTAAACCTGGTTGACTTCTTTGAAACAGTCACCAAGGCCATTGACAAAGGGAAGGTGGTCCACACAGCCTATCTGGACCTTGCAAAAGCTTTCGGTACAATACCCCACTCGGGCATTTTAGATAAGCTCACCAGCTTAAATATAAACCCCTATGTCACTAGATGGGTTGCAAACTGGCTCAAGAACAAAACCCACATGGTTAGAATTGCTGGAGCCATGTCAGACTCCAAACCAGTTACAAGTGGCATCCCACAAGGCTCAGACCTGGGACCTCTCTTGTTTGGTATATATTTCTCGGAGGTACAGGCCAACACGGAAGGACTGTGGCTGACCAAGTTCGCAGATGACTGCAAACTGGGCGCCATAATCGACTCTCCAGCCGACACAAGCATCCTCCAAAAGGGCCTCATAGAAACAGACAACTGGTGCCAGAGCCATGGCCTCAAGCTAAACACCAAAAAGTGTATAGTCATCCCTTTTGGCAAAAATGAAGTGCCCACAAATTACCACATAGGTGGTAATCCATTAAGTACAGAAGAAGTAATTAGGGACCTGGGGACCCAAGTTGATAGCAATCTCTCATTTGACAACCACATGGCCAATGTGGTTAGAAAAACATTTTATATAGCCCTCCTAATCATGAAAGGATTCACATCTAGATTAGGGGAGGTCATCGTCCCTCTTTACTCATCCCTCATCAGGTCCATAATCAAGTACAATGCCCCTTTTGGGATGTACCTTACCAAACACCTGCAGCAACTGGAAAGACCCCAAAAGTACCTCACCAAGAGGATCAAAGGGCTCAACCAGATGCCATATGCTGCCCGGTTAAAGAAACTCCAGCTCTACTCAGTGGCATACCGCCTGCTCAGAGGTGACCTGTGCCTGACGTATAAGGCCATGTCCAACCCGGAATTAAGGGACATGCTGCACCTCAAAAAATCCAAATCCCATCAAGCTACACACTCGAGAGACTTGAACCTCACCACTGAAATAAATAGGACATGCTGGAGGGACAGATTCATAACCCAGAGGCTCCCTTCACTATGGAATAAAATCCCAGTCCAGGTTAGGCAGAGTCCCTCATTGATTCTCTTCAAGAGGAGTCTTGATGAGTGGATGGGAGATCATAGGTTTACCCCGGGTATCACTTCTGTGTCACTGTTAAACAGAGGCACAGTATACTAACCTCGAAAAAAGGCATATCAAAATTAATTTAAAATGGGTGTCGAAAGCCAAACATACTCTGGCTAGGCTTATAAATGCCCTAGGGCAGATAGCCTAGTATGAACCTATGAACCTATGAATCTGAACAATGTCTAGAATGATGGGGGAATAAATAGGGACAGACTTTAAATATGCCTGTTACAAAACATAGGAAGTTTGTAGAATGATACATTTAGCACTACAGTGAATATTCTTAAGGATGTGGAGTCTTAAACTGACGTGTTTGTCATTACCTGATGATTTCAATCCTCAGCTATTTGCCAGAAAAGTACAGATCTCAGGAGGAACAGACAAAATACATGATGGTAAAATATGGACATTCTGTGAGGATCTGTACAGTTGAGAGGTATGTCTATGATATCTCCCACTGCAGAAAGTGCCATATGCTATGGCCATAGCAGCTGTTTAGCAGGACATTAGTACAGCATGTCTTGTTGGGACATATAGTTCTCCAAATCATATTTCCCATTATTACAGACCAAGTACTACATTCAACTACTTGCTTACATGTTCCACTTACCTTTTTTTCCTTCTTCTTTTTTCCACTTTGCTTCATTTGTTTTCTCTCTCTCACTCTCTCTCTCTCTCTGCACTACAGGGATAGAGCTGGTTTGAATAAGTGGTAGCATGGCTTTTGTAGGTGATACTCATGACCAGGAGATGGCCTGTGCACCTATTGGGGCTCCCTACTTGCTGACTGCATGCAGAACAGTTGCATAGTTCTTCCAAAAGCCAATGTCATGGCACCACACTCCTATAAATGAGTACTCCATGTGGGTGTTGGCCCTTTCCCTTACTTGTGAGAAAGACATCCTGGACTTGTGTGAGATACTACCTCTTACTACAAGACATGTGGAGACAAGCCACCTAAATGGTGTGGAAGTTTCAAGACTTAGCAGCAGAATGTGAGTGTTGCTGTTATATGTTGGAATACTGCTAGTTTAACAGGGTTTGTCTGCACATGCTACTTCTGAATGGGTTTCAGACTGACAAAGTTATGTCTCTGCATAACTCTCAACTGTAGGGCCATCCAAATAATGGCCACAGAATAGCCTGTTGTGTATGGGCATTTCCCAAGACAGGTATTGTCCTTGGCAAATCAGTAGCATACTCTGGTGATTGCATTATGTAGATGGTAACATCCATTTGTTTTTCTGACTTTATATCCCTCAGAAATATATGTTACAACAAACCCTGTAACACAAGTAACTTTCTCTTTTCATGTATGGCTGTGTATTTGGACTTCTGCCCTCCAATTATGTCAGGCTTTGTCCAGATGTCATACAGTAGTAGGTGGATAGGTATACTGGGCTATCATTATTTAGTGCTGTAATTCCTGCTGAGGGAAATGGCTGGGAAACATGCTGAAGTCTGTACATTCAAGAGGTAGGTGTATACAGGTATATAGAGAATGCTCTTAGATGGCCTTGTAACATATTTTATGTGGGGGACAATAACAGATGTTTTAAAACTAGGCTGTTAGAACATGTCAGACATATTACTGATAAGAAATATGTCAGTTCTATAGCTGTACATTTGAATAAATCACACCACAGGGACAGTAGTGGGTCTCAAGGTACTGTTTCTGAAAACATCTGTTCCTCAGTGTGATGAAACATTCATAAAAGGACAATTGTTATGTACAGACTTCTTGCTTCTTGAGAATAATGCATGTATTTCCGGTGATGTTTACTTCTTGAAGGACTTGGCCAAGACATCAGAGTATAATAAACATGTGTGAATTACTGGCTGGTTGTATTTTTCTTTGCTATGTTCAGACATTTTCTTTGTTTTGCTAAGAGATTGTTGTATGTCTGGCCATTGTGTATGACCTATCATGATTTTGTAGCAGTGTACTGTTCACTAATTTATTTGGACTGTCAGGGGGGACACATGTGAGTGTCATAGGTTCATAGGTAGGTACTAGGCTATTGGCCCTAGGGCCTATATAAGCCTAGCCAAAAAATGTACCCTGGCTTTCGCCACCCAAGAAAATTATTTTCCTGTGCCCTTGTCGAGAAGAGCCACAGAAGTGATCCCTGGGGTGAATTTCCAATCCAATCATCAAGATTTTTCTTGAAGAGTGCTAATGAGGAGTTCTGTTTGACATAGATAGGTAGTCTGTTCCAGAGTATGGGAAGTCTCTGGGACAGGAATCTATCCCTCCAACATGTTCTGTTTATTGTGGTGACAAGGTTTAGGTCCCTAGAGTGTGTAGCTTGGAGGGATTGGGATTTCTTTAAGTGGAGCATGTCCAACAGCTCTGGGTTTAACATAGCTTTGTATGTTAGGCAGCGCTCGCCCCGGAGTAGGCGATATGTGATGGAGTAAAGCTGTAGTTTTTTGAGATGGTCTGCGTAGGACATCTGTTTGAGGCCAGTAATCCTCTTTGTGAGGTATTTCTGTGGTCTTTCCAGTTGTTGTAGATGTCTTGTGAGGTACATACCAAAAGGGGCGCTGTACTCTATAATGGGTCTAATGAGTGATGACTAGAGGGGAATGATGACCTCTTTTTTTCTGGATGAGAATCCTTTTGTGATGAGATGAGCCACATAGAAAGATTTCCTGACCACTGTGGCAATGTGATTATCAAAGGAGAGACTACTGTCCACCTGTGTCCCAGGGTCTCTTATCACATTTTCGGAATTAAGTAGACTACCAGCTATGTGGTATTTCATGGGTACAGAGTTTTTACCAAAGGGGATGACAATACGCTTTTTGGCACTGAGCTTCAGGCCATGGTTTTGACACCAGGTATCTGTCTCAGTGAGGCCCTTTTGTAGTTTGTCCACATCGTTAGGATTTTCGATTATGGCTCCTAGTTTGCAGTCATCTGCAAACTTTGTTAGCCAAAGACCTTCTGTGTTAGCCTGCACTTCAGAGAAGTAGATACCAAACAGGAGAGGACCCAGGACTGAACCCTGTGGTACTCCACTTGTCACTGGTCTGAAGTCGGATTTGGAATCCGCTACTTTCACAGTGTGGGTTCTGTCCATGAGCCAGTTGGCAACCCATCTTGTAACATATGGATTTATACCTAGTTTAGTGAGCTTATCTATAATTCCAGAGTGGGGGATGGTGTTGAAAGCCTTGGCGAGATCTAGATAAGCTGTGTGAACCATTTTACCCTCATCTATGGCTTTGGTGACTGCTTCAAAGAAGTCAATCAGGTTTAGGAGACATGATCTGCCTTTTACAAATCTAAACTGGGTAGGGTCCAGAGTTTGGAGATTACTAATGTCTTTGTTTATGAGTTCCACAATGATACATTCCATGGCCTTGCAGACCAGGCTCGTCAGGCTAATGGGGCGGTAGTTCCCGGGGTCCATCCTGGCTCCCCCTTTGTGGAGTGGGATAACCATCGCAGTGCACCATTCAGTGGGTACAAAGCCTGAGGTGAGGCTATGATTGAACATGGTACTTAGGTAGGGTGCCAGTTCATTCTGTAGTTCATGTAGAACGCAGCCTGGGATATTGTCAGGTCCCATGGATGCTGTGTTCTTGGCTTTGGAAAGTGTGTTTTTTACCTGTGCAGCCGTGATTATAGGATCTTTGCATTCTTCCAGTATACAGAGATGGGCCCTCTAGGGGGTGAGAGGGGGGTAAAGTTAGCACTGAACCTATCTGCTTGGATGTTGGCAATATCAGTTGGTTCTGTATATTTAGTGCCATTGTGCTATAACTCAGAACAGATCTGAGTGTTCCCATTGAGATTCTTGACAAAGCTATAGAATGCTTTGTGGTTGTCTTAGAGTTAGTGGCAATTTTGTTTTCGTAACTAGCTTTGGAGGATTTTATGAGGGATATTAGCTTCTTACTGAGGTTGACCAGGGAGTTCTTCCAGTCATGGGATTTTACTCTTTTTTGCAACAGTTTCTTTCTTCTGTTGTAGAGTTTGTTTATGGCAGAGGACCACCAGATTGGCTTCCTTTTTTTGGAAGATAACATCTTCATTCTATTAGGGATAGCATGATACATGCACTCGGGTAAGTGCTTATAAAGTGCATTTGTGTAGGATTCAGCAATCATACCTCTATTGTCCGTCTGCATGGGTGTCATGAAGTTTGCCACTTCTCTCTTAAGAAGTGTGAAGTTGGCTTTGGAGAAGTTTTTTACGATGGTTTCCCTAATTGGGGGTGGGGGTGGGATGTGGATATCTAGGCTGATTAGCTTGTGGTCGGATCTGATCAACGAGGAATTGACCTCTGGTGTGGAACATGGCTGCTTTTGTATCCAACTGTTGTGCACGCTGCCCCAGTTGTGGGTGGTTTATCAGCAGCATATGTTTGTATGGGCATTTTGGGACATGTATGCATATATATATATATATATATATATATATATATATATATATATATATATATATATATATGTAAATGTATTTATGTTTGCATGTATATCTATCTATCTATCTATCTATCTATCTATCTATCTATCTATCTATCTATCTATCTATCCATCTATCTCTCTGTGTATGTGTGTGTGTGTGTGTGTGTGTGTGTGTGTGTATGTATATATAAGTATATAATATATATAGATAGCTAGATACAGATATATAGATATAGATGTATAGATATATATGTACACCTCAGTATTTATTGTCAGCAGCATATGTTTGTGTGGGCATTTTAGGACATGTATGTATATACATATATATATATATATATATATATGTATATATATATATATATATATATATATATATATATATATATATTATACATATATATGGATATATGTATGTATGTTTCTATTCATATATATATATATATATATATATATATATATATATATATATATGTGTGTGTGTGTGTGTATGTGTGTGTGTGTGTGTGTGTGTGTGTGTGTGTGTGTGTGTGTGTGTGTGTGTGTGTGTGCGTATGTATATATTTATAGATACCAATCCTTCCTAATTGCACACTTGTCTCTTCCCTATTGTAAACTGGCTGTAAAGAAGGGTATGTTTGAGAAAACATCCTCAAACAATACAGCTGCAGTGGCTCACTGATAAATTGAATAGGCTGTGGTGTGCAGGGTTCAAGACCTACAAGAGCTGTTTATTTTGTTGCTAGGCAGAGCAGGGACTGTTGAATATAGAGTGGATTAGGCAGTTTTGAGCAGCTTTGAGCTTGTTTGCAATGGTTTGCACGATGGTAAGCAGTGCTAACATACTGTTAAATGAAAAGGCACTTGCACTGTGTAGGCTTCACTTACCAGTGCACAAATCTGCTTAGCATTTACAGTTAAGCAATGCTTACATCTGATAAGCATAGCTTAGCCCTGGTAACCAGTGATCAAATTCCAGTCTGTTAAAATAGCAAATGACATCTTTAATAAGTGTATTTATTTCCTGTACATAACATGCTTCTATCTGCTGTCATTACAGTAGCAAGGGGTGGGAGTATACTGTATGGGACACCTGGGTATACATGAGTAGTACCACAATCTTGTGTATATGGATTTGTTTCATACATGGGTAGCATCCCAAGTTATATGTATTCATACTTGCATGTTACACCAGCTACAGTGCACTGGTTGACAGAAATAGTTTAACACATATGGTATCATTACGTTAGTACTTTTAACAGTGCTTATTCAAGTAAGAGTAGATTGCATATTGTAGTACTGGAACCGTACACCCCTGTATGCAAAGCTGGACTCTGAGTACTGAGTATCTCATTCTAGGTGTTGGAGTTGTATGTTCATATGTATCTCCTATTGGATATTGATCTGATATGTTGATATTAACTGTAGACTACTATGTTTTTGGACATGTCATTAAGGACTGCTGTCATGTAGTAATAGCATAC
>NC_056726.1:1139362260-1139454760 GCF_019279795.1 Protopterus annectens | reverse complement strand
TACTACCACTCCAATGATTCAAACCATGGCTGTGTCTGCTAAAAGCACAACAATTTGTACATCATCAGAGTGAGCTATTGAGAAACTGCTGGCTCTTTTTTCAGTGTTTTCTTTCTAAGTCTCTCTTGGTTTTACAATCTGACCTTGTAATTACAACATTCTTATACAGACATTCTAGACATATTTTGAACTGCTTTCTTGTCTTAGTGAATTTATTACCGATGGATGGTAATAATAAGGAACTTCTTAACAAGCTGAAATGCAACATGCAATTTTAAATGACAAGTGGCTATACTGAGGGTGAGTGAGATTTAGAGGCACACTCAGCATGAGAGGTAGAGGCCAAACAGCAGAGCTGCTCATGATAAATGCTAATGACTGCATGAACAGATGTTAATGTGCAACAGTATTAAAATGGGGGATCTGTGTACATAAATGAGGTAAAACAAGATAGCAGCATGATTCAGAAATATATAGAGACTGCAGAGTGGTGCTCTAACACTAGTGGTAATGACTGAAAACACATCATCATGTTCATGCAAGGGAATCAAGGAAATAAGTTAGGTGGTGCTGCAGCATTAGTTAATGTGTATATGCATGGGCTATCATTGCCACTAGTGGGGTCCATTGTCACCCATGGAGGTGCTATGTCATCTGAATGAGCTTAATATTTTAGGGACTTCATGACATGAGCATAGTACTGGGTAGAGCAAGACACCATAAAGGATGTAGTACACATGTGTTGGCCTATATTGCAGTCCCATAAGGGTCTTGAATTGTCTTTCCAAATAGATGCCAGGGTATGTGTGGCCATATGAATAGTAGCTAAAAGGACCTTACAGTGACCATCTGGGAACATGGTAGGGTGTCGCAGGCATCTGCCTTGAGAATACTCCATCAGTATTTCACTCAGTGATACGCTACAGCATATGGGGTAACATACATGGCTTCCATGTGTCATAGAGGAGAGAGGCAACACCATGTGGGACTTCTATGATATAGCATACATGTGGCTCATCCAGGGCCTTAGTAACTTTCTCAAAGAAGTCAATCATGTTTTACAAGCATGATCTTCCTTTAATGAATCCAAACTGAGTTGGGTCCAGAGTTTGGAGATTACCTATGTCCTTGTTAATAAGTTCCATAATGATTCTTTCCATGGCCTTACAGATGAGGCTAGTCAAGCTTATGGGCCTTTAATTCCCAAAGTTGGTTGATGGCCTCCCTTTGTGCAGAGGGATTACTGTTGCTGTCCTCCATTCTGCCAGAACACAGCCAGTTGTGATTAAACAGTGATCCAAGCTGGGTCTGATAGGTCATGTTTTAAGTTGTTTAAAAGGCAACCTGGGATGTTGTCTGGTCCCATTGATGCTGTGTTTTTGGCCCTGGAGAGTTCCAAGATGACCTGATCTCTTGAGATAATAGGCTGAGGAATGGTGGTAGATATACTTTGTGAGATGACTGAAGGAGACGGGGAGTGGTTTGCTTCAAATTTGTCAGCTGGCAGGATGACTATTACCTTTGGCTGAGTATGGAAGGTGCTATTCACAACCATTTCAGCGCATAGCTGAGTATTCCCTTTTAGATTTTTGGACATAGTTAAAGAATGCTTTGTGATTATCCTTAGCTTGGGAAGCTTTTTTTGTTTGATAATTATCTTTGAGCTAGAGAGTGATTTCTTCCTCTGCTGATCCAGTTTCCCATTGTTCTTGGACAATAGTATCATTCTCCTGTTGTATAGCCTGTTTATAATAAGGGTCCACTAGGGTGGGGTTTTTTTTTGGCAAGACCTAGTTTTAATCTTGTCAGGTACAGCCAATTCTATACAACTGCTTAAGTGGTTATACTGGGCATTGGTTTACACCTCTGCATAGCAGTCCCTGTTATCTGCACTTGAGGGAGCTTTAAAACTTCTTATATCATCACTTAGTAGGAGGTCGTTTGTATTTGAAAAATTCTTAAGTGTTTTTGAACTTGATAGGTATCTGGTCTTATAACTACATCGAACAAGACTTATTTATGGTCCAATCTTACCAGGGAGTTCATCACACATGGGGTGGTACAATGCTCTCCAATGTTAGTGTTAGTAAGAACTATGTCCAGGATATCTGAACCTATTGTGAGTGTGCTGACTAGTTGTTCCAGAGCATTTGGATTGACAAAGTTCAGAAACCTCTGAGCAAGCATGTTTGTGGCCATGTATGTTTCCCAGTCCATGGTAGTATAATTAAAATCACCCATGAGTAAGATGTTGGGCTGTATGGCAGACTCCAGTAAGTCCAGGTAGGTGGTATGCTTTTCTTGTTTCATGGTGGGGACCTATAGCTAGCTATGATGTGGTAGAGGGCTTTGCCTATAGTTAACTGGACAAGGAGTAGTTCAAGACAGCCATACTGTTTGGCATATCTAGAAGTGTACTTATCCTTAATGAAGATGGATACACCATCTCCTTTGTTTTCATCACACTCTGATTGTCGTCTGAATGTATAAAAGGCATTATAGCCCTGCATGGCTGAGATGCCTTCTGTATGTTTCGACCATGTCTCAGTGACTGCACAGATGTCAGCAACTTCCAAAGTGAGAAGTGCTTCCAGGGAGTGCAGTTTCTTCTTTAGACCCTTAGCATTAAGCAGCAGTACCTTGAGTTTATCTAGGTAAGATTTTTTTATGTTGGGAGGTTGGTTATTTTGACAGTGCCTACAAAATGTCAATAGGTGTCTCTAATGCCTTTGCCAGTATCAGGAAGCCTAGAGGAGACAGGTGCAAACCATCTCTGGCAAAGCAGCATGGCTGTCGACTATGTTTTCCCAGGCTGACAGATATTGGATCAACTTGGACTGACACCGGAAGCTAAGCCAATTGTTAGTCAATCATTTTTTGTTTCTATTGAGGCATCATCCTTGGAGAAAGTAGAATGCTACTTAAGACTAGGCTTATACCTGCCTGTGCACATAATCTGAGAGCTCAGTCACATCTCTCTTCATGTAGTCTAGTGATTTATATCTCAAGTCATTCACCCCCACGTGGACTATGACAGAGTCATACCGGTACTTGTGGTTGAGTGACTTGAGTGCTTGAGTGACTTGATGGATCCTGGCACCTGACAGGCAGCTAACTGTAACTTACTCCTTATCCAGGCCTGGGAGGGGAACATCTGTGTATCTCACAATGGAGTCACCTATGACCAGTACATTAGGTGTTGTGGTGTTACGCCTTATGGCATTGTTTATTGAGACACTAATGAGTGTGTGTGTGTGTGTGTGTGTGTTATTATGCATTGTGGTTGTTTTTTGCATTGTTATGTGTGTAAGTGGTTTCTATTTGGGAGGTCTTGGATCTTTTGGCAAGTTATTAGTGAGTACCTCTGCACACTTCAATTTCTTTGTCATGTCCTTATTTAGTTTGGGAAGTGTGTGTGTGCTGACAACCTGTTTGGCATTCAATTTGTCCTTATGTGACAGTCTTGCCTCCAATTTCATAGTGTAAGTACATCTCTCACATAAAGTATGTGTTTGTTTCAGGAGTAAGAGGTTGTCAGTATTCAAGTACATCTTCACATAAAGTATTTGTTTGTGTCAGGAGTAAGAGGTTGTCAGCATGCATGAAACAATTACTACATTACCTCAGGATACCCATGTCTGTCAGGATAGCCAGAGAGATGATGGGAAACTGCCAATTCATGATAGCAGGTTCTTACTGTATGTTTTATTAGGGAAGGGAATGGATTAATTTGACAGGACTGTGCTGGTAGTGCCAAGACTACAAGAGGGACCTATACTTCTGGTAGGCTAAGGTCGATCAATAAGACACTTCTCAATGAATAACTGAGTTGTTCTTAGCACAAAAGCTTGGAGATTTTTCATTGATGGCTGTTTAGGAAAAAAACTGAGCTTCTAGGCTTTTGTGTCTTTACAGGGCACTGCTAACTACTGCTGAATGAACAGCAGCACCAAGCAAATGTGGGGCTTAAATATGAGCAAAAAAAAAAAAACAAAAAAAGAAGTTTTAAGCTAACTACCACAGTATATGAGAGAAGTGCAAAAAATACTCAGTTTTGTCTTTTCAGTAATGGATTGCTCCAGATGAAAATAGATTCTCAGCAATCAATAGCAAAGTCACCAAATGACAAGCAGCTTTGAGCATCTATGTCAAAGCGCAAACAAACATCAGGCTTAAATACATGTAAAGAGCTTTTGCTGATGAATTTATACTTGCATATTTGCTTCCTCCTTGACAATAATATTATTGTAAACAATCCTGTCTGTGACTAAGTGGCAGAATTTAACATTCCAGTGTTTCAAAGCCCACAAAATCACCCTTTGTGTAAGTGGACTATTCCAATAAATGTCATTGTAGTACATGTAACTTGCTTGTGAGTATTTTCCTATCAACAAATGCAGTCTGTAAAAATCACATTTTACTAAGAAATCTGAACACTGTCAGTTTTATCTTCATTGGAAATGCAAGAAACCAAAATCAGGTGTGTCTTTGCAGACCTACAGAGTCCATTTAGACATGCAAACACTTATTTTTATTGCATCTTCCAGAACAGGGAAACCATTCTGATTTGCTGTTTATTATTTATAAACTCCACATTTTTCACACTGCAGATGTTTATCAGTGAATTTTATTTTAACTGTCCTAAATTTATGTTGCCAAAAACTTAACTGCTCAAATCACAATAAAAAACATTAACCCCCAGAAGCAGCTCACATTTCCTTAATGTAAACTTTAGTATAAAAAATGTTTTATGAAATAAAACCCCAAAGATACCTGCATAAATCTTATGTCTTTTACAATATATGTGAGAGGTGTGTATGCTTAAACATACAGTTATATTATGTGTATGAGGGTATATACATGCCTGTGTACATTTATAATTACTTGTACAAAACTCTGCACATACTTTTTTACAGATCCTTCAAAATAATTTCTATTATTATTATAATAACAACAGTATAACATCAACACCAAATGAAAGTCCACATTGTAAATTTGTAAAAGTGTGACATTAAATTTAACATCCTGCAATGTCTCATTTAACTACACATGAGAATATATTTTTTAAACTCATAAAAAGTTACTTGTGAGTTATAACTGTGACAACAGTTTGGTATATTGCTCATATCTGGAAATCATTACATTAAATCTAAACTGTCATTGCTGTACTCAGTTTGCATGCCAACACATTTCTATTTTAAAATGTCACTACTTATAGAACCTATAAAAAAGAAAATGTTATTAGAATAAAAGTCTCTTTCTATGCAAAACTTTTATTTTCTCTTCTTTACTCTTTTGCTGAAAACAAGCAAACTGAAAGTTAAGTGGATCTGCCTTTTGCACAGAATGGAATACATTCTGCAAAAGTCTTTTCCTGCACACAAATTATTCTGTCTGGGTTTTTAGGATTTATGGCACACAGTCTAGCTCTAGTAAAAAGAAATGAAGAATAGATTATTTTCTGTTAAATTGTCCAGTGACAGAATCTTACAGTTCAGTCTTAATTTATCTGGGAGTGGAAGCACTGAAAACATTGTCAGATAGAATATTGTCTATTTTAAATTAACACTGGGATTCATTAACCTACACTAAGTATATACCATTCTGAGTGAACAGACGACACAAGCATAACTCACACCTTAACACTGGGATTCATTAACCTACACTAAGTATATACCATTCTGAGTGAAGAGACGACACAAGCATAACTCACACCTTTTTCCTTCTAATTTTAGTTTTCCTACTGATTTTCTTGCAGCCTTAAATATTGAGGGGCATTTATAAATGTTACCACAAAGTATAGACTAAGAGAGCACTTAGTGTAATCCTTCTGAATGACTAGAAAGCACAAAATATGTGGTACTGATGTTCTTGAATGCAGATCATGTACACAGATTAGGCATTAATGAATCTGGCCTGAAGGCACATTGTCATCTGACTTCCTTGGATAACTCAGAACAACAAAGATCATGTGATGAACTCTTACAAGCTCTACTGTTTTAGAGATTTTAACTAGTTCATGACTAAACTGTATACTGCAAAAAAGTCAGACTTTAAAACTTCTTTACCTCCTGTCTTTGAACATAAGAGCTTGATTATAACATACATTTGTCAGTCTAGTTTGTTTCATGATTTCCTGTCTGCACAGCAGTCAATGATACATTGTGTATTTTGTTTGCATTTTTTCTGCCATGGAATAGAGATTAGTTTACTGTCTACTGTAGTAGGCCATACAGCATGCCAGTAATGCTCTCTAGGACTGAAAAAAGCATTAATTTATTAGCTTATCTTTTGGTGCTAACATGCAATTAAAACAGAAACATCACCCACTGCCCATATACCTTATAGAATAAAAAAACACTGAAATGATACCATCTTTCAGTTCTGTTTTCCTTTGACAAAACATACTCTGTTTTGTGAACTTGAAATTCCTGCTGCTGTAGTCACCATTATCTTCCAAAAGATCCCTTTGTAGACTCTCCAGGCCTGTTCTATGGCTACCTGAAGAAATTGGGTCCTCTGTTTTTCTTTCTCTTTTGCCACTGCTTTCTCTCCCCCTCTTGCACCTTTTTGAGACAGGCAGATGAGATAGCATGCTAGGTTATTTTATGAAAACTGGCTGAATATGCCAGTGTTAAGAAGTTCCTTATTATTACCATCTGCAATTAGTAAATTCACTAGGACATGAATGCACTTTAAGGCAAAATTGTATTATCAGAATAGATTACCATCACAGAGTGAAGTCTAACATAGACTAAGTAGACTAACAGACGGCTACAGCCTTTTTGTACATAAATTACTATTCTGGAAAATTCCTTCTAGTACCCTGACATTTCTCACATAAACAAGGCTATATCCATTGTGGAACAGAGATCAGAATAGAACAAGGTCAAACAGCCATGCAGGTACTATTTCTGGGGCCATCTGTCTAGTACCCCATTAAGTCACTCCAGAATTCCTCTTGTTGTTGATAAGATTCCAACTGTTGCCACATTTTAGCAGCATCCAGCCTTCACTCATGCTGCCACATCACCACATGTGATAACTCTGTCCACCTTCAAAAAAATCTACATCTCCTGTTAGGCCAAAGCAAGCAGCACTACCATACCCCCATTCCACATCTATAGGAGGACCCTCCCTGCTTGAATGGCAGATACAGTGTCCTTGGTCTCAGTGACTCAGCAGCATCCTACCAGCTGGTGGAGGCTAAGGTGAATGTGCTGTGTTACCTTCTCTGCCTCAATTCAGCCTGTATAATGCAGCACAATAGGAAAAGATGATAAGATACTCATAAGACATGAACAGCACTGTAATTATATATTGGAAGGCTGTGCAACACATACACACTTACTTAGACGTGCTCTTACCTTTTTATGATGAAAATCATCTTTAAGCAATGCTCTTCAACAGCTATAAGACAAATTTATTTATTTTATTTATTTATTTTACATTTGTTAACCGGGCTAGTCCAACTGGATACATGTCCATTTTCAGTGGAGGCCCGAGGAGAAAAGCTCCGCTATCTAATACATGGTAAAAAAAGTATAAACACAATACATAAGTCATTTCAAGCACAAAAAGCATGTACACAATACATAGGGCATTTCAAGCAGAAAAATACTCAAGGCATTTAAACCACAATATGAGGAAGTACAGATAGGTAATAGGAGATAAAGCTGATACTTAAGTAATGGAATGTGTAGTATGACACAGCAGAAATTAAGATGTTTAAAAGTTAGCAATGGGATGTAGAGAAGAGTATAGTTGATAGATCAGTGACAGTATTTCTAGTAGAAAATAGAAAAGTTAGCAATAGAATGTAGAGAAGAGTATATTTGATAGATAAGAGACAGCATTTCTAGTAGAAATGAAAACATTGCAAAAAAAAAGTAGACCTGAGAGAAAGTGTAAAGGATGCAGTAGGTGTGTGGAGTTGTAAAGATCAGCTTGGGTTGTTGCATGAGCATAGCCAGTGATTGGTTAGAAAGTGTTTTAGTTTAGTTTTAAACAGTGTGATAGAAGTTTGGGCTATTAGGTCTGGAGGAAGTTGATTCCAAATCTTACCAACTGAGTTGGAAAATATAGTCACCTGCGGTGTTCTTTGATAGAGAAGTTTGAATCAGTGTTTTGTTAGATGAGCAAAGGTTTTTTAGGTTGTTGTAGGGTTTGATAAGGGTGGAGAGCATAGGTGTATTTTCAGGGTGGTGAAGGGCTTTCTGGGCTATGGTAAGCTGATAGTATTGAATTAGGTGGGGTAGTTCTAGCCATCCTAGGTAGCGGAGGTTCCGGCAGTGATGTGTTTTATATGGGGAGGCAGTGGCAAATCTGGCAATGTTATTGTAGGCTGCTGTAAGCTTATTGATGTTGTATTTAGAAAGGTTAGTATATATTGGGGAAGCATACAGTAGTGTAAAGATAAGATGGGTTCTAGCTATGGTAGTTCTTGCTTCAGGAGTTAGGAAAGATTTGATTCTGTAGAGAGAACCTAATTTTCTATTTGTTGCTTTTATGATTGAGTTGATATGAAAGTCAAATTTAAGTAGGTTGTCAATAGTTATGCCTAGAAGTTTGGTTGTTTGATCAGGAGAGATAAGGGTGCCATTGTTAGAGGTAAGAGAGAAGTTGATAGAGGGGGATTGGTGTGTGGGTAAGAAGAGGAGAAGTTTAGTTTTCTTAGGGTTTAGGAGGAGACAGTGATTAGAGAACCATTGCTCTATGGTGGTAAAAGTTTTTTTGGGTAAGAGAGTGTAGGTCAGTTTGGGTGGTGGCAGAGCAAATGATGGTGGTATCGTCAGCGTATTGGATACAAGTAGTTAGAGGGGTGACAAGATGTAGGTCATTGATAAAGATGGAAAATAAAAGAGGACCTAAGATGGAGCCCTGAGGGACTCCTAAAGTGGTGGGCAGAAGTTCGGAGAGATTAGTGTCCCATAACACTGCTTGTTTCCGATTTTGAAGATAGGAGGTAAACCAGTTTAAGGCAATGCTGTCAAGAGAAAGAGATTTTAAGCGATGTAAGAGTAGTTGGTGGTTCACCATGTCAAAGGCTTTTGACAGGTCGACAAAAACATGCTGATGAGAGTAGGTTATTATTTCGGTTTGTATTAATGGAGTCAATAAAGGATAATAAGGCTGTGGTGGTGCTATGGTAGGGACGAAATCCATGTTGGCAGTTTGCGAGGAGATTATTGTTTAGGAGGTGACTAAGTAACTGTTTGTGGATGCATTTCTCCATTATTTTAGCAATAGGAGATAGCAGCGCTATGGGGCGGTAGTTAGAATACTCAAAAGAATCACCCCCTTTGAAGAGAGGGATGATGTGGGAGATTTTCCAGAGTGAAGGTATTGTACTTTCTTTTATGGTTCTGTTGATGAGTATAGAGATCGGGTAGGCAATAGCTTTAGCTCCTAGCTGGAGATATTCAGCTGGTATTTTGTCGGCTGAGGGGGTTGAAGGTTTAAGTTTTTGAAGTAGGTTTAGAATATGGGAGGTGGGTATGGGTTGAAGTTGAAATGGTGGTGGGGTACAGTTTGGGTTACCTAGTAGGGCGGGGTCAGGGCTTTGTTGGTTGGCTAGTTTAAGTATTGTAGAAGTAAAGAAGTTATTGAATGCATTTGCTGTTTGTAAGGGAGAGTCAGGGCTAGAGCCTAGAGGATTGGGAGTTTCAACTTTGCCGGGGGATAGTAGTGTGTTAATAGATATCCAGAATTTTTGTGGTTGGTGTTGGGAGGATTGCTGTAACTGGGTGTAAAAGTTCTTTTTATCTTGTATGATAGCTAATTTAGTCATGTTTCTTATTTGTTTGAAGTTAATGAACAAATGAAGTACCATTAAGCATAAATGAACAAAACACTATTTGATCAGAGAAAGAGAAATATAAAAAAGAAAACAAAGGAAAAAAACAACCCTTACCATAGACATCTTGGTTCCTAAGCATCTGGTTCCAAGTGCTGACTTGAGTCCAGGGTGGCTCCACCTCAGATAATCAAAGCAATGTCTGCACTGTCCTTTGAAAGGGGGTGTCTGTGTCATCGGGTAACACACATGCAAGGTGGAACCAGACATCAACCTTTTTAAATGGGCCATCATAAACACCCAGAAGGCACTTCTAAAAATCGCTGTTCAGGAAGAATAGGAAAATCCTTCTATACCTGTGGTTCTTACTGGGGGAAACAGCCTTAGCCACTCAGTATCTCTACTGAAGGAGAAATATGTTACACCCATGTACATGGATTCAAGTTGCTGAAACATAAACAGTATGTCAGTGGCTTGCATTGCTGGGTATGTGCTGTGCAGACTAAGCAATTCACAGGCATTTTGCAATCAGGCCTAATTAACATTCCTGTAAAGCCAAGTGGCAGTGGTTAGAACCTTATAAAGTAACAATCATCTTGCACAAGACCAGTTTGAAATACAGGAATTAAATTTATTGTAATAACTGAGAAGGTGTTATAGAAGTGGATCATTTGACAATCAGAGAGAGAGGAGGAGGTCTTGGCTGGTAATGTAACTGATGCACTCCTCCAATGCCTGTGCTTCTAGGAGAGGGAGGGTTAGTGTGTAGCTAACACATATATAAGGAAGGGCTGCATATGGGTGTTCCTCCTTAAATATGGCACACAAAAGAGTAGTATGACAGCACACATATATGAAAACATATTGTGCAGAGCCACCCAAATACCTACACATGCTGTATGTAGGGCCACCACACTGTCACTTGGTACGGTTGTGCACCCATGTGGAAAGATGTAGAGGCTGCAAGATATTTTATGGGATACCATGTCATATATATAATGGGGGATTGCCTAACCCTGTATAACTAAAGGGTACACTACCATAAACAGGCACCAAAGTAATTTAATTAATTATTTATTTATTTTATTTATTTTACATTTGTTAACCGGGATAGTTCGACTGGATACATGTCAATTTTCAGTGGAGACCTGGGGAGAAAAGCTCCAAAAAGACATTCAACAAACTGTTACATTTTTATAGTTTAAAACACAAAATAAAACAAAAATAAAACACAAATAAAAGGATTTTCACACAGATGTAAATAAACACAAAAACAGATACACAAACAAATTATTACATTTTTACTCAGATAGAAAATTCTAGACAGTGTTTTTAAGAATGATAGGGTATTGAATGCCTAGTAGGCTAACCTGGTAGTAGATCCAAGGAGATCATAGGATTTATAAGTTAAGAAACAATAAAGTGTAGGTAGAAGTCCTCCATGTGCACACGAGTGATGGTTAGAGTTAGTCTGGATTAGGACAAGGATATAGCCATCATTTTTTAAAGTACTGAATCAGACTTTTTTGAATTGAGATAGAGTGTGTTCAGATGTAAGATTAGCAGGAACAGAATTCCAAGTTTTGCCAACAGAGTTAGCAAATAGTGATTTACCGCCTGTGTTGTTGGATTTGAGTTTGAAGTAGTAGTCTTTCAGATGAACGAAGTGTGCTAAGGTTACTGTACGGGGAGATGAGGTTTTAAGTATGGGTGTATTATCTGGTTGGTAGGGTCTATATTAGAAAAATGAAGTTTCAGAACTTCGAATACCATATAGTCAACACCATATGGTCGAAGTTCTGAAACTTCGAAAACTGAAAAAAAAAAATGAAAGTAACTGCACCCCCACACCCCCCGCTATTTAAATATACCAACTCCAAGATCATGCTGCAGCGTAAGAAAGGGAAATGCCCTACACTGACCATCTCAAAAAACTCCAGCTTTACTCCGTAGCATATCGCCTACTCTGAGATGATCTCTGCCTAACATATAAAGCTATGTCAAACCCAGAGCTGTTGGACATGCTACACCTAAAGAAATCCCAATCCCTCCGAGCTACATGCTCGAGGGACCTAAACCTTGTCACCACAATAAACAGGACATGCTGGAGGGATAGATTCCTTTCCCAGAGACTTCCATACTCTGGAACAGACTACGCATCTATGTCAAGCAAAGTTCTTCATTAGCACACTCCAAGAAAAATCTTGATGAATGGATGGGAAATATGAAATACATCCTGGGGATCACTTCTGTGTCTCTGCTCAACAGTGGCACAGGAAAATAACTTTCTTGGGTGGCGTAAGCCAGGGAACCTTGTTGGCTAGGCTTACGTAGGCTGATAGCCAAGTATCTACCTATGAACCTATGAAATCTTCCCTTTTCAAGCCATTCTCTGTTAAATGCAATCTCGGAGTTGGTATATTTAAGTAGCAGGGGTGTGAGGGGTGCAGGGGGCCTTGTCCCCCTGCTTAAAGACTTTTAATTTACTCTACTTTCTTTTTTTTGTTTTTTTTTTTTACATATTTGAAGTTTCAGAACTTCGATCATATGGTGTCGACCATATGGTATTCGAAGTTCTGAAACTTCATTTATGTAATATAGACCCTGGTTGGTACAGGATCTTGTGTGCAACTATTGGTTGGTTAACCTGATGTAGGCTAGGCAGTTCAAGCCATCCTAGTAGATTTAGGTTATGACAGTGATGAGTTTTGTAGGCTGCATCAGTAGCAAATTTAGCAATGTGATTGTAGCTGCTAGAAAGTTCATTAAGGTCAGTTTTGCTGAGGTTTGTAAATAGAGGGGAAGCATAGAGGAGGGTGGAGAGTAGATGTGTATGAGCAATTACAGTTCTGGCTAATGGCGTTAGGAAGGGCTTAATCCTATATAGTGAGTTAAGTTTTGTATTAACTGTTTTAATAGTTTTATTGAAATGCAGATCAAACTTAAGGCTATTACCTATTATAACTCCTAACAGTTTGGTTGAGAAATCTGGAGAAATAATGGTTCTGTTTTTGGATTTTAGTGTAAAGGTTATAGGGGCAAACCTGTGAGTGGGGGAGAAAAGCAGCAGTTTGGTTTTATTAGGATTTAACATGAGACAGCTGTTAAGGACCCAATTTTCAACTGTGTTAAAAGTAGTTTGGGACAGAATCTGCAACTCTGTAGGAGAAGTGTCGGAGCATACTAAAGTGGAGTTATCCGCATATTGAATGCATGTTGCATTTGGGATGACCTTATACAAATCACTGATGAAAATGTAAAATAATAGTGGACCTAGTATGGAGCCTTGGTACTCAGAGGGTGATGGGTAAAAGGGTGGATAGTTTGCTCTGCCATAGGACAGCCTGTTGTCTACCACTGAGATATGATTGAAACCATTGGATAGCCTGGTCCTCTAGGAAGATGGATTTCAAAGTGTTTATGAGTATTTAGTGGTTTACCATATCAAAGACTTTTGAAAGATCGAGAAAGATAGCAGAGGAAAGTTTATTATTCTTTTGGTGTTGGATAATGATGTTAGAGAAGGAGAGGAGGGCTGAGATTGTAATCTGGAATGGTCTAAAGCCGTGTTGGGTGTTGGCTAGAAGATTATTATGGATAAAATAGTTCAGGAGTTGATTGTGGATGCATTTTTCCATAATTTTAGCCAAGGGTTACAGAATAGCTATGGGTCTATAGTTTGAAAGTTCAGTAGAGCTGCCCCCTTTATGGAGTGGGATGACATGGGATATCTTCCAGATGGAGGGAATGGACGCTTCAGTTATAGTTCTATTGATCAGGATAGTAATGGGGTATGCTGTAGCATCTGTAGCTTTTTGTATATATTCTTCAGGGAGGAGATCAGCCGACAGGGTGGTAGGCTTAATTTTTTTAAGTAATTTTTGGACCAAAGATGTGCAAACTGGCTTGAAGTTAAAGGGGAGTTGGGAGCAGGGTGTAGTGGCTGGAGAATATGGGCATCTAGGGGATAATTGATTAGCTAGGTTCTGGATGGTTGTTGTAAAGAAGCTGTTAAAGGTACTGGCAATTTCTGCTGGGGGGTTTTGTTTAGAATCCAAGGGGATAGGAGTGGAGCGGTCTATATTATCATATCACACTCTCAGAAGGGCGTACGACAGATGATCAACCCCATGTAAGCGAAAGCTTACAATGTCAAAACTCCAGAACAGCGATTATTTTCCAATGGAAAACAATCGCTGTTCCGAAACCAAAATAAAAACAAAAACAAACAGCCCCCCACACTCCCCATCCTTAAATATACCAACTCCAAGATCACACTACATTGCCGAAAAAGGCAAAGTAGTGTTAGCGGCCAAACTAATTCTTTCCCAGGGAAAGAATTCGCTGAAACGCTGCTTCGTTATTTTGCCTTTTCACGCTTTACTGTTCGACAAAGATGCATTCAACAACCTGTGTCTGCGATGGTGTAATAGGGAACCAGAGTGGAGGACTGTCTTTGACTAAGGAGTTTGTTTATACCTACCCAAAACTTTTGTGCCTTGTTTTGGTGTTTTTCTTGTAGATTACAATAATAGTTTTTCTTGTCTAATGTGGTGGATTATTTTGTTTCATTTCTTAGCTGTCTGTATCTAAGTTGATCTATGGGGTTTTTTGTGGTCCTTGAAGTGGCCCAAGCCCTATTTCTAAGTAGCATTTTATGTTTGGTTTGTTTTGAGAGCCAAAGAGCAACTTTTGTTTTGGTTGTAATAGTCCGTGCTGGTGCATCGGTGTCAAGGATGGATAGGCATTTGGTATTAAAGTAATTTACTGCTTCTTGAAGTGGTAATTGTTTCAGAACTGACCAATTGCAAGATTTGAGTTCATTTTGGAAATTTGTGCAGTTGAAATTCTTATTGTTCCTTATTGTTTTAAAAATGGACTGGTAGTGGATATCAGCTTTTTGCCTGATTAAATAGGTGAGGAGGTGATCACTTACATCATCAGGCAGGGTCCCACTAATTGCAATGTACCATGTGGATACTGCTCAATGATATGTTTTTTTTCTGCAGATGTACAGGTATGATTACAGCAACCATGGTGAAACAATGTCTGGAGAAATTTACAAGTCAAGAGGATGATGTGCTATTGCAGGTCTTCCACATGCATGGCATGGGTGGCCATAATAGGTCTCTAAACTAAGTACAAAGGGTGGATGCACATAAGCTGTTCCACAAAAAGCAGAATGTTTGGGTCATAACAGTGGACAAGACAACCACAGCATATGGACCACTATCACTGAAGTGGCTGACAGAGGTTGAGGAGATGTTGGTGTCATTCACTAGGAATGGTGTATTAGCCTCCTCAGGCCACAAAGTAGCATGGATACAGCTACATATATCCATATGTCCACATATGATTTAACAGGTAAATATTATCTGCTAAGGCATGATAGTGTGAACAAGAAATGGAGTGAACATGACTGCAACTGGCCTGCACGTCTGTCCTATAGAAACCTCTGGTCTGGAAGCTCAATGTCCTGCCAAACAAGGTAAGTGTTACTGAGTACTGTTGAGCAATGTATACCATGTTTCCAAAGGGGGGCACAGCAACAATAAGTCTGTGGGCTCACAGTGCCATCATATATACAGTATCATGTGTTCTCATTCAGGGGCTTTGTGCGGGGAAAGCTGGCACAGTTAATGTTCCCTACACCTAGGGAAAAAGAAATCTTCCTTCCTGCTCATTGATTTTTTTTTTAAGAAATTGCCTAAACATAGATAACAAACATGCTTTACTTGAAAGTAAGTGTGATTTGTTGTCTTTAATATATAAAAGAATGAAATGAATGAAGCCAGACAGGTAATGCTGACTTTACAAAGCATCTCTCAGAGGCTTCAATTTATTTTACAGAGCTTGCCTACAGAATGTCATTTACTGCTAGAAGTGTTATAAATCTGATTTGGACACTTCTCTCAGTCCCAACTCATCAGCTCTACTGAGCACTGAGACATCGGCTGGGAAGCCCTTCCCCATTAGTCTCTTAAACTTGAATTATCTTGTTTCCTCCCTTCCCACTTACTAAAAAATCCCTCCTTATTCAGCTGCTTTTACTGTATTTGTGTTTCTTCCTATTTTATTTAGCTCTTTGCTGCACATTCTTAAAGTGTTCAGATGCATTTAATCTGATGCATTTATTACTGCTTGTTTGTAGTCTGATTACATTGTAGCTGTTATTCTATGCCTCTTAGCTTTGATTTAAACACTTGAGCTTCAAACTAGTTATCATACATTAGGAAGTTTTGTGGTCTACACTCTTGTGGCAGGAAAAGTAGAATCAGAAACTGATAATTAAGAATAAGAAGGAACGTACTCAGTAAAGGAAGATTACCCTATACAGCATAAACAAGCAAATCAGAAACCTTGTGAAGTCCTCTAAAGCTAGTTACAAGACTAGACTGGCATGCCTAGCTAAAGACAATCATAAGGGATTCTTTACCTACATCTGAAACCTCAAAGGGAATACCCAGTTGTGTGCTGAACCTATAGAGGACACGACCACTCACACTGAACTGGAAGAAATTGCCAACCTGCTAACTGACAGCTATGGCAAAAATGCCACCCCCCCATCCCCACCAGCTATACTCCATAGCATATACCTGTTTTCTACCAATTACCTCCAAAGTAATGGTCATTCAAGTGCTCTCCAAGAAAAATACAACCTCTATGAGACCAGATAACATCTCAGGCTGCACACTAAACAATCTAAAACAAGACCTAGCAGAACCACGTAAAAACAAGACCTAGCAGAACCACGTAGCTGTCTCCTTAATCACAGCCTGAGCACTGGTTTTGTGCCAGAGGAGTGGAAAACAGCAACGGTAATCCCACTGCACAAAGGGGTCCATCAGCTGACCCTGGGAACTATAGACCCATTAGCCTGACCAGCCTTATCCACAAAGCCATGGAAAGAATCATCATGGACCTAATCAACCAGGACAAATGCAACCTTCATCTCTTGACCCAACCTAGTTTTGTTTAGTCAAGGGTAGATCTTGCTTCCTAAACTTTGAAACGTTCTTTGAGAAAGTCACCAAATCCCTAGATGAGGGTAAAGATGTACACACTGCTTATTTGGATTTAGCCAAGTTGTCTAACACAATTTCCCACTCAAGGATTATTGAGAAACTCTTCCCACTGGGTATTAATTCATTTGTCACTAGATGGGTAGCAAACTGGCTCATAGATAGAACACACACTGTTAAAGTTGGGGAATCCACCTGCATCAGGTGACCAGTTACCAGTGGTGTACAACAGGGATCTGTACAGGGCTCTTTACTGTTTGGAATTGATTTTTCTGAAGTCCAGTCAAAAGTAGATGGACTGTGGCTTACTAAGTTTCCAGATGACTGTAAACTGGGAGCAATCATAGAGTCCCCCAACAATATCAACAAACTATAAAAGGGACTGACACAGATGAATGACTGGTGTCAGGGCCATGCAATGAAACTAAATGCAAAAAAGGTTTCATTATCCCATTTGGCAAAGAAGTAGCCCTTGCTATTTACGATATAGATAGCACCCCTATAAGCTCATGCACAGTGGTCAAGACTTCTGAACGCAGATTGATAGCAGTCAAAACTTCAATCACCATGTGTGTACAGTAGTAAAGAAAACTTTCTATTCTGCCCATCTTATAATTAAGGCATTGCATCCAAGACCAGGGAGGTCATAACTCCACTGTACTCGGCCCTTATCAGACCACTGATTGAGTACAATGATCCCTTCTGTATGTACCTCACCAGACACCTGCAGCAGATGGAGGGACCACAGAGGTTTCTAACCATGAGAATTCAGGGCCTTCAAGACATGACCTACATAGAAAGACTGAAAGCCCTTTTATGTACTCTGTATCATACAGGCTGCTGACAGATGACCAGTGACTGGCCTACAGAGCAGTCTCTGACCATGCCTTAATGGAAATACTGCACATCCACAAATCAAATAGGACAACAGTCACTCACTCCAGGGATCTCAACCTAGCCTGTGGCATTAATAGAACTTGTGCAAGAGGCAGATATGTCTCCCAGACATTGCCACTCCTCTGGAATGAGCTCCGATGTCATGTGTAGCAGACCTCCTCAATGACCTTATTTAAGTGCGACCTTGACAACTGGATGGGAAACTGAAAATTCACCCCAGGGGTGCCAACTATGGCTCTCATAGACATGCGCACTCTGTGCTGATCATAATATCACTCTGAAAACAATGACCATCTAACTATGGTCATCTAGGGTACTTGGGGGGGGGTCTACATGGCTAGGCTTGTAAAAGCCCTAGGACCATTAGCCTAGTAACCTCCTAGGAACTTGAACACTCTTCTGAGTTGAAAATTGCTAGTTAAAGTTTTATTGTGTCTGCCATTCTAAGTGTCTTAGTTTCTTAGTTCTGGTTAAAGGGCTTTGGCTCCAGGCCAGTTATTTTAGGTTAAAAAGATTTGTGTTCTACATTCTTGTTGGAGAAGAGGGTAACCTCCATCTTTCTGAAGTGGGAATTGCTGATGACAGATTATTGTGCCTACTTTTTTAAAGGTTTTTGTTTTGATTAAAATACTTGGGCTCCAAACCAGTCATTCTACATTGGGAAGGTTTGTGTTCTACACTCGTGTGGCAGGAGAGTATAGGCTGAGCCCTTCTGAGCTAAGAATTGCTGGTTGAAGGTTTATTGTGTCTGTTACTGTAAGTGCTGTTATTCTGGTTTAAGCACTTGGGCTCCAAAACAGTTATTTTACATTAAGAAGATTAATGGCCTACAGTCTTGTCACATTACTCTCTAGACAGTTTCTTTTAACTACTAAAGCATCTAGTTTTCACATAGCTGAGCATTGCCAATCAAGTTCCTTGGCTTATTGACCTATCTAATATTTAAATTTCCCACACTCTTCCCTAGTAGATCAGTGGTCATAGATATGCACTTCCTGACTCTTTCTGTGGCCAGTCTGGTTGAGTTGGCTATTCTGTGGCATTGTAGCAATTGCCTCATGTACACGGACAACCCACTTATTCTTAATAAAACAGATCATTTATATGAGAGGTGCAAATATAGTTTAACACTGGAGGCAAAATTGTTTCATCAACCAAAACTAATCTTACAGAGGTTGTTAGTGACACTCGCACCAAGCCTACTGCAAGAGTAAAGAACCTTCACATAAAACTACTTATGCTGAGGCACTTACAAGTAACCGTCCTAAAACACTAAGACCTCCTGCACAGTACAAAGAAAGGGTCCTCAGCCTACATAGAAACATTACGTTAAAACACCACCAACAGCTACACAAAGTAATACTGTATCCAATGTCTCTACTGCTAATCCCTTAAGGCAAACCAGCAAACAGCCAAATTTCTTGGCAATTGGTGATTCTGTAGTGAGGCACACTGATGTCCTCCTCACCAGAATAAGGAGAGAGTCATGGTTAGATGACTTTCTGGGGAAAGGATCCATCAAGTCACACAGGCACTAAGGAGCCATCAAGTCACACAGACACTCAAGTCATTGAACCACAGGTACCAGTATGACTCTGTCATAGTCCTTGTGGGTGTTAATGACCTGAGATGTACCTCCCTTGACTATATGAAGTGAGACATGATCAAGCTTGCTGATTATGTGTCTCAGGCAGGTATGAGCCTAACACACTAAGCAGCATACTACCTTCTTCGAGAATGATGCCACGTTACCAGCAAAAAATGATTGAATTTAACAATTGGCTTAGCTTCTGGTGTCAGTCCAGGAGAGTAAAATATTTAGCAGCCTGGGAGTACATGGATGACATACCACTCTGCTTTGCTAGGGATGGTCTGCCACTTCTCTTCTCTAGGCTTTTGGATATTGGCAAAGACCTTTTCCACCCCACAATGTTTTTTTAGGCAATGCCACACTGATAAACCTACCAACTTAACTAATTCTATGCAAAAAACAAAAAACAAACCCCCGGATTCATGAAGCTCGGCGCAAGGCCAGTGTAAGGCTTGCGCTGGCCATGCAGCGTATATATGGAGTAGTAGCGCCATATGCATATTAATGAAGGCGTGCAGCTGCCACAGCCACGTGCATAGGAAACATGTGCGAGTGCATGGGGCGTACCGAAGTTGCGGAGGAAGGTGTGTCAATGTCGGCTGTCGATGAGCAACCAAAACTGCTGAATAGTATAGTCTGCCTGCAGTAATACTCACACCTATCAGTGTCCGTGGAGACTGAAATGTATACAAAGCATGGAAGATAGTCCCTACGAACAGAAAATGAAGAAGCAAACACAAATGCACGATAGGGAATAACAGGTCCCTACCCTTGAACAAATGACAGAAAAAACGCATGCCCGTGGTCCAATGCAGTGTTTATAGCTATACCATGTGGAAGTGAAACATATCATATGCTAGGGCACTGCCAGGAGGTACGTCCAGCCCAATGGAGAGGGTCACCAGCTGACCCATAATGTGAGGGAGGGTACATAGCTGTGCAGATGTGTCCATAACAAAATACACGAGGAGAAAAGTAGATATATGTAGTGACTGTCATGTCCGAATCATATCCCACAAGGGATGTAACAGTCACATACAAAAGGTATGTCTGTATCCCACATAACAAATGTGATAGGGAATAGAATACACATGTAAATGAATCAGAAGCATAGAAACAGCTACAACAATAAGGACACATGTAGGCCGAAAGGAACAGTATGACCCGTACCATCGACTAAGAATATCACCTGTCCCACTTTGCGAGCCACAGTACCGCTGCGGCCAAATGTGCCCTGACACAAACATGTAAACATGGCAAATGTGCAGAGATTATAGGACATAATTATCCCTCAGGCGTCATGTAATAGTGGCATTAAACAGTTGTTCTCCACACGTATATTACATAAATGTCATAAGGAAAAGAATAAGCCACTGAAATGCTACAAGACTAAAGCTTAGATATAGGCAAGAGTTGTAAGTTCTATCTGCCGAACTGACCGTGGCTATGTGTCAGCGTGGAAAATGTGTTGTGTCCACCGCAAATGTTACATTGCGGCCAATTGAAAAGGTGGAAACAGTACCGTAGACTGTGGGGAGGCATTTTCCACAACAGTCGGATATGTGGAAGGAATAGCATGGACATCAGAAAAGGTGCCATCCCCCCAATGAGTACAACAATTGTGCAAATCCCGGGAGTCATCGGTAGAAGCCAAACTAGTATGTGACACAGCCGAACGGGTAGTACCCAGGTATACCAACTAAGTAACAAAAGTGAAGTATGGGCGTGTACCTATGTGTGTGAGGTATAGCACGTGGGAAGCAAATATGGCAGGGTAGTCCACACAACTATAAAGGTACCCGACACCTGTAGGGCAGTCAATGTGCTACTCTGGCTGTGTCATGGCCCAACAACAAAAGTAGTGAGCTATTGGATGTGAGTAATTTGCATGTGAGGGGTGGATGGGTAATGGTAAAACCCGCAAAGGTGACACTGTGTCATATGCAGAAAAGGTGAACCAGAGGTATAGGAGGGGGCAGCGGGTGAAGTGGACATAAACACAAACACATGGAGAAACAGCTGCAAGATGAGCAGACAGGCCATAATGTAGAACACAATCCCACAAACATATGTATCATGTAAACGTGCAATCAAAATGTATAGATATGTCACCGTCACATAACCACAGGTTGGTCCTGATGGAAATGTCTATAACAAATGCAACACACCTGGCTGCATAATGGGCTACCCAGCATACCCTCCACATCACACAACCCAGCCCCATAACAGAACGTCCACCAAATCCACCCGTACGTGGCCCACTGGTCCGTTGCAGACACAGCTACACATACCGACCCCTACGCATATGTAGTAGGTATTGTCACCCTAGGCAGTGTCAGGATAGCAAACCATGTATTCCCTGCATGTTAAACCCCCTGCACATTTTCATAAAGCCAAAATACATTTCAATATCATTTCTGTGTGGAATGGTCCAATTTCTGGAATATCCCTTACGGGACAAGTAACCTGTGTAAATAGTAGAACGGGTATGATGACAAGATGTCCAATCCTGTACATATCTGGACACAAGTCAGAACGTGAAGTACAGCTCCAAGACACTGTCCAGACCTGAGTGGTCATGCATAACCCAGTACCCAGGATAAAACACCTTCTCGTGACGCACGTGTCCCCACACAAATATGCGGGAGAATATATTGCACACTCGCATAGTGGTAAACGGCAGAAGGGTGAGGAAGACACCTGACATTAACAGAACCCTGATGAAGTGCGAGGGATACCTAGTGTGTGCCGGCGTGACCGACCATACCTGACAACCCGTGTGAGTTAGATATCTGGACAGAGCCGTGACTACAAGTGAGACAAAGGTACAACAGCAGGTACAATATGCAAAGATAGCTGTTAGAAGTTATTCATGTATGTGCAGTCTGAGTACCCGGGAAGTCCACTGGGTGAAGAAGTGCCCAGTAACAGTGGAGGCCAAGGTAGAAAAGCCCCACAAGCAATACAAGGAAATAAAGGCTACATAATGTTAAAGGTAAAATACAAGAGTAAAAGGCATACAGTCAGGAAATACACATGCATAACATGTGCATAATAAGACAGTGCAAATCCAGAGTTTGTAGTGGTAATACAGAAATGTACAACAATGACATACTGGGAGTCAAGTGAGTGTCAGCTAAGTCTGGTTAAGCTGGAGGGTAGAGAGGAGCAGGAGTATGGAGAGCTCAGAGGAGTGAGATCCGTAGAATGTATAACAGGTGCAAGCAGGAATATATCCATGTGGATGGATAAACATAGATATATCATAGAATGACAGTTTGCACAATGGCATTAATGTCCGGAGTATGAAGTCTGAAAATCAACTGTCTGCCAGCATGTCCCGACATCTGTCCCTAATGCCGAGCTACTGCTGTGCCAGAACACAACAGCGTATTACAGAGGTTCATACCATATCACTCAACTGTCCAGATATTCGCAGAATGACCTGAGTGTTGGCTCATAGTGTTGTGTGCCTCTGACAACCTGCTTCTGTCCTGTAAATAGGTGTGGATTGACGTCACGAAATAATGAGCATTAAGTATAGCACTTCACATCCCGCAGAAGAGTCATGACAATGCAAAACCTAGTATTCTATCAATGTTATAAGCTAGTAAGGAAACTAGTTAAAATGTGTCCCTCTTACTCTCCCCATCATGTAGGGTTTACGCAGATTTGTTGCTCAAAGAGGTCGAGAGGTATGGTCTGTACATATGTACAGTAACAAGCCATGACATTTGTGTAATGTACAACTGCATACCTGTAGTCACAACATGTCCAATAAAATAATCCCTGTATGAATGAATACAGGTAATAGTCAAATGTGAATGGGAACCCCGCCCCCTCACCGTGCAGTATGAACCATAACAACCCCACCCATAATATGTACAGCCAACAGAATAAGCTCCTGATAGGTACCCAAACACATGTGTCTATAAATACAGGTAAAATGTTCATAATAGGGAGATGCTCCCTGTCCACATGCTTCATCTGACATTTGAACTCAGCCAGGAAATTTCCATTCACCAGGCGGACAAGCCCATACCCAGATCACTACATGAACACCCTGACAATCAGAAACGTGTATGTGATACGACTATATGCCCTGGTGTTCTGCATATCCTCAGAGTGATTAACAATGCAGCTGGGGTCCACAGCAGTAGGCAATATGGAATGTGTAGTATGTAGTACCGCGTTTCCCACAGCAGGGGAATGGATGCCTGTGTTGTAAGTGAAGCGGTGAGGCGTATGTTGCTGTAGCTAAGTACTATGGGTATGCATATCAATGAGGCAGAACAGCAACAGAATACTGTTTCCGGCATCCGTCCAACATGAATGCAGTCCCGGTTGACCTACGACCACTGCAGATATCCCTGTAAAGTGTAATGAATGCGTTCGTGCTGTACACACAGTTAAATACGTAAAGGTGAACCGTGTGTTTCACACCAGTCCGTAAACCGGACTACAGATGAGTAAGTGTTACGATCAGACATATGAAAGGCCGCACAAGCACACATTCATTAAACAGATGTAACCCACAATATGTAAATGCAAGTGCGCCTGTGCGTGTGTGATCCGCTCACAGCATAGTAAATGAATGCTGTTTCCCCCACGTTAGATATACATGGCTCAAACCTGTTAACCCCGTAAAGTATGAAACCGGACAAAGGCATGCAAACTACCGGTACAAATAGGGACAAACCCCAGATATGTGCCAGAACAAACATAGAAAGTGGATAGAATAACGGGTGTGTCAGTAGCATGGATTCTCTGAAGGGTATGCAGTCATAACCTGAACTGCTTGCCAGTATTTCCCAATGTAAGTCTTAAATGAAATGCCACTACATTGCCAGATAGACACAAGTTTATGAAAAACACACCGAAGATAAAGAGGCAACCAGCTGTACACTCTGTGACAATCTGTACAGTGGAAAGGTATGGTATGGATATAGATATATGTGTATACACATAATCCACAGACGTAAACCAAAGCAAATTATAAAATGAGGACTGTACATGTATATATGTATACACAACAAACATATGTCCCGTAGATATGACATATGTACATAAATAGGCCACGGCATAGCTAATATGGGTAGACAAACAGACATGCACAAAAGGTGAATAAACCGCTGCCTTCCAAACCATTGGCCAGAAAGTGACAGTCCAGCAAGTTCTACACTTTAAACATGCATATAGGTGTCCATTGCAGGACCCCAAGAAATGATCCATATGTAGTGTCAACCGTCATTGGCGCAAAATAAGTGACCTCAGCAAATACGATATAGCTGTACATGCAACAGAAGCAGGTGCAAGGGTAATGACACATGTGTCGATAGAATGTACGATGTACAAACTGATATCCGGAGAGTGTGGAGTGCATATAAGTGTCTCCACACTTCAGTACCGCTCACATTAAACATGTGTAATGGGTACTGTGGAGGGGTGTCAGGTATGGGAATCATGGGTATGCAGAAATGAACCTAGGTGTTGTTTGGCAAAGATTTAGTAGGCCCGCCCTGTGGGAGTGATGTGGGTATAGCACACACCTATATTCTCAATAATGGGGCAAACCATCCACTGGATATTGCGTAAACCATTGTGGGAATATGTAGGACCCTATATCAGTGTCATGTAGGTTATTATCATTGATGGACATGCGTACGACCAAGATGGTAACCATAACTGGCAAACTGTCAGAATAAGACAGCTGCACTAAGGTATAGTACATGAAATACAAATAAGGACTATATTAGATCTACCCCAGACAAAGTCAGAATGTTGATAGAATACTGGCGTAGCCAGGAATACGAATGTTATGAGTGTTACTAATCATGACATAGAAATGTCAGTCACTATTATCTAACCGCACAGTTCATAATGCCTTGCCAGTAATTTACCAGAAAGGCACATTACTATGACAAATGTAACAAGAGCAAAGGTCAAACATCAGGGCGTTTACCCATAATGTGTACAGGTTAGGGGTATGAAGGTAACCTGTCCAAAATACATGTACAGAACTAGTGATACTAGGTGGACAGGTGAGAAGAAAGGCATCAGGACAAATGACAAAACATGTACAAGTCAAATGCATGTACTCCGACAAATGTGAATGACAACGTATGCCCTGTGAAAGTCAATGTGGAAGGTTAATAGACTCAAAAGAAATCTGTCCCTCAGGGTGTCATGCAGTGTCACCATTACAATGTCCAGTCCCCCATACTCGTACGTGAGCTCTGCCACTGACGGAAAGCGCAAATACCGGCGTACACATATGGTACATGACAGACTAATTAGTGTGGATAAGCAGCTGTTGGCCTGTGTGAGGAATACAACCCTCTGGGTGGGTGTGTCCTGCAATATAAATGTAATGGCATGTGGCCTGTGATGCCGCCATGCAGTGTGTGTATTGGTGTCAGAAAGTTATCTTGTATCAGACACATACTCCGCAACTGTACAGATTTACGCAGAATGTGCAGAGTTCTGCCTCATATGTTTGGTGTGTTCCACGTAACATCAGTACCATTCTGGCAAATTCCTGATAACTGAAGTCATGAAATAATGACAAACATGTGAGTTTAAGACACCAGATCCGTCAGAAAAGTCATACTAATGCAAAACCTATTATTGTGTCAACTATCTACGTTTGTAAGAGCAACATGTCAATACTGCCCCTATGTGTCCCACTATCAATTAAGGCTTTGTCCAGATGTTTGCTCTAGGAGGTGGAGTGGTATGATCAGAAACAGATATATGTGTGAGGAAACAGCATTATCGACTGCAAGATAACGCAGAAGGTATGAAAAGCGCTGCAGTAGGACGTTCAGTACTGTCCACAGGTATGTGCTGACATGTCAAATGACACAGCAGTCTACATGATGTACCTATAGGGCTGTCACCTTTACAAATGATGATAGTGGGAAATACCCACAGCCATGCACACAGTACAAATAGACATACACACAGCAAAACTAGGCCATGATACATGAAGCCTCCGGTGTGTACGAGTAGAGTGAGAGTACAGCAAGGATAGATGTCTGCCAAGCTATATAGCAAACGCCTGTAAGGGCGTGTAACACCGCCCGTAACACAGACGTTGCATGGACAATGTTGGGATTTGCAACATACCCCATTGGTATGTGAAAGCTATGCAAATATGCGATACATGAAACAGTCAGCTGTCCATGCAAGAGCAGAGTTATGGGCAGAAAATATATATATATATATATATATATATATATATATATATATATATATATATATAGATACAGACATACACACACAGACACACACACACACACACACACACACACACACACACACGTGGCAGGGTTGTGAGCAGAACACGAACGTAACCACTGTACCACACAACAGCATTACACAGTGACAGAACGTGCAACCGTGAGTAGTAGATCACGGAAATCACACAGGCATACGTCTAGCCTGTAGACAGCGGCATCAAAGGCAAAGACGCCGCACAGATGTTATGGTGAGTGAATACTGTAAAAGCAATGTACTGTTGTCATGCAGCTGGAAACACACACACACACTTCTCAGGTCATCAAACTTACACATAACTACCCTATCACACTACAGCATGATGCATTTACAGAACGCTCTACCGAGATTACTAAGCACAGCAGACCCACAGGCATTCTTCTAGGTGCATGTCAACATCCGCAAAGGCAAAGACGTCAGCAGGATATATATGTGGTGCGAAGCATCTAAAAGCATAACTTGAGTACCCAGGCGGACGGGAGCATGCACACACACTTGGCAGGGCATCGAACTTACACCTAACTACCCTATCACACTACAGCATAATGCATTTACAGAACACACTACCGAGATTACTAAACACAGCAGACCCACAGGCATTCTTCTAGGTGCGTGTCAACATCCGCAAAGGCAAAGACGTCAGCAGGATATATCTGTGGTGCAAAGCATCTAAAAGCATAACCTGAGTCCCCAGGCAGACGGGAGCATGCACACACACACACACACACACACACAAACACACTTGGCAGAGCTGGGAATCGAACTTACACCTAAGTACCCTATCACACTACAGCATGATGCATTTACAGAACGTGCTACCGAGATTACTAAACACAGCAGACCCACAGGCATTCTTCTAGGTGCGTGTCAACATCCACAAAGGCAAAGACGTCAGCAGGATATATCTGTGGTACGAAGCATCTAAAAGCATAACATGAGTCCCCCGGTGGATGGGAGCATGCACACACACACACACACACACACACACTTGGCAGGGCTGGGAACTGAACTTACATCTAACTACCCTATCACACTACAGCATGACGCATTTACAGAATGTGCTACCAAGATTACTAAACACAGCAGACCCACAGGCATTCTTCTAGGTGTATGTCAACATCCGCAAAGGCAAAGACGTCAGCAGGATATATCTGTGGTGCGAAGCGTCTAAAAGCATAACCTGAGTCCCCAGGCAGATGGGAGCATGCACACACACACACACACACACACACACACACACACACACACACACACACACACACACACACACACACACACATGGCAGGGCATCGAACTTACACCTAACTACCCTATCACACTACAGCATGACGCATTTACAGAACAAGCTACCGAGATTACTAAACACAGCAGACCCACAGGCATTCTTCTAGGTGCGTGTCAACATCCGCAAAGGCAAAGACGTCAGCAGGATATATCTGTGGTGCGAAGCATCTAAAAGCATAACCTAAGTCCCCAGGCGGACGGGAGTATATACACACACACACACACTTGGCAGGGCTGGGAATTGGACTTACACCTAACTACCCTATCACACTACAGCATGACGCATTTACAGAACGCGCTACCGAGATTATTAAACACAGCAGTCCCACAGGCATTCTTCTAGGCACGTGTCAACATCCGCAAATGCCAGGACGCCAGCAGGGATTGTATAGAGAGTGTACGATCAGACATAGTACTGTCCCACGGTAGACGTATACAACCACACGGCAGTGGTGTACTCGGGGCAACTATACATGTATGGAGCACTACAACAACAATACATAGACACAGTACGCACCCCAGACAGTACACCCGTCCAGATAGTCATCCAGTGTGTACTCGGTAGGCATCCATCTTGACGTTGAAGATGGACATCCGTTGCCTGGATGACCACCATGGCAATACAGGATGTCAACGGCCATGCCCATGCACAGAGGGACATCACCAACACAAGGTGTCACTGGCCATGGCCGCACACCTGGTAATATACATCAGTTCGGACTGTACTGTGTGTCGATCTACACAACAGTGTACTGGGCATGCTCACACAGCTGTTGCAAAGGGCCGTCTTGCATGCAGATGGAGTGTAAACACGGAAGGTCTCAGATTGTACTGTACAGTGTGTCCATCTACACAACTGCGTACATGGACTGTACTGTGTGTCCATCTACACAACAGCATACTGGGCATGCTCACACACTTAGCTGTTGCAAAGGCCTGTCGTGCATGCAGATGGAGTATACACACAGAAGGGCACAGTAAGGTATAACTGTCCTCACGCACTGGGTGGTCACACATGCAGTGACCTGTACACACACAGCTGCCATCACAGCTGTCACAGGTGCAGGTCACACATGTACACACTGCAGTGTACACTGTAGCTGTCAAGTCATCACCATGTCATCGGTGCAGCACTACATAGCCTTACAGTACCACAACACCATGTGACACATGACCACTGGGCTGTACAGAGGTGTACACCAGCTGTGCAGAGTACACATGTACCAACAGGGATCCAACAGGTGTTATGCATTGCAATGAAACCAGTATACATGAACAGGTCGGCTCAAGACATACCACGGCCATTACACAGCTGTGACACATGACTGTTGCTGTACACCAATGAACACACATCTGGATAAGTCATACATGTGATTGTGTGGATGTGTGCATGGACTGCACACACAACACATACATAAATAGCCTTTGATGTACCTTGTGCATAACAGTGGCCTAATCAATGCTACACATGCAAATGGAAATTGGGTCCATGTCTGTTGAATGCTCACACTACAGGGGGTAGCAATGTTGACCGGGACACATACCCTTGTACTGGTCGCCTGTGACACCCGTGATATACCACAGTCCATGTGTTATGTATGTCAACACACATGTCCAACAATAGCAATGCATACAAACATGGCAACAGGAGACACATGTGACATCTGTACTGTGCATGCAGCAAACATGCATGCGCAGTGGCCGATGTCCGTAACATAGTTGCACCTAACTACGACATGCAGTCGCAATGCAGACCCATCATTGACACCTGTATACGGTGACATACAAACAGCACGTATGGAGGGATGTGTGTACATAATGTGGTGAACCACCTGTGTAGATGTATGTGTGCAGGGGGTGGCTCACAGTTGTGTCACACACGATCATATCATGCCATGTGCAAACAGTACACTATGTCGCTGTTACGTGACGGTGCTGACATAATGCATACGCAGCGGTCAGGTGTTACCAACTATATGTCACATGGCACCTGTAACACCTACAACCTCCCATGTGCATATAGCAGCACATTTGCCAGATATAGCGTTGGTACACATAATGCAATCAATACCGCTGCATGTCTATCAAACGTGTCATCATATGGCAGGTGTATCATTCCCAGCACTGCCATGTGTGTCCGAATGTGTGACCAGAGATGCCACATATCACAGGGAATATGTGCCAGTTGTTACACATCCCTGTACACCGTTGTAGAGATCTGTACATACGTCAGTGTGGGAAGCATGACGTCGGCCGGTGTGGTGCATCAGACACGTCGGCTGTCCGTATACACATGTGTGGTCACCACAGTGTGTGTTTGTCTGTATGTATGTCTGGTGCTTGGTGTGAGGGTGTATGCTGATATACGGTGAGAAATGATCACTAACCCCATGTGGTGACTAACCCGTAATGGTGATGCAGTGCACTACTCTGTTGATGCCATAGGTCCCAGCCATACTGGCTACCTGTGTATGTTCCTTCTCTGTGACACATCGTGTGGGTGCATAGTACTGTGAGGGTGATGACCACATAGGCAAGGGTCCCCACCTGCACACTATGGGGCATGCGTTATAGTGGTGTACACCCCGTGAATGTGGCCATGTTCCCGTACTGTTACAGGGTCCTACTGCTGCACAGTGTGGCCTCCAGCTACCAAGTGACACCTCACATCATCATTGGCCAGACCGCTGTGTACAACCCCTGCACCATGTCACCATACCTGTAATGTGTCCTGCTATGTATGTCACGTCTCTGTCCAGTGTAGCCTGTGGCACTGACCACATGCATCAGGTGCAGTATATGTGCGGACATCTGTGTCATGTTGGTGTTTCCAACAGTCAGGTTGAGGGTACATGTAGCATGCTGATATTGCCAGACGTGCCTGTGAGTAATCCACAGTTACACATGGGGGACTGCAAACACTGCTACCTGTAGGCACATGCAAGTACACCATAGGAGGGAACCAGGGTATCACAACCAACATGGTGCTACAGATGTAACCGAGACACATACCGTGAACACATCACAATGCATGCTGCATCTGCACTACATGGTATGACTGGTGCATGTCGACAGTACACAACCTATGTCACATACACATCTCTCAGTATTCACACACAACCACTGCAACATACACATCCCTCACTATGCATACACAGGTAATATTACATACACCTCTCACTATTCTGTTCACCCTGTGCATCAGAATATTTGTGCATAACCCTGCACCGATGGTGTGGATGACAGGGATGCGGCACAGGCTTCATCGTATGCACAGGGTGATATGTTTGCCAGGAGCATAGGCTGCACCAATGGATAACATCATGTGTGTGTGTAAGGGCCGGTGAGTTGAATGGACATGTCTGTTCAGAATGCATGTGGATGTTGTGGAGCCCTACAGTTGTGTTTGCTGTGTGCGTGTATGTGTGTACACAGTTCTGCCATTTGTGAGGCCTACACGGGGTATAATTGACAGCCCCAGATTGTACAGAGCAGGTTGTACAGCTCACTGTGTCCGTCCACGGCCACGTGACCTGTGCCTGCCTGGGGTTGCATGGGCACTACCAGGTGGAGGTACAGAGTGGCTACTGTCCGACGACACATGTCCGCTGGAACCATGTCCCTGCTGAGAATGTCCAGGGCCATGTCCATGTGGCCTACTGTGTCCTGGTGTTGACAGCGCAGCACCAGCTGCACTGCTACTGCTACCGGCACTATGGGAGCGGGCATGTGAGGTGGCATGCTCATGTCGACCTACACTAGGTGGTGTTGCTGGCCTACGTCCACGTGGCCTACACCTCACTCCTACCAGATGTTCCAGCACAGACAGCTCCCACTCGCGGATTGCCATGCCTCGGTCAAGGATTCCGACCATTTCACCCAATCGCCTATCCAGAACATCAGCAATCTGCTGTTGAGCATTTGCCAATGCCTGGATGTTGTCATTTAGGGTATGGATAGCAGCCCTCTGCAGCCTCTGCCCTTCTCTCTTCTGCCGTACAGCACATGCCTGTGCCGCCATTACAGTCTGGAACATGCGTCTGGTGATACCAGCTGCTGCGCTCTGTCCTGCAGGTACATGTCTGCCAGAGGTCCTCCTATGAGCAGCACTGGCCACATGCCTGTGTGGCACATCTGCAGTCATTACACTGACACCATGGTGTGTAGACACACCTTCTGTAGCCACCACATGTTCCTGTTCCACACTAACAGACCCTGACTGTCCTTCCTCTATGGCCACTGGTGATGCGGTATGTGTTGGCAGCAGAACTGTGTACGGGGAAGAGGGGGACATAGCTGTGATGGTAACCATTGGCACATATTCAGCCCCTGACAACCCTGCCTGTACCTCATGCATATGTTCATCACTGCTAGTATCTGTGGGGACACTAACATCAGATGGACCGCAGGAGGGTAACGCACCTACATCACCTGTGAATGCAAAGAAATACTGTAAAGTACAATAGAACAGACACAGACACACACACACACACACACACACACACACACACACACACACACACACACACACACACACACACACACACACACACACACACACACACACACTCACAGACACATACACACACAGACACACACACACAGACACACACACACACACACAAACACAGACACACACACACACACACACACACACACACACACACACACACAAACACAGACACACACACACAAACACAGACACACACAGACACACCATGCATGTGATTTGTCAGGTGGCATGCAGCATGCCTGCGATACAGCAGAGGGCATGCAGCTCAGGCATTAATAGTGTTAGTAAGCATACCTCCCTGGGGTGCACACTACAGCAAGCAGGTGTCATATCAGTAGCCATGCAGTTCACACAATCATGGTAGTATGCATGCATCCCCATGATACACCATGTGGCCCAGAACAGGATAACAGTACACATGGCTAACGTGACCTTGACATGTAATCTGCTGACATGTGCATTAACATGCATACATGTCTGACACAATGGTGTCCTGACACATGTACAGCATCATAATGGGCTTCACATTGCAGTGTTGTGTGTATGCCCTACAGATAGAATGCATGTTTAGCAAATGTGCATGAGCATGGGAGGGTAGTATGAGCCCTCTACATTGCTATACAGTGTGAAGTACGGACACTGTGCCATTGCATGGCATCATGAGGCATCGATGTTGCTTTAGAATGCATAATATGTACACATTACATAGCCATAACTGCAACACAGTCGTGATGTTCAACAGATCGTATATGGTAGACTTCAGTGACACCTCCAGTAGCTGTGCACAGGCTTTTAGGTTGTCCAGTGTACCACATCAACTGTATAATCGGTCAACTAAGGCTATAATTGGACCATGTGTGGACAATGTGCAACAGGGTGTATACACATCCCATGTACTGTGTGGCTACATGTCTCCGGCCATCCCCCATGGCCATGTGTGCACATGTGTTGGCCAATTGTGTGTGATGGCCATCTATCTCATATGTCTGTGTTGTCCCATATGACATGCACCCATAGATGTCAGATATGTCACAATCCACAGGGCTATGCAGACAATGGGTTGTATGTTTGGTATGTGGGGTATAGGTCATGCGATAGTGTGACAATATTGCAGACAGAACACTACGTGTCTGGGACATGTCAGGTGGCACATCACAATGTGTGCACCCAATGCAGGGGCATATGACACAATGGTGACACCTGTGGGCTGCCCATATCACAGCTCACTGTGTGGTACTGTGTGCATACCACACATGTTGTTCCAATGCATACTATATATGCCTCCACTGTAGAACACCTCCACCGTTGTATGCACAGCTGACCACACATGTCGCAATGACAAGTACTGTGGTTTCAAGTCGGTGTATCATTTCATTTGTATATATTGCACATGGGTGGCCTGTGTGAATGATGGCTGATGCGACCTGCATATCGTGACTGGAACAAACATCAGGTGTGCAAGTGTTAACTGGCCACATGGCAAATAGATCTACACTGTAACATGCCTGATACTGATGACAGTCTTACCTGCAGCGGACTCATGTCTGTGCGGCACGCCAGAGGTACCTGTATAGGGGTGACACACCAGTATGAACATTATCCATGACTGTATGACAGCCACAGGTTGCACTGCGCACATGAACACATTCACCTGTGTAATAGCATATAGTATGCACATGTGTGCATACACAGCGTAGCGTACTGTAGTATGCAGCATGTGTGTCCACATACCTTGCATATGTTGTTACTTTACATAATGTACAATGACACATGCAACTACATGGGATATAATAGCCATATGTGCAGTACTGACCTACCAGGCAACTCCAGGCTCATTGGTTGGGAGACGCCCACCTCCACGATGGCAGCTAGTGTTTCTGGATGCTGTTCCCTGGGTGTCCCCAGACTGGCCAGTAGCTCCTCGGTGTGTGTGAGAGGGGACTGGGTTGGTGGCCCACCACCTGTTCCACCTTGTTCCCTGGCGATTGCAGTGGCACGCTGTTTTGCATGTCGTATCAAGTCCGTGCAGTGTCTGCGCACCTGCTGGTAGATGTGGTTATGGCCACCCACATCGTTCAGCCTCCTGTGTAGATCCTGCCACAGGTCATCCCGCTGCTGGGCATGCTGTGGCATATAGCTGAACAACAAGTCATAGTTGTCATGGAGCTGTGGGATAAGGACATCATCCTCCTGGCGGCTGTATGCTGGGAGGCATGTACGGGGCATTATCTGTAAGACATAATGATGGTGACAGGTCACAGTTTCAGAGATGTACAGAGATACTGCTGCACATACATTTCTATGACATCTACTACATCTGCACAGTTATCTTTGCAAAGCATCATGACACTGACATGACTGACATGTTTGTGTCACACACATGTCACACCCATTATGCGCTGGATATCATCACCATATATGTGTGTCACCTCATTACAGTGTTCATACTCCATGTACATGCTGTCTTGCTGTGGGCATGTCTATTTGCCTGCACTTGTGTTCTTACCTATCTGCACATGCCTGGATGTGTCCACGGTAATGCTGTTGACCTGAATGCTGTGCATATGTCACATATCAACACAGACACAGCTGTAATGGACTTGAGCAGTGACAATGCACACATACGCATGGACACCTGTACATGCATGTGTTTTGCCATATACATCTACACAGCACTGTACAACTGTTCAACATCCTGCCACGGATCGCCTGTATTGCACATGTGATAGACATGGGACAATGGCTAGTCAGACGACATTCGCAGGGATGGTTATCAACCATAGCATGTGTGGGCACGGTTTCCAAGCTGTAACAGACAGCCACTATGCCACCACAAGGTGTATCAGTGCCACATTACTGATCCAGTCAGTTGATAGTACATCTACCATGAGGCCATCACACCATGTATGCCTGGGATGACATGTGCAGCTTTGATGGACAGGGTTGCATGGTATGGCAGGAGTATGTCACATATATGGCACAGGGATCTGTTCAGCCTGTGGCGATCCTAGTATTAGGACGGTGGCTGTCCATGACATATGTCTTATAGATCAGGATATGGACATGTAGCATGTCCATCATCATGGTGTAGCAAATGTCTTTCTGCAAGGTAGACAGCATGTTGCATAGTGGAGGTGAGGATTGTGAAGGCTGGTATCGCACATCCATGCATAGCCATTACCCCTTAAAGGTGGTATGTGATCCAATATTGGTCACCACAGTGCTGTATATGCCTGTCCAGTGATCTCCGTGCTCATGGATGGCACCCTGACATGACATGGGTACCTCATATGACTACCTAAGGGGCCTGGAGATGTCACCAAGTCAGGGGGTGCAGTGCACAGCACCATCCCTTACACAGTGTCCATAATGTTGACCACAGCCTAGGTAGTAGTTTATGGGTACAGGGATGTTCACCTAGCGGTGACAATGCTGGTATCATCCATCAGACTGTGCACATATGTCACACACCTCACCCACACAGCCCATTCTGTATGTTGTTCACAACACTGACACAGCTATACTGATAGGTCATGGCCATTCACAGCCTTACATACACAGATGCCTAACATTTGTCTGTGTGGTATGGGCTATAATGAGAGTGGGGTACAACACATTAACCCTGTTCTAATGTAGCTGGCACTGGTGTGATGTGCACATGTCACTCTTGCACCTTTTGTAGTTGTGAGTCTGTCAACAGGCCACTGGTGGAACACTCCTGTGACATACAAAGGTATTTGTAATCAAATATCCGTGCTGTCTTGTACATCTGTACTGCTAACATCTACAGTGATAATGGTTCATGGGCATGCACACCATACTCAGAGGGTTATAGTGCGGCGCCACCCAAAATGACTGTCATCACCACTTGTGGGTTGATATTATCCAACACCCTATCTGTATTGTATGGTCATGCTAGGCACTTGTTCAGAACTTGTGAGCATGTCATGAGCTACTGATTACTATACCACCCATTCCACACCATTTCCCACAGGTACACTGGCTGTCCTACACTTCCCAGCTTGCTCATGGTACAACAGCTGTTGTACACACGTAACGCACATATCCTGTGGGACATGGTTGTATATACAGGCATGTCCAACTGTCACGTACAAGTGCTACTGCCTGTCTATATGAGGGATATGTCATACATGTGGCAATAGAGCAATTGTCTCATGTACACATCCAATGCTCACCTCCCAACATACGACACTACAGCCTGTGAGGGATGTACTTCTGCAGCCGTGCTGGGGGCATAGCTCTCAAGTGTACCTCATTACGAGGAACGTACCTCATTTGGGGTCTTAAAAGGTGTATGTTCCTCAAGGTTCCACATTGAAAGGGTCTGTCACACATTCATTGTTGGAAATTGTTTACCTGCTAGCCATGGCTAAACAGATGGGAATCATATTAATTCATTAGAATATCTTTTTTATACGTAAAACCAGACTATTTTAGCCATCATATGCCCTTCCTAGTTGAAGCTGTTAGTAAGCCAATTGTAAGTGTTCCATGTTTTGCCCATTTGTCACACATTATGAGGGCTAATGTTCCTCATTTTGGGGACAGGAGGTTGACAGCTATGGCTGGGGTAATGCTGTCACCAACCCTGACTGCACCTGACAGTCATTTGGGGATGTGTAACATTTGCAACACACCCCACCCATCACATAGTCTCACATGATCTACACCACTGGCCACACCTACGAGGACAACTTGTGCAGTACGTCTCCATACTCAGTGTAGGCACCAGAGGTAGCCCCCATCATGGAAGACAACATCACCAGCTTATAGCCCACAGACTCATGTGTGCCCATCACATACAGCCAATAGGGAGTTATAACATTCACAACACGCCAGTCATAGGTGACTCTGTAGGGAGTCACACTGCAGTTCCACACAGCAGGCTACACAAGGCGATAGTCGCTTACATCTTACTGTCGGGTAACTGCTTCTGCAACATAACCTATGCACCCATGCCACACCTCACCAGGTATGATGTGACTGTCATTCTCCATGTTAGTGTGACTGCAATGTGATGCCACTTCACAGACTACGTGTGCAGGGACATGCAATAGCTCACCAGTCTTATAGCCCTGAGGGTGTGGGCCAAGCCCTGGGGAGCATTTTGCTTTCATCTGGACATGATACCACTGTACAATGACCGACTGTGTCACTTCAACAGTTGCCTATGCTCCTATTGTCATTCCACAGGCATCTGGTATCTGTCCGCTTTGACTGACCTGGTCAAACACAATGCTGTGGGACAGATGACTTGCACCTGTCAGCCCTGGGAGTACAGCTCACATGTAAGGCTCTTGCTGCTTCTATACTGCCTGTCTTGCACAGTTTCCAATAACTGTCACTGGCAGAACGGGAACTGGCAGGCACGACATGGGGTCAAGTGACAGAATGCTTGCATCTTCCTCTGTGATGCACGCAGGCAAGGCACACCTTATAATGCACCACTCAAACATCTCTGCAGTGACTGGGACCTGCCTCTAGGCTCTGCAGAGCACACCTGCAATGACAGGTTATAGACAGACTATACCTTTCAGGCACATACCTGGACCGGCACACCCACAGCTGAGGGGTTCCCATATCCAACTATGTTTTGCACACATACTGGCTAGTTACTTAGCACAATGCATCAGAGGTGCTCCACATGCAACTAACTGTGTCCAGGACTGCTATACACATTGTAACAAGCTACAGAATCAACATCATACCCCACGGTTAACATACCTTCTTTGTTGGTATATTGGACAGTGGGCCTCAGACAGCTACTACTGATGTGTGACTGACACTACCCCACACTTAACTGGGATAGCCACTCATGTACCGACACATCCATGAGTCATAACCTCCGCTCTGCTGGATCAACCCATACACACCACCTCCAAGACCTACATTAACCTTGGCATGAACACTACCACCATGTGACTGGTGTTACACACCTGGAGTTCTCCCCTCATTGGTGGATTCCGAACATATGCTAATCAACCTTGTTAGCCACATCCCGGCACCACACCCATCACAGCATACACAGTACATGAGTACTACAACACCTACTACAGACGTCTGCTGACAGCAGTTGTTAACGTCATGACACCCGTGCAGATGGACAATGCACATACAAATGCTGACACATATCCCAGTGCACTTCATTAGCATGTACACAACTGCATGGATCATGCTATTCCACACAGAGCCATGATGGTACACACCAGATAACAGACGCCACTCTGGTGGTCATGTTCCATGGACATATGATGTACAACAACAGGTGTAGGCTGTTGCACAGTGGTGTACATTCCCATGTGTGGGGTGGCTCACTGGTCAGCCGTGGTGGGGCCACAGGGTCCCTCATCACATACTCCAAGACTAGCTACGTAAACATGACTGCCACACATTCCGGGGTGTACCACCAGGCATTATGGTGGTATGTCAGTAGTCAATGGCAACACCCACATCTGCTGTCGCATGCAACAGTCACTTAGGAACATTACAGACCCAGGTGATGTTGGCAACATGCTGGAGGATGGATTCAATTCTAACATTACACCCTCTCACTCACTACAGGGCCACAATCCATACATGAACATTGTGGTGTCCCTGTGGTCACACCTACACAGTACTGACCAACACTCTATATGTCCTGGGACACTGGCCCCATGTCACCTTCCAACATCCCAGGCTGTGATGTCCACCAACCTCTGAATGACGTCTCCCCACTAGGCCACCATATTCAGTAATAGCCTTGTTTCAGACATTGTAGCCCCTGAATGGCACACAACAGCATTTATCACACTACACATGGGTGGCACCACAATGCATGAGTGGGACTATAGTCCTACATACCTGACTGGACTGTTCTGCATGGCTATGGGGCACATCATCAAGGACGTCATTCACAGAGACATTGTTGGGCTCCCGTCCTTTGCTGCTACCTGGGTTGGGCATGTTAGGGCCAGAGCATGGCCCCTACACATGGTGGACTCCTTTCATACAGTTACCAGGGCAGTTGCTGATGGTACGGGAGTCCACACATCCTACATTGTCCTCTCATTGCCTTTCAGCACCATTCCCCATTCTGGTATTGACAACATACACATCTACCTGCACATCGTACCCTATGTCTCAGGATGTTATGCAATGTGGCTCATGGACAGGACACACACAGTGAGGCCAGCATACCATAGTACCTACTACATGTCAGGTACATTTGGCATACCACAGTCCTCAGTCATAGGGCCCCTCATGTTCAGTATATGCTTCCCTGCAGAACAGGCTAGCACAGGGGACTTTCCCTGCCTAGCTTTCAAACCCCTGCATACAAAGCACCATGATTGCTCCACCAGCTGATAGTGACTCCATCCATACGGGTGTCGCTGTGACAGATACATGATATGACTATCATGGCATCAAGCTGCATGACACAAGGTGCATGCACATCACCTTTGCATTACACCATTCACCCACTGACTATGGTGGTAGTCCCCTACATACATATCACATTGTACATGTTTGCAGTACACACATATGTCGCACCCACTCCTGTAGTTACCGTATTGCCACTGTGGCATGGATATCCTTCTACGTGGCCACACCTATCTGTACTGGGTGTGTAGCTGGTACACAGGCACCCATTGTACCTCTGAACTCAAGACATCTACATACATTCAAGGGTACACCACCCCATTTAGGGTGTACCTTACACAACAGCTACAGCTTTACATACCACAACATTAACACGCCATGACGTTTACTGAGCTCCGACAGTTTAAGTATGCGGCTGCACTACGGACACCACATCGGTACACATTTGCATACTACATACTCAGGGGTGACCTCTGCTGATCAGACAGGGCCCATGTGCACAACATTATTAATGGATATACTCCTCATACGCGACATAAGCAAAAGCCACTGTGAGCAACATGCTCATGGATATGTGCACACATGCCACAATGAGTGGGATGTGCTTGAGGGTTACATTCCCAAACAGGACACTCACCATGCTTTGGAACATAAGTCCTATGTACATCACACAGGGACACTCAGTAGCACTGTTCATGTGATACCTCCCTTGGTGGTTGGGAGACACATGTAGGCCTGGGATCACTGCAGTGGCTGTACTGTGCAGAGGTGCAGGTGACACATGGCTCTGCTGTTCACAGGACACTACCCTAGAGAGGTGCCACTAGTGTGAACACTGTAGTTGTGCTTACACATGGACTTGCCAGACTGCATAGTACCCCACTATGCACCTGTGAAGCTATTACATGTCCTTTGTGCATGGTTACTTGGTAGCCCTTCCATTTAGATTAGCTATCATGCTACTACAATGTCCCATGCCTACAAGCCATATGTATCCTGTTATTGTACATGCCAATAGACGATATCTGTGGTATGCATGATATGCCTGTTATACTGTGTAGAATATCTGTCATATCTACCTACAATACTATACATTACACATATTTCACATAGTATCCCATAATGCAAAGCATACTTACACAGCGGGACCACCTTAGATATGTCATTAATGTTATATGCCCATACACATGCGTGCTGTGACAGTATATCAACATATACTATTCCCTGCTTTGGCACGTCCTTGTTGGACATACCCTACCACTGACGGCGGGTTGTATGGAATTGTTCTGTTTAACACCCTCATGTAGCATCCCTTGTGGTGTCTGTGCTGTGTACCTTGTGTCCCACTGCTGGACGCACAGTTTCTACAAGCATTAGAATGCTCATCAGGACATCACTACATAAATACCTTTCCCCACTTTATGCATTGTGGACACATTTAATTAATGCAAACCAGGCTATTCATATAGTAAAACTAATTAATACAGATCATGCTATACATAACCTTACATATCGGGTGTTCTACATACCTTGTTATCGTTACGGCGTTTTGTTTCTATCTCTCTCACAGTGTTTCAACTGGTATTCGGTATGTGCATATGGTTTGAATGTCTGCCAAATCATCCTTATATACGTCGATACCTGTAACATGTGGATTCATCCCGCCAATTGGTGTTCCTGAGTGACTAATTACTTGCATATCAGCTGTGCAGCAACTCCATTCGCCAATTATGCGGCAACAGTGAGGTATAATTTAATTCACCACTTGGGCGTTGCCTATTTGCCCTACCTTCAGGGAGACGGTCTGTATTGTGTTTTGTTATGTGTAATTGCAACTGCTATGCATGGAGACAAGTATACTTTGGATTCATGTCCACCGTGGATTGTGTGTGACAGGTAGAGTATTTGGTTCAACATGTGGGTGTACCTGTCATCCCAACATCTGATAACGGAGTATTGCACACAAAACCTGTAACATGGCTGTTTGTTCCATTATACAACGCCTGCAATTTTGCATGACGCCTTTAATTGTGTCTCTCACATGGTATGTTGAGGGTTCTGCAGTTGTAATTGACTGACTGGATGTTTGTTCTGCTATTACAGTCTGTATTGTTTTAGTTTCTAGTGTGGGGGATGTCGGTGGGTATACGTAGCATATACAGGTTTGTGGGCCTTGCATTTCTACATAATCCGTATACATGTGTGTGGGCTCCGTCCCTAATTAGAGAGCTAACAGTTAGTAGACTTATGTTATGGGATTGTACATTGGGCCGTTGTTAATTGGTTTCTATATTGTCTGCAGGTGAGCTTGCTACTTGTATACCTCCGTAATTGCAGCGATATATCAAGGGATATGTGTAAGTGACAGCTATCCCTTGTATTTCTGTCCCAAATATTTGCAGTCATTGTGGTTGTGTTGGTAAAAGAGCCTGTTTGCCATGGGTTGTCACCTTTTCATATGGTCATTGTTGGACACTTGCGGGACACACAGCGGTATTTACAGGCCAACACAAAGCCACGGTCAGTACACAGGTTAGCACATACTTTTATCCTCAATACATACCTATTGTTGTGGGACTTTGGCTACTTATCATATTGTATAACTATTACATACAACTATTACATTATATATGGGACATATTTATGTCCTACCATCTTGGACATTTGCCCTTTGTACTGTTTTATGTCAGGACACACCTGCCCAGGGTGGGGCTGTCCCTCCTACTATGGGACAGGTAGTAACCGTATGCCTACGGCTAGCTATACCCACACCTACTGTCCTGATCTTCGTCTGACTTGGCACTAACAAACACATGTTGCGGACAAACACACACACATTACAGTCACACGGAGACGTACACGGCACCCTTAACGCACACTTACACAGACTACGGCACTCACAAACACAATTGCACACAGTACCTACGTGGACCGCAACACCGGCAGCAGTGACTAAATGTCCCTTCATATCATCATACTATTACTCGCGGCTGTACTGTTCCGGTACTGTGTTCTATCGGTCTTTCAGCCTCGTGGTTACGCATGTCGGTATGTTACACATTCCATAGTTGGCGGTATCCTATTTATTTGTACCTCCAAGGTGTTATGAATGTCGTTGAACTATCTATTGTATTTGCAGATATCGCTGAATCCATCTATATCACCATATATCACTCTATTGCCCTTTCTATCTGTATTATATATATGCATATCTGTACATATATATGTATATCTATATCTATATATATATATATATATATATATATATATATATATATATATATATATATAGATAGATAGATATATATGGTGGGGAACATGACAGGCACACAGCACCACCATATGCTGTAAGGCTCATGTACTGTTCAGGTGTTGGCATTCCGTGTTCCACTAGCTGTTGTGTTTACAATGTTTGAGGGCTGCCTATGAAGGAGTCACACATTGGGGTTGTATAGGAAGTAAAACTGCCACAATCTCAGTCCAAAAACGTTACCGTGAATGAATATGAATGAGTTCAAGTCCAGCACTGAATTTATTAATGCTCTTTTATTAACAAACTGCGTTTTCGTCCCAACACATTAGGACTTCATCAGATACCTTTAAAAACAAAAAATACCACTTTATATACCAAATAATTTCACTATTAACCAATAAAAACAGTTTCAATTAATTCAAACTATCGAATCATTCTCAAATATTCATGAATATTCATTACCCTCATAAATGTATTACTTAAAAACGTGTTTTTATTTCAAACCTTCCTTAAAACATTTATTAAATAAATTATGTGTATTTATGACATTTATGAGTTATAAAAATGCAAACTTCATTTAAAAAACGTAATTTATACACTTATTATGGGTCTAACTACATATGTTTAAAATGAATGTATTTTTTCCATTGATAGGTCTCCCTCTAGTGTTTAAAACCAATAAAGCACCTAAATTCATAAAAGCACCTTCCATTGACAACCATATATAAATGTTACACTAATAAATAATGTTCATTAAAATAAGTACAAATATAAATCTATATTTAAAATATTAAATATAAATAATTATTTAAAAAATAAAAACCAATAATTTAATATAATAAATATATATATATATACCAATTTATTAAAAATTTTTTGTTATTAAAATAACTATACTTTATTGTGTTTTAATTTTAGCAAAGGTCCTATGGAAATAGTTTCATTTAACCCAGATGTCCTACTGGCATCAAGGAAAACCTGCCACCACAATTCTCTACCTTCTAGTTTTATTTCCCATGGACCTCCTCTATAATCAGGTTTCACCTGTTCTAACACAAAGAATAAATAATTGGCTCCTTCACACATTTTTGAATGTTTATAAAGTGCATTTGTTTCTCTGGCTCTACTGATATCATATAAGTGTTGTATATGCGTCTCGAACTCCCTTTCCGTTTTGCCAATATAAAATGCCTTACACTGTTGGCAGATAGAAATGTATACTACTCCCTTTGTACTACGTATATAAATCCTTATTTATTATGTTTTTATTTCTACTTTCTATATATACTTCTTTCTGATTCATAACGTATACACATTGGGAACATTTTCCACATTTTAATGTTCCTATCCTATTATTACCTATATTATACTTATTTAATCCTTCTAATTTTTTCCTAATATTAGGTGGATTCCTATAAGTAATATTAGGTTCCATTTTCTTTATTTCATCCATATCCGAAAACAATACAAATTTATCCCATTCTTTCATGAATACTTTTTATATTTTTATTAAAATTATTAAATTCAACAACTAGTCTCATTTAAGTGGTTCTTCATCCATTCCTAGTCTGACTTCACTCACTTTTTCAATTTCCATTTGTCCTTTTATAGGTTGAAATTTAGTCAGTCTACCTACCTCCACTTCATTTCTAATCTCCTTAACCATTTCCTGCGGATAACCTCTCTCCAAAAACATAATTTCTAATTTATTACATTCTTCATAAAAATCTATCTCTCCACTCGTCATCCTCGATCCCCTCACAAATTGCCCTTTTATTATATTTTTCTTACAATGTGGAGGATGAGAACTATCATAGTGGAGAAAAGAATTTACATATGTGTGTTTTCTATATACTCTAGTCTCAAATTGATTATTTTGCTTTGAAATTTCCACATCCAAATAGTTAATTCTTTCATTATTCATAACATATGTAAAATTCAAAAAATTAGTGGTGGAGCCAATATATTCCATAAACTCTAAAAACTTTTCTTCACCCCCTATCCAAAAAATAACAATATCATCAAGGAATCTGAAATAGAGTTTCCAATATTTACTATAAATAGAATGTATAACATATTTTTCCTCCCATTTAGAGAGAACAATATTGGCAAGGTGGGGGCACATGCACCCCATAGACACTCCTGACTTTTGCTTATAATATTCCCCATTAAAAGTTATAAAATTATTTTTAAGTATAATGTCCATTAATGTAACTATAGTAATTTTCTCTTCATGTAATAATTGTATATCACCAAAAACCTTATCTTCGAAATATTCCATTCCTTCTTTATGTGGGATGCAAGTAAATAAATCAATTATATCTATAGTTACAAATAAAATGTCTTTACTATATATTTCTGGTGTCAACATCCTTAAAAAATCCCAAGAATCTCTCAAAATATTTTTATTATTAACCCATATATGTTTCACCTTATTGTCAACATATTTAGCTAAAGGTACTGTTTTTGCTCCCTCTGCTGTGACAATAGGTCTAAATGGAGGAACCTACCTAGGAACCTATGAGGTACCTAGGAACCTATACACACTGCACCAACATTTGCTGATAGGCGCATGTTCAGTTCAGGTGTTGACATTCCTTGTTCCAATAGCGGTTGTGTGTACAATGTTCGAGGGCTGCCTATGTAGGATTCACACATTGGGCCACCTATACATTACAATTTACAGGTGGCCATGTTTGTGTGTCATCCATTTTACTGTGTGTGCAGGTGGAGAGGTGTCAGTCCGTAGGGGCCTACACTGTCAGAGTATGTGCTATACATTCCCTCTTTGCAAAGGTGTAGGCATATTGGGCACACCTCCGTCTGCCTACTGGGGCTGGCACAGTCTGTTCATGGTCTGAATCCCTCTGTGCCTGTAATGGCCTTGGCAATTGTGGTGGGCTATGAGGGCCTTCACCATTTTGTCCCTGCTGCAGCTGCTTCCGCAGGATCATATTATGTAGCATGGCACATAGTATGACGATGTGGGCAAACGTGCCTGGAGAGTACTGCAAGGCTTCACCAGATGTATCCAAGCACCGGAACCGTAATTTCAGCATCCCGAACTCACGCTCTATGATGATTCTGGTTTGTGTGTGCCTCATTATGGTGTTCTTGCATGGGTGTGTGTGCATTTCTGATGGGAGTCATCATCCACGGCTCCAGTGCATAGCCAGCATCCCCCACAAGATGGTCATGTGGGATGTCCCCCCTGACAAATACCTGATACAGCTGTGAGGCAGGCCAGATATGGGAGTCATGGTAGCTTCCAGGGCTGCCAGCACACACATCCATGATAATGCCCTGGGCATTGCACATGACCTGGCAGTTGATGGAGTGGTATCCCTTGTGGTTTATGTAGCCTACCATGCTCACCAGGTGGTGACTTGATTTGTATGTGCGTGCAGTCTATCGCAACCAGTACCTCTGGGTGGTGTGCCACACAGTGGAAGTGGCGCATATTGCTGGCCAACTCCTCCTGAGTTCGGGGGAAGTATATCTGCTCATTGGCATGTGGTAACATGGCATCCAGGAACTGGTGTAGTACCCTGGATGCTGATGCCTGTGAGATACCCATTATATCTCCAGTTGGCCTTTGAAAGGTACCTGTGTCCAGTATTAAGGCTTACACATACCTTCGTGTCCACTGGGATGGGTTCCCCTCTGTTGTTTCTGGTTCTCAGGCATGGCCGGCACAGCTCCACTATTTGCTGTAAGATGTCCCTTTCCACCCTGTAATGCTCTACTATCTCCAGGTCATGTAGCCCCTGGTAGGTTACCCTTGGTCTGAACACTCTCCTTCTCCTCCGAGGCCTGCGGTGGTTGTTGGCATCATCCTCCACAACACCGTCAGTCTCTAACATATGCTGATGAATCACAGCTATGGCAGCTCCCAACATGTACATTTTAAAAGTTCCCCGTGTGTTTACACCTATGGTGCAGTGTTTGGGAATACACAGGTGTGTGTTGGGTGCTTTCACACTTTATACTATTGTGCTGTGAACACCGATGATGTCATAGGGTGTGTATGTACAATCGTAACTACAGGGTATCTTCGTGTTTTGCTGCCGGAACTACTATTGTGGTGCCTTTGGTGTTGAATTACATTTGCCTGCCGTGGATTACCTCTTGACCTTCCCTTTACATTTCTGCACGTTGCACCTACCATTTTCTGGTGTGCATCCTGCTGCCTACTTTCATTTGTACTTTCCTGGACCTGGCGTATCTTGCGTTATGTGTGATACTGCCGGTCTGCTGTTGGTTTGCTTTGCTCTGCTGTGTCAGGTCTCCTATCTTTGTAATCCAATACCTCCCCTCCTTTCTTTGCATTCCAATACCTCCCTATCCTGTTTTGCAGGTTTCTGCAAACAGACTTGTCAGCCGTCGATTGGCCATCGTGGGTTGATTGGTGTTGATTGCTCATTAGTACTCCAATTACCCTACTTCCGCATTTCCTTCTTTTCTTTCCCTGACCTTCCTGTTTGTGCTATTGTTTGTGCACGTCGTCTGATTACTGGGTTTCGCACGTTTTCATCCCTGTACACATGCTTTTTGGGCACCATGTGTGCTCTCAGCTAAACGATTCTATACCTTCCTCCCCACCACTGTCCTGCAGCTTTTTGTAGCAATGGAAAGGCCAGATTTGCATTGCTCCAATGTGCTTACTGCTATGGTGGCACACCCCTCTGCTGATGTCATGTATCTCCTCTGATCCACTCCTCAGTCTTATACCTCTGCGCCGTATGGTATAACCTTCATCCAGCGGACATCTGCGATTCAGTATCATCTGCCTCATTTGTATGGCATTGACTACTATTTCATAGTTACCATGCCAAACACTATCGCAGGCCCTTAGCAACCCTTGCACCATGGTTGTGGTGTTCCATGCCTACCATTGTGTATTATGCTGTAAACCTGATTTCTATTATTTTGCTTTGAAATTTCCACATCCAAATAGTTAATTCTTTCATTATTCATAACATATGTAAAATTCAAAAATTAGTGGTGGAGCCAATATATTCCATAAACTCTAAAAACTTTTCTTCACCCCTATCCAAAAAATAACAATATCATCAAGGAATCTGAAATAGAGTTTCCAATATTTACTATAAATAGAATGTATAACATATTTTTCCTCCCATTTAGAGAGAACAATATTATGGCAAGGTGGGGCACATGCCCCATAGACACTCCTGACTTTTGCTTATAATATTCCCCATTAAAAGTTATAAAATTATTTTTAAGTATAATGTCCATTAATGTAACTATAGTAATTTTCTTCATGTAATAATTGTATATCACCAAAACCTTATCTTCGAAATATTCCATTCCTTCTTTATGTGGGATGCAAGTAAATAAATCAATTATATCTATAGTTACAAATAAAATGTCTTTACTATATATTTCTGGTGTCAACATCCTTAAAAAATCCCAAGAATCTCTCAAAATATTTTTATTATTAACCCATATATGTTTCACCTTATTGTCAACATATTTAGCTAAAGGTACTGTTTTTGCTCCCTCTGCTGTGACAATAGGTCTAAATGGAGGAACCTACCTAGGAACCTATGAGGTACCTAGGAACCTATACACACTGCACCAACATTTGCTGATAGGCGCATGTTCAGTTCAGGTGTTGACATTCCTTGTTCCAATAGCGGTTGTGTGTACAATGTTCGAGGGCTGCCTATGTAGGATTCACACATTGGGCCACCTATACATTACAATTTACAGGTGGCCATGTTTGTGTGTCATCCATTTTACTGTGTGTGCAGGTGGAGAGGTGTCAGTCCGTAGGGGCCTGCACTGTCAGAGTATGTGCTATACATTCCCTCTTTGCCAAGGTGTAGGCATATTGGGCACACCTCCGTCTGCCTACTGGGGCTGGCACAGTGTGTTCATGGTCTGAATCCCTCTGTGCCTGTAATGGCCTTGGCAATTGTGGTGGGCTATGAGGGCCTTCACCATTTTGTCCCTGCTGCAGCTGCTTCCGCAGGATCATATTATGTAGCATGGCACATACTATGACGATGTGGGCAAACGTGCCTGGAGAGTACTGCAAGGCTTCACCAGATGTATCCAAGCACCGGAACCGTAATTTCAGCATCCCGAACTCACGCTCTATGATGATTCTGGTTTGTGCGTGTGCCTCATTATGGTGTTCTTGCATGGGTGTGTGTGCATTTCTGATGGGAGTCATCATCCACGGCTCCAGTGCATAGCCAGCATCCCCCACAAGATGGTCATGTGGGATGTCCCCCCTGACAAATACCTGATACAGCTGTGAGGCAGGCCAGATATGGGAGTCATGGTAGCTTCCAGGGCTGCCAGCACACACATCCATGATAATGCCCTGGGCATTGCACATGACCTGGCAGTTGATGGAGTGGAATCCCTTGTGGTTTATGTAGCGCCTACCATGCTCACCAGGTGGTGACTTGATTTGTATGTGCGTGCAGTCTATCGCAACCAGTACCTCTGGGTGGTGTGCCACACAGTGGAAGTGGCGCATATTGCTGGCCAACTCCTCCTGAGTTCGGGGGAAGTATATCTGCTCATTGGCATGTGGTAACATGGCATCCAGGAACTGGTGTAGTACCCTGGATGCTGATGCCTGTGAGATACCCATTATATCTCCAGTTGGCCTTTGAAAGGTACCTGTGTCCAGTATTCGTAGGCTTACACATACCTTCGTGTCCACTGGGATGGGTTCCCCTCTGTTGTTTCTGGTTCTCAGGCATGGCCGGCACAGCTCCACTATTTGCTGTAAGATGTCCCTTTCCACCCTGTAATGCTCTACTATCTCCAGGTCATGTAGCCCCTGGTAGGTTACCCTTGGTCTGAACACTCTCCTTCTCCTCCGAGGCCTGCGGTGGTTGTTGGCATCATCCTCCACAACACCGTCAGTCTCTAACATATGCTGATGAATCACAGCTATGGCAGCTCCCAACATGTACATTTTAAAAGTTCCCCGTGTGTTTACACCTATGGTGCAGTGTTTGGGAATACACAGGTGTGTGTTGGGTGCTTTCACACTTTATACTATTGTGCTGTGAACACCGATGATGTCATAGGGTGTGTATGTACAATCGTAACTACAGGGTATCTTACGTGTTTTGCTGCCGGAACTACTATTGTGGTGCCTTTGGTGTTGAATTACATTTGCCTGCCGTGGATTACCTCTTGACCTTCCCTTTACATTTCTGCACGTTGCACCTACCATTTTCTGGTGTGCATCCTGCTGCCTACTTTCATTTGTACTTTCCTGGACCTGGCGTATCTTGCGTTATGTGTGATACTGCCGGTCTGCTGTTGGTTTGCTTTGCTCTGCTGTGTCAGGTCTCCTATCTTTGTAATCCAATACCTCCCCTCCTTTCTTTGCATTCCAATACCTCCCCTATCCTGTTTTGCAGGTTTCTGCAAGCAGACTTGTCAGCTGCCGTCGATTGGCCATCGTGGGTTGATTGGTGTTGATTGCTCATTAGTACTCCAATTACCCTACTTCCGCATTTCCTTCTTTTCTTTCCCTGACCTTCCTGTTTGTGCTATTGTTTGTGGCACGTGCGTCTGATTACTGGGTTTCGGGCACGTTTTCATCCCTGTACACATGCGCTTTTGGGCACCATGTGTGCTCTCAGCTAAACGATTCTATACCTTCCTCCCCACCACTGTCCTGCAGCTTTGCTTAGCAATGGAAAGGCCAGATTTGCATTGCTCCAATGTGCTTACTGCTATGGTGGCACACCCCTCTGCTGATGTCATGTATCTCCTCTGATCCACTCCTCAGTCTTATACCTCTGCGCCGTATGGTATAACCTTCATCCAGCGGGACATCTGCGATTCAGTATCATCTGCCTCATTTGTATGGCATTGACTACTATTTCATAGTTACCATGCCAAACACTATCGCAGGCCCTTAGCAACCCTTGCACCATGGTTGTGGTGTTCCATGCCTACCATTGTGTATTATGCTGTAAACCTGATTTCTATTACGTTGCGATTTTATGACATTTTTATATTATTTCTTTATGTTACAGCTTCCGCACACATGCCCTGCGGTTGTGCTGTGCGTTACTGTGGACATGACATTAAATGTTGTTATTTACGTGTTGTGCATCTTTTCTTATGCCATTGGCTGTGTATTTCACCATTGGCATATGTTAACGTTGTGATACCTGGGTCTGGCCCTCTTCCATAGCTCCGATGTTCTGTTTGGGAAAATGTAAACCGTGTTTTTTGGTTTACATTTCCGTGGGCTTACGCTATGCCTGCACCACTTCAGGAATCACTATATGCCTTCATTTGCATCATTTGCATGGTGCGACACTGCACATGGGGTGATTAGCATACCTAAGCCGGGGGCTGCGCAGTTCTGGCGTACGCCGGTAGTGCACGTGGAATTGGATCGTACCTAAATCGCTCGACGGCCATATTTGGCATTATACCGCCTACGCTATGCCTGCGCCTGGCGCAAGTTTCATGAATCCCGGGGAAAGACTGTTGACTAAGAGCGTGAAGTGAAACAAAAGTGGAACTCAAGAGAAAAAAATACTCCAAACTGCCACGACTGAGGAATAACAATAGTATTTATTAATAAAATTGGTGAGCGCTTTCACAGTAATCCAACACTGTTTCTTCAGACCAAACATACAAACCTAAAACACATATTTAAAGAAAAATAAACCAATAAAACTTTGCAACTAAATCACATGTTAAAAAACTAATATAAATATATGGAAAAGTGAGGCAATTTTAAGCAACTATGAAAATAGGATTCCAGACCAAATCTCTTGAGGTCACAGTGAAAACAACCAATCATAGATGATAAAATAAAATATAAAATGTGCATATGCCCCCTGTGATGGAAAACACTATGGAGTACTGCTTCACAAAATGTAGAAAGACACTCCATAAGTAATCTCCTTGCATTGGACAATCTCTTAAAATAAGAGTAACTACTGGTGAAGCAAGTAAAACAAGGTCCAATCACTTATACCTTTTCAAATCAGTGCATGATTGGATATAAAGACACAGGGCAGGATTCATGAAGGCTTGCACGGAGTGTAAGAGACATGTAACACTCCATGCAAGCCTCGCGATCCAGGAACAGCCCTAAACTCCGTGTAAGAGACCAGCTAAAACGTCTCTTACACGGACTGGGCGTGGACATGCTAAATACCTCACTTGCAGCCAAAAGGTATGCAAATGAGGTATATTAGCGATCAACGAAGCAGAAACCAGCCCGTGTAAGAGACGTTTTAGATGCAGAAATGTACTCAGTTGACAACTGAGTACATTTCTGCAAATTCCACAACGGAGCCATGTCAGCTCCAAATAAAGAGTGCATATGTCTCAGGCAGCATGCCAACGGCCAAATATTTGGCCATTGGCAAGGTAACCCGATGCAAAAATAATAAAAATATAATTTTTTTTTCGGCGATGTTTAAACCCAGCGCAGCCCAGCACAAACGGGCTGCACAGTATAAAACATAAAAATGAAGGTTATAAACCCACAAATGTGGGTTTCATGCAATACATGGAATGACAATGCAGGGACCAGCAGACCAAAAACAACATGGCCACCGTGTAGTGGTTGCTAAGGGGGGAAGCTGAGTCTAAGACATGTAACTAAGCATTAGTAGGCAATCTCATGTAAATGATGGATAGGATATTGAATCTCACAGTCACATAGCAAATGAGCACAGTCTGAGTAGTGTAAGAGATACATAAGGGGGTGGAATAGAGTAGGAGATAGGTGACATCATAGTGGGGAATGGTAGAAAGAAATGCAGTTCATTGGAGATCAGTGTAACATGACAGATGACAGACACAGATCATGGAAAGAGGTGTGCCACAAGATAAGTCTGGGAAAGTCAAGAAATGGAAGGTGTACACTGTTACTTACACCAAAGTTTCTTGCTAGGCATGCATGCGCACGTGTGTGTGCCATGAAGCATGAGTAGAGCAGTGTGCGCACGTGTAAGGCAGACTGAGTATGTGGGAGCGTGCTGGGAGATGTTTAACACTGTTTGCGCTGGTGTGCACATGTGTAGGGCAGGCTGAGCATGTTGGAGGCTGCTGGCAGACGTGTAACAGTGTTTGCGCGGGTGTGCGCGCGTTTTAACTTGAATAAGTAGATTCTGAACCATGTAAGCACGTGTGCGCGCGTGTAAGCCACTGTGAGCGTGTTTCTGCTAGTATGCATGTTGCTCCCCCCTGAGGAAACAGAAAGGAAAAAGGAAGCAACAGAATTAGTAGGAAGCTAGCAGGGATAACTGCTGAAGCTAGCAGGTAAAAACAATTAGAAGCAGGCAATTACACAGGCAGAATAGTAGCCCAGCCCAGCACTTAAAACTCTGCAAACAGTAGTGCAGGATGTTTCTCTTAAGAGACACTGCAAGACAAGAGTAAGCTAATAGAAGTGAAAACTGAAAAAGCTTCACTCAAAGTATAAATGTTAGGGGCTGCCATAGCTGTCATAATGAGACATAGGTGACTTGCTGAGGGAGGTGACAATGCAGATGGTGCCAGACAACCCACAGTGAGGAGACGGAGAAGAGTGTACAGGCCCAGGGTCACCTACCACGGGTTACATGAGCTGGAGATAGTAGAGCGCTATAGAGTGGACAGAGAGGTCCTGCAGCAAATTGTTGAGCTGTGCAGGCCACACCTCACACACAGAACCAACAGAGGGGAACCCATCCCAGTGGAAACGAAGGTATGTGTTGGCCTAAGAATACTAGCAGCAGGTACCTTCCAGAGACCAACTGGCGATATGATGGGGATATCACAGGCATCAGCCTCCAGGGTACTGCACCAGTTCCTGGATGCCATGTCAGCATATGTTACTGATCATGTATATTTCCCCAATGCCCCAGAGGTATTGGCCAGCAATATGCGTCTCTTCCAGCAAATAGCGGAATACCCTGAGGTAGTGGGTGCAATTGAGTGCACGCACATACGCATCAAAGCACCAGCCGGTGAGCAGGGTAGGGCCTTCATTAACTGCAAGGGCTTCCCCTCCATCAACTTCCAGGTCATGTGTGATGCCCAGGGCATAATAATGAATGTGTGTGCTGGCTGCCCTGGGAGTTACCATGATTCCCACATCTGGCATTTGACGCAGCTGTACCAGACATTTGCCAATGGGGACATCCCACATGGACACCTAGTGGGGGATGCAGGCTATGCACTGGAGCCGTGGCTGATGACACCCATCAGAAACGCACACATACCTGAACAGGAACGGCATAATGAGGCACATGCACAAACACGTAATGTAATAGAGCGTGTGTTTGGGGTGCTCAAGTCACAGTTCCGGTGTCTGGACACATCTGGTGGAGCCTTGCAGTACACACCAACTACATGTACCCAAATTGTCATGGTATGTGCTATGCTACATAATATGATCTTGCGAAAACAGCTGCAGCAGGACCAGCATAGGGCTGGGCCAAACAGCCACCCACCATTGCCAAGGCCATCACTGGCAGAGCATGACTCGGAGGAGGAACAACCTGAGCCTGCCCCAGTAGGCAGAAGGAGGCGTGCCCAGTATGCCCTGGCCTTGGCATAGAGGCAACGTATAGCACATACACTGGCTCAGTAGGAACCCTGGGAATGATACCCCCTCTGACTCACTCAAATAATAACATGGATGCCTAAAATAACATGACCTGCTCACAAACATGTACAGGGAATTGTAATATGCGCATCCGACAAAGGCAGCCTGAGGCATGCATGCCATGTGTTAAGTAATGTAACACCATGTACTATATGCACACCTGAGCACCCTGACTAACATCCACCCTCACCAAGCATGAAGCCACAAAATGATGATGGGATGATCAAGTGCAATAACTGGCTGAAGTAATGCAGTTTGTCAAAGTGGAGCCAATGTGTTTCAGGCTGGGAAGGTATGTGGAGCATGACATGATGCACCACCTGCTAGGGGTGGCGTGCACCTATCATTCCATGCCCCATGGATACTGGCAAAGGCTGTCAGTACCCACAGCAAGCCCTGAATAGGTAAGTCTCAAAACACAAACCCACCTTCATAGGTACCACAAGGGATAGGAACCTAGATGTAATGCTACCCAATGCCAGAAGTCTAAACAGCAAGATGTGTGCAGTGTAAATGCACACAGTATGGAGAATGTAGATATCAGTCCTGTAATAGAGAACTGGGTCAAGGCTCACATCAGCACCCTAACACTACCAGGTCACACCTCATACTGTGCTGTACAGCCGCAAAACATGGAACAAGCTACAAAAGGAGGGTGACTAGCAATAAATGTCAAGGATAATCACACCCCCATGTTGGTACCACAACAAGAAGCAGCAAGGATTAGCCATGGTCAAATACCAATGGCTAAAACTGCCTCCCAGTATATAGCCTGCTGCAGACTACTGTCCTAATACCAGAAACTGCACCTGGCCTATGTTGGAATACATGAATATATCAAGCCCCCAAAACAACATTATATTGCTTGAGTGAAAATACCCAGACATACACCGGGAGCATTATACTAGCACCAACACAGTTGGAGAAAAGTTCCCAGAATCCATAAACAAAAATGCCCAGGAAAACGTACCACTCCCACAAGAGGAGTAAGCATACTGGATGTGATAATCAGCAACATGTGTACTGGATGGCAAGATGAGAAGTGTATCCTTCACTGGTAAGACCAGACCATAGAGTAATCACACTGGATATACACATCCCGACCCAAGTCCCTGGCCAGAATACCACAGTGAAAACATGTGTAAAGCATAGGTTGCAGCCCTCCAAACTGATGCTGAATCCACGAAAGGCCCTGTGCAAGTGCAGAATATGGGACACACCGCAGAACATGTTATACAGGCATTCCATGAACACAGCCAGGAATGCTTGGAGTATGCAATCACAAATAACAGCAACACACAATGCCATACACGCAGGCATCTGGCATGCTGGACTCCAGCCATTACCAAACCATGCAAGAGAATGAGGAAGCTACCACATGATAGAGCAAACATAAAAAGGGAAGTAATCACTGACCAGTAGTATGGCAATAACATATGTCCACAAATACAATCCACTAAGTCCAGCCACAACAAGTAGAATCTGTGAATCCAGAGGCAATGTGACACCTGTCCCAAGTACACAGACAACCACAACTCCCCCCAATAAATACAAATATATGTGATAGATGCAACCATGTATCCAAACCAGAGGTTGAGCTTCCCCAACTCAGTACTGTCAAAACCAGTCAGGAGGAGAAGGTAACCACATACACCACAAACCCAGTCCCACATAGACCTACCACAACTGTAAACCAAACACATAAACACAAAAAAACATTCCCGGACCCCCTAATTACAAACACACCACACCAACAGAAGCCTCCAAAGCAGATCACAAGCAACCACAACCTCCAAAAATAGCACATGCAACGAATAGTACGCAAAGCTGGTGTGCCAAACAGTCACAGGCCAGAAGGAGAAACAACATGCCTGATACAGTTGTAATAGGTGTCTGTATAGGCAGACACACTGCTGTCCCACTCACCAGACTGAACACGGGAAAGGGTGGAGTAAGCTGCCTGTAGGCTGCCACAAAATGCCACATAACACAAGTACGCAGGTCACCCCAAAGCAAGCAGAAATATGATGCACTCATTGTCCATGCTGGTGTGAATGACCTGAGATGAACCTACCTGGTCTACATGAAAAGAGACATGGATGATCTCTCTGAGTATGTACCCCAGGCCGGTATGACACTGGCTGTGTGCAGCATCCAACCCTCACCAAGAATGATGCCACAGTACAAACACAGAATGATCATGTTTAACAGGTGGCACAGTTACAGCTGTCAGTCCAAGAGGGTCTAATTTCTGTCTGCTTGAGATGTCAAGCATGACAAGCCATGCTGCTGTTCCAGGGATGGCGTGCACCTGTTACCCCTGTGCGTCTGGATACTGGATAAGGCCTTTGCCACTTCCATAGAGCCATATGTAGGCAAGGCCATAAAGACTACCCACCACCCTAGAAAACATAAGTGGTAAGAAACATAAGGGTAATGCTGACCAATGCCAGATATGTAAACTGCAATATGCATGCCCCTGAGGCACTTCCCATTATGGAGAACATCGATGCCTGTGCAGTGACAGAAGCCTGCTGAAAGCCTAGTGATAGCACACCAGCACTACCTGGTTATACCACATATCATGTGTTATGGCCCCAACACCTGGACCAAAACATCAAAGGAGGGGGAGTATCCATATGTAGCACAGACACCCATATGGCCAGGTAACTGACAATGCACAAAGCAGTGGAGACCACCCATGTGCACCTAAGTGTAGTCCAAACTGCTGTACAATCTGTAGCATGCGACAGACCACACTCTCACACACAAGAACTCCACCCAGACATCCTGAAGACACTGGACAGTATGAATGTCCCACCAAATACCAGACAAGGTACACACAAATTACCACATAGGTGGCAAGCCATTATGTATGCAAGGAGTAATCAGGGACCTAGGGACACAAGTCGACAGTAATCTGTCATGTGACACTCACAATGCCAATGTGGCTAGGAAGATTGTCGATACTGGACACCGTATCATGAATGGATTCACATCTACATCAGCAGAGGTCACTGTGCCGCTGTACTGTTCCCTTATCAGACCCATAATCTAGTACAATGACTCATATGGGATGTACCGTACGTGACACCTGCAGCGGTTCAGAAGACCTCATAGTTACCCCACCAAGAGGATAAAGGGTGTGAAATATATGTCATATGCTGCCTGGCTGTAGACACCCCAGCTGAATGCAGTCAGAGACCGCCTACACAGAGGCATTGTATGTCTGTTGTACAAGGCCATGTCCAACACAGGAGTAATGGACATGCTCCACCACAGGAAATCAAAGCCATTGGAGCTGTGAGAGTGACAGATGTCAGCCTCAACACATAATGAAATAAGATGTGCTGGAGGGACAGATACATAACCCAGAGGCTCCCTACACCCAGAAACAGGATCCCAATCCATGTTAGGCAGAACCCCTCACTGACACCCCTCAACAGGAATATTGCCAAGTGGATGGATGATCGTACATGTATATTGGTGGTCTTCACTGTGTCACAACCAGACAGAGGCACAGTAAAGAAATTCATAAATGGCCATAACAGACACATAGCAAGGGGTGGCAAAAGACACACACTCTGGCTAGGCTTACTAATGCCCTAGGGTGGATATCCTAGTATGAACCCATGAACCTATGAAGATACAAATTGTACAGGACACTAAAGATAATCGCAAGGCTTACCTAACGGATGGTAGGAACCATGTCGGGCATCCACAGATATGCTCTGAATCACACAGATATTACAAACAACATACCAAACACACACACATATTGCTAACATACAACCTGACAGGTGCAGTGCAAACACCCCCCCCCCAGAGTGCAAAATATCTATCCCAGCAGACTGCTGGTCCCCTGACATTGCAGATGCTGAGGTAACAGCCATCATCTGCAAAGCAAAACACACAGCAGCAAAGGTATGTGATGGTGTCCTGGGCTGAGGCCAACATGGACTCCAAGAATAATGGAATGCCAAATCACACTACTGCCCAATGTCAGCCTTAACACAGGATATGTACCCAATGAGCAGTGTACAACAACAGTGGTCCTTCACAACAAAGGTGTTGCCTGAATGGATACTGCAAACTACCACCCCAGGTTCCTGACAAGCTTGGTCTGCACAGCTATGGAAGGGATCAGTGTGTACCGCAGACAGAAGGCTATTGTGGACCTACTGATACTGGACCCTACACAGTGTGTCTGTCATAACTGCAGATCCTGCCCCTAAACATGTTTGACCCATTTGAAGCAGTCATTAAGGTAATTGATGAGGGCAATGTGGTCCACACAGCGTAGCTGGACCGTGCATATGCTTCTAGACAATACCGTACGAGTTCGGTATGGCTATGTTTACCAGCTTAAATATATACCCCTATGTCAGTAGAGGGATTGCAAACCAGACCAAGGACAGAACTGACATGGTCAGACATGCTGCATCCATGTCAGACTACAAAGCAGATATGAGTGGCATCCCACAAGGCCTGGTCCTGGGCCCCCCCCCGTTCTGTATATATGTCCCATAGGTATAGGCCAACATGGAAGGACTGTGACTGAACATGTATGCAGAGGAGTACAAACAGCCCACCATATCCGACCCCCAGCTGACACAAGCAACCCACAAAAGGGCCACCTACAAACAGACAACTGGAGCCATAGCCATGTCAGCAAGCTAATTGCAGAACTGTGTATAGACAACCACCATGGATATACAGTAAGTGCCCACAAATAACCACACAGGTGTTAACCCATGACGTACCTAACATGTAATGAGAGACCTGGGTACAAAAGGTGATAGATATCCTGCACTGGAAAAACATGTGGCTGTAGTGTTCGCAGAAACATATACTATATATATCCACCCAAACATGAAGGTTGGCAGATGTAGATAAGGGGATGTCACTGTGGCTCTGCAGTCATCCTCCACCAGCGTCACAATTGACTACAATAGCCCCTGTGGGATATACCTCAGAAGACACTTTCATCAACTGTAAAGTCCACAACAGTACCCCACCAGGAGTAGCAAAGAGCATGAACAGATGCCATGTGTTGCCTGAGTAAACAAACTGCAACCCCACACACTGCCATACTGCCCAGCTACAGGCAAGCTGTGCCTGATGTATGAAGCCATGTCCAACCTGGAATCAATGAACATGCTGCACCTTGTACAATCTGAATGGCAGTGAGCTATGCACATGAGAGACCTTAACCCCAGCACTGACATACATAGGACAAGCTGTACAGAATGATCCATAACACAGAAGGCACCCCCACTCTTCAGAAAACTCCCGGTACAAGTCAGCCAGAGAGTCACTTATCGACACCCCTCAAGAGGAATCCTGATGAGTGGATGTGAGATGGTAGGCTAACCCTGGGTATCACTGTTATGTCAGTTGTAGACAGAGGCACAGTATACTAACCATGACATATGCCATGGCAAACTCCAGTTACAATGTGTGTCGAAGGACAAACACACCCTGTGACTAGCATCAGAAATGGCCTAGGGAACATCGCTAGTGTTTGCCAATGTCCACCCATGTTGTGGAATACACTACCAATGTTGGACGAGCCTGGTGTAGGTAGTCCATATCTAAACATAATGCAACATGGTCATATGTGCACAACTGGCCCCTACACAGTCTGTTGTGCTCACTATGAAGATGTCAAGCAGTCATAGGACTAAAGCCCAGGATACTGTCCACCACAGTGAAAGTACTGAACCAGTACACTATACGGTACTACAGTGTTAGGTCATTATGAAAGTATGTTGATAACTGTCTGCAAAATATCCCATGCAATCCCTGAAGGCACAGTATAATCCCTGTTGTGGCAGACACGAAGCAGTTGGCCAGTTAGTACACAACATGACACCCAACACACAACCATAAACGTGAGATATTGTTGAAGTTCACACATACCCAAATATGTGGTGGACTTCAGAGTGCAACATATTGAAAGCTCACACTGGGCATGCTCGCACACTTTGATAAATGAGGCATATGTCAGACAACATGCCATGGAAAGGCTGAACTGGGCATGCCCACACACAGGCCATTTCTCTGTTTAGCAGTTGGCCACACATATCTGGTATTTGTATGTGTCATTCCAGGAACCAACCACAACACAGCAATCTGTCCAGTGCACACAGTAAATGACTACAGAGACATAAGTGATATAGTGGATCGCCATCATATGCAAACATCTTCCACAGATACACAAGTTAGTCATAGGAACAGGGAATGCTATGGCAATAAAGACCTGCAAACAGTAGAACAGCACAACAAATATTGTGTATCCGACAATTGAACATATGGGTGTAGAGGTCAATACTAGGCTTGTTGCCCTAGGGAATGACAGCTCAGCCAGAGTGTGCTTGGCATCTGCATCCCCAGTACAGTAGGCTACTGTGCCACAGTAAAGTAGGTCACATAAGGCAACGTGTGCGGCTAGTGAGCTGTGCCTCTGTCAAGCAGGGGCACCGTGGTGGTCCCAGGGACTGAATGTGCTAAGCCACAGCCATGTTGTTGGTGTGTGCTGGAAGAGGGTTGCTGAGGATCTCTAACAGTAAGTGTCCGTCAATAACAGACTGAGGGGAGCCCTATCTGCATTCTCTGGACAATTCCACTGTCAACACTTTGTTGTGATGATTATGTGTGAATGAAGTGCCATGCCGGAACTGTTCACAGATGTCCTCCCTCTGTGGGCTACAGCTCTGCAATGTATTAGCTCACTCTGTCTGTTGTATGGCTCATATATGGCTGGTGTACAACTGACAGGTATCTTGTTGTGGAGCAGTCATGGGCATATGTGGGATAGCATGATCAATGCAAACCGTACACATGCTCATAGCATGCAATTGTCAAGGATTATGCTAAGTGGCCAGTATAGTCCCCCAGCATGGGTCCTCTGAAGTCGTCCACCCCAGTCTTCACAAGTGTAGAGTCTGCTTGTGCTAAATACAGTTTGTGTGCAGTGACAACCTTGCCTGGGGATGGAGATGAGATATGGATGTCCAGGGAAAGGTGGGTATGGTCAGATATCAACAATGGTGGTCTACCTCTGGTGTGGAACAGTGAGTACCCACGTTGCAGATGGACAGGTGCAATATGTATTCCCCCATGTGGCTGTGGTGTGTGGTTCTGCCATAGCACATGGACCCACAAATTGTAGTGGCTGTAGGGTAAAGTGGTAGAGGCCTGAGTAGTTCTCACACACAATATGCCTGTACCTGATGTTAACAACTGGAATGGTGTATGTGAACACCTGCATATCCCGGCACTGTTCCCAGGGAAGCTAAGTGTGTGTCCTGGATGTGGGTGTGGTGTTCTGGACTGGTTGTGTTGTGTGTTACAGGTCCTGAGGTCACAAAGCATGGTATAGAACATAACCTGCCAGTGTGATGTGCATATCTGACCCTGACGTAGGTAGCTGCAAATGCATATATATGCTATCCCCCACCTGACAGGTAGTACTACATGTACATACCTCTGTAGAAATAAAGATGTCAGCCCCCTATAAATACTGCAGGTGCAAAACAGATGCCCAATAATTCAGATAGTGCGCTCTGCCAATGCGTCTCCTTCAAATGTCATAATATAGTTAGGTAGGGGTTTGAATCCTGCAAATGCTCAGTGTGTATGTGAGTGGGGTTTGTGTGTCTGAAAGTCTGTGAGAGGGAAATGTCCCTTTTGGCAACTGGGAAAACACACTACAGGATGCACATTCCCCTTTCTAAACACCGATGATGTCAGCACCCTATAAGTACAGCAGGAGAAGGGAAACCTCCCAGTAATGCGAATAGCGCGCTCTGTTAATGCGTTTCCCTCAAGTGTCATAATATAGTTAGGTAGGGGTTTGAATCCTGCAAATGCTCAGTGTGTGTGGAAAAGGTTAGTGTGTGTGTAAGTCTGTATAAAGGAAATATCCCTTTTGGCAACTAGGAGAACACACTACAGGATGCACATTCCCCTTTCTAAACACTGATGATGTCACACCCTATAAGTACAGCAGGAGAAGGGCAACCACCCAGTAATTTGAATAGCACGCTCCGCTAATGCATCTGTTGTGAGTGTCATAACATAGTTAGGTAGGGGTTTGACTCCTGTAAATACTCAGTGTGTGTGAAGGGGGTTAGTGTGTGTGCAAGTCTGTATGAAGAAAATATCCCTATTGGCAATTAGGAGAACACACTACAGGATGCACATTCCCTTTTCTAAACACTGATGATGTCAGCACCCTATAAGTACAGCAGGAGAAAGGAAACCTCCCAGTAATTCAAACAGCACACTCCGCTAATGCGTCTGTCACGAGTGTCATAACATAGTTAGATAGGGGTTTGAATCCTGTAAATGCTCAGTGTGTGTGTGGAGGGAGTAAGTGTGTGTGCAAGTCTGTATGAAGGAAATATCCCTTTTGGCAACTAAGAGAACACACTACAGGATGCACATTCCCCTTTCTAAACACTGATGTTGTCAGCACCCTATAAGTACAGCAGGAGAAGGGAAACCTCCCAGTAATGCGAATAGCGCACTCTACCAATGCGTCCATTTCAAGTGTCATAACATAGTTAGATAGGGGTTTGAATCCTGCAACTGTCCAGTGTGTGTGGAGGGGGGTTAGTGTGTGTGTGTGTGTGTGTGTGGGGGGGAGATGTCCCTTTTGGCATCTGTGAAAGCACTCTACAGGATGCACATTCCCCTATCTCAGCACGGATGATGTCAGCACCCTATAAGTAAAGCAGGAGAAGGGAAAACTCCCAGTAATTCGAATAGCGCATTCCGCTAATGCGTCTCTCCCGAGTGTCGTAATATAATTAGGTAGGAGTTTGAAACCTGTAAATGGCATGTGTGTGTGTTTGGATGTGGGGACTCTGTGTGTGTGCTATTCTGTATGACAAACATGTGCTTTTTTGAAATCAGGAGATCACACTACATGATGCACATTACCCTTTCCAAACAGTGATGATGTCAGCACCCTATACATACAGCTGGAGAAGAGACATCAACCAGTGCTCAGAATAGCGCAATCTGCTACAGCGTCATTTTCAAGTGCCCTAAACTATTTAGGTAGGGGTTTGAAACCTGCAAGTGTGTTTGGATGTGGGGAGTTTGTGTGTGTGCATTTCTGTATGAAAAACATGTCATTTTTGGCAATCAGGAGATCACACTACCTGATGCACATTACCCTTTCAAAACATTGATGATGTCAGCACCCTATAAGTACAGCCAGAGAAGAGGAACCATCTAGTAATCTGAATAGTGTGCTTCGCTAATGCATCTCTCTCACGTGTCGTGACTTAGTTAGGTAGTGGTATGAATCGTGCATGTGTGGGGGTAGTAGGGTGTGTGTAAATGCAAGTGTGAGAGAACAGATCCTTTTGGCAAATACTACAATATACCAGATGCTGCATATTCCCCCAGTAAAAACAGGGGATGTCACCACACTATCAGCACAGCCAAACAGGGCTAGTTGGCCAGTAATGCCAATAGTGCGCTCTGCTACTGGGTCTATTACCATTGTCAGAGTACAGATAGGTATGTTTTGGTAACCCACAACTGCCACGTGTGGTTGTTTCACGCATTATGACCTTGTGTGGGTCTTTGTGCATAACAATGCATGCCATTGCCTAAACCAGCAATGGCATTGCACACATGATGTATGTGTGTGACACATATAAATACCTGTGACCCGCAGTAGTTGCCATGTCTGACACATGCCTCGAGTGGATAAATGGTATTTGCAATGCATAACAATATGACTGTGTCTTACTGTGCAGGGGCCGCACGTGGTATGTGTCTATACAGTGTGGGTGTATATGGGAAAATACCTACAGCAGGGGATACACATCTGGTCTGGGCCATATAGTCTACATGTAGTCGATGTACAGGTGCTGCATGTTCCCACCTGTTGTGGGAGTGGTAACATGTCATTCCACTGCAATTCAGTGACCACATGTTGTGAACCCTTCAACTAGTGTGTTGTAGCTACAGTAATGCTCACGCACAATGTTTGGCCGGATGCAGTCCAGCCATATAAAGACAGTTCTTGAGACTGTCATATTGCCAGTGTTGCTATGGAGGATAGGTGGTTTTCCTGTGTATGGGAGGGTTGTGTGTGCCAGGCTATGAACCAGACGACAGTCCAACACACTGTTAGCTGCACATGAATAGGCCCTGATGCTTTGTGCTGTGCCAACAACCTGGAGGTGTGTGTATCTGTGGTGCCTTGGGATACTACCCCCCTGTCCATGTGTGTTACATGTGTAGGGGATGACAGGCATGGTATGAGGCATAACCTGGCAGTGATGGGTTGCACCTGTGAGCCATGAATCAGGACTCTGGTACTGCACAGACATTGCAGTTCACCGTGCTGAGGACAGTGTCCAGTGCATGCATCTTGCTGTGTACACTGCTGGTGTTGTGTAGCATCACTGTTAGTGTCCTAACCTGTGTGATACCCATGGAGGTGGCTATGTAATCCGTGTCCTGCAGCATAAGGCAGTATGTGTGTATCAAGGAGCTTCGCCAATATACATCGGGCCATGGGTGTCACGTGCAAGCTGACCCTTGCACATCATTGTGGCTTCCCTAGCATGTAAGCACACGTTGACAGCCAGCAGATACCCTATGAATGACATTGGAGACTGAGCAGAATATAGACATACAACACCCTTTCTACATATAGTGGTAGCATACAGTATATAGTGGGATCCAGTGTCTGTCTGCCTGGGATGACATGCTTGACAAGCCATGCAGCTTCGCAAGGGACGGCTTGCACCTGTCACCCCTGGGATTCCGGATATTGGCTAAGGCTCTTGCCACCCCCATAGTGCCTTTTTTAGGCAAGGCTCAAATTCTAAACCTACCACCCTAGAAAACAAAAATGGGAAGAAACTGAGGGTAATGCTGCTCAATGCCAGAAGTCTAAATCTCAAAATGCACGCACTCGAGGCCCTTCTCAGTATGGAGAACATCGATGTCTGTGCTGTTACTGAAACCTGGTTCAAGGCTCCTGAGAGCACCCCGGCACTATTAGGTTTTACCTCATATCATGCGTTCTGGCCCCAAACCCGGACCACACCACAAAAGGAGGGTGTATCCATATTCATAAAGGATACCCACACCTCCAGGTTGGTGGCAACGCATAAGCTTCGGAAACCATCCAGGTGCAACTAACCATAGGTAACACCGCTCTACAAATTGTAGCATGCTACAGGCCACCCTCTCAAACTCAGGAACCCCACACAGCCTTCCTGAAGACACTGGAGGGTATAAATGTATCTCCAAGCACCATCATATTGGGTGACTTCAACTACCCGAATATAGACTGGGAACATTACTCAAGCCCTAACTTTCTAGCCCAACGGTTCCTGGAGTTCATAAATTCAAATGACATGGAACAGCTAGTCACTGTTCCCACGAGAGGAGAAAATATACTAGATCTCATTATCACAAACATGGGGACAAAATGCTCCACACCGGAAGTATATCCCTCATTGGTGAGATCTGATCATAAACTAATTTCACTGGAAATCCACATCCCGCCCCCACCCCAAACAAAAAAGGCCACAGTGAAGAACTTGTCTAAAGCAAACTTCACACTACTCAAGACTGGTGTGGTATCCTTCAAGGCCCCTGAGCCAGTGGAAACCACAACCCAAGCTGCGGAAGCCCTTACAAATGCATTCTATGAACACCTCCAGGACTGCATGGATCAGGCAATCCCAAATAAAACCAAGACTCTTTCCACAAAGGGCAAACATCCAGTCTGGTGGACCCCAGCCATTAACAAACTTTACAATAAGAGGAGAAAGCTATTACATGATAGAACAAAATCCATAAAAGGGAAGCCACCCCTGATCATTATTAGTAAAAAAATACGAGCACTCATAAAATCAACTAAGGCCAATTTTGAGAGAAAAATTGCCATGGATTCAAAGGACAATCATAAGGCCTTTTTCAGCTATGTTAGGAACATGGGTGGGAACTCCCAGATATGCTCAGAATTAGTCCAAAATGATACAAAAATCACTGAACCCACAGACATTGCCAACATACTGGCAGACAGGTTCAGTGCAAACTTCACCCCCCTCTCCCCCCCTAAAGGAGAGATAACTATCCCAGCGGAGTGTAGCCTCCCAGACATCTCAAATACATAGGTGAAAGCTGCTCTCTCTAAAGCTAAAAACACAGCATCAATGGGACCGGATGGTGTCCCCGGCTGTGTGCTACACGAGCTAAATGAGGAATTAAACCCACACATAAGGCAGCTGTTTAATCTCAGCCTTACCACAGGATACGTGCCCAAGGAGTGGCGTACGGCAACTGTGGTCCCACTCCACAAAGGCAGTGCCTCTACGGACCCTGGTAATTACCGCCCCATAAGCTTAACAAGTCTAGTCTGCAAAGCTATGGAGAGGATCATAATGGAGCTCATAAACAAAGATATAGGGGACTTGCAGACATTGGACACGACCCAGTTTGGCTTCAAGGGCAGATCATGCCTTTGAACTTGGTCGACTTCTTTGAAACAGTCACCAAGGCCATTGATGAGGGAAAGGCAGTCCATACAGCCTACCTTGACCTTGCAAAGGCTTTCGACACAATACCCCACTCGGGTATTGTAGAAAAACTTACCAGCTTAAATGTAAACCCATATGTCACAAGATGGGTTGCAAACTGGCTTAAGGACAGAACCCACAGGGTTAGAGTTGCTGGCGCTATGTCAGACTCCAAGCCGGTCACAAGTGGTGTCCCACAGGGCTAGGTCCTTGGCCCCCTATTGTTCAGCATCTACTTCTCAGAAGTACAGGCCAACATGGGAGGACTTTGGCTGACAAAGTTTGCAGACGACTGCAAACTGGGCGCCATAGTGGAAAGTGCATAGGACACGGATATCCTTCAGAAGGGACTCACGGAAACAGATAGCTGGTGCCAGAGCCATGGCCTGAAGTTAAACGCCAAAAAATGTATAGTCATACCCTTCGGGAAAAACAAGGTAACCCCAAGCTACCATATAGGTGGCAATCCACTAAGCACAGAAGAGGTTATCAGGGACCTGGGGACCCAGGTTGACAGTGGCCTTTCTTTTGACACTCACATTGCTAAAGTGGTTAGAAAGACCTTCTACATTGCCCACCTGATCATGAAGGGATTCACATCCAGATCTAGTGAGGTCATTGTTCCCCTGTACTCTTCACTTATCAGACCAATGATTGAGTCCAATGCCCCATTCGGGATGTATCTCACCCGACATCTGCAGCAATTGGAGAGACCCCAAAAGTTCCTCACCAAAAGGATAAAAGGACTCCAAAATCTGTCATATGCTGCCAGATTGAATAAACTCCAGCTCTATTCAGTCGCATACTGTCTGCTCAGAGTTGACATGTGCCTGACATACAAGGCCATGTCCAACCCGGAATTAATGGACATGCTCCACCTCAAAAAATCCAAATCCACCAAAACCACTAGAGCAAGCGACTTAAACCTTAGCACTGATATAAATAGGACGTGCTGGAGGGATAGATTTATCACTCAGAGACTCCCTACGCTGTGGAATAAAATCCCAGTCCATGTGAGGCTGAGCACCTCGCTGGCTCTGTTCAAGAGAAATCTTGACCTGTGGATGGGAGATCGTAGGTTTACCCCGGGAATCATCTCTGTGTCACTGCTGGACAGAGGCACAACAAACTAATTGGTACAGTATTTTTTCATATAAGGGGTGGTGTAAGCCAAAAAACTTTGGGCTAGGCTTATAAATGCCTTAGGGCAGATAGCCTAGTATAAACCTATGAACCTATGAACCAATACCTGGTGAGGGTATGTTGGCAACCAAGATAAGGCTCATACTGGCCCGTGTCACATGCTGAGAGATCCATTCTATGTTCCCTATCATGTATTCCAGGGAGGTATGTCTCAGGTCATCCATAGTGGCATGGTCAATGACTGAGTCATATGTGTCCATGCCTCTGACTGACCTGTATGCATGTGTTCTGTGGTGGACCATAGTGCCCCTGAGGCATATCACTGTGACCTTCATCAGATACAGCCTGTTGAGCGGGACCCCAGTGCAGCACCCAAGACAGGTACCTGACACATCTGTAGCAGGTGTGTTGTGTAGCCCTACAGGCTGTGAGTGTGTGGCACATGGGATGTGTGTGCCATGTGTGGCATGTGCTCTGTTCCGACGGAACATATGCCTGTGTGCCAGCTGCGGAGGTGTGTGATGCTCAGGCAGGATGCTATTCTGAGTCCCCACGTATGCCCCAGTGTGTTCAGCATGCTGTCAGTGCGTGTCTATGTCTGGCTTGTATTGTAGTCACTGTAATATGACATGCCACCTGACAGGGTATGGCATTACTGGGTTCAGAGAGCTCAGTCCCCAGATTGGCTATGTGGTGGCATCCCACACATGTGTTGTACGTTCCTGGCCAAGGGTGATGGCTGACTGCATACATGTGGCAGCTGTGACATTGCCACATGACTCACATAAACCACAGCTGGACCATAGAGGTGATTCACAGGTTACCTTTGCACATGCTACCCTAGTAGTGTGATTGCCATGGTGAGTACCAACACATAGGGCCAATAGGGAACAACATACTGAAGGTGTGTATGTGTGGGTGTACTGCTACTGTTTCATAGCACTGGCATATATGACTGCTCATGTGGGTAAATGCCAGGTAAGACATGTGCAATGTGTCACAGGCAACGTACATGCGAACAGGACGGACAGTGACGTTCTGTCATGTGTAAACTTGACATACGTATCGTACGCTATGCAGATGTCACTAGGAGTCCACAGAAGCACTGTAACTCTGCATTGCAGGTGTAAGCAGTGTTCCAGGGAACCCCAAGCGAACATGCATGCAAACAAAGCTACAGTAAGCAGGGCTGGAAGTAGTTCATTGTACAACAAAGAAGGGATAACACTAACAGTAAGTAACAATGCAAATATGTAAGCACTATCAACATGTACCCTGGAATACACAGCGCAGATGCCCATGGTAGAACTGATATTATGTCATAGTTAATTGTGATTTGGATTACATTGGTACTGCACACATATCAACATGCGCAAACATCCACATTGCATAGTCATTGTGGGCAACTTGACACCATTACTGTACATGTCCATCATTGCATATCACTACTTGCATTAGCTTCCCCCCTGTGCTACCCATGTATGTGGCTATCTGTTGTCATCCTTACCACCGGCATGCAATTATGTGCAGCTGTTACACTTTGGTACGTACTATGGGTGCAGATAACAATTCAGGATATTCATACGGTTACTGCATCAGGCATGCTGGGATATACACACAGTCATATCAGCACACTGTACTGTTACCAACATGATACTACTAATACACTTCTATGTAGTCACTCTGTGCATCAGCAATGTGTTTACCTGTTCCCGCAATGATGTTGGAGATTGCAGGAGGTGGCACAGTGTCATCATATGCACAGGGTGTGAATTAGGTATGCCTGAGTCTGCCACTGATACCACCAATTGACATGTGTGTGTATGTGTGTTGGTGAGGGGCAGCAGTACAGGGTGGGGCACTGTTGGTGCAGTGTGTGTGTGTATGTGGTCGCCCTAGGTGTTAACATTTCACATGTGTGTATGCACGCACACAGTTCCACCTCATGGCTGCCATATACAGGGGTTTGTGGACAGCCACAGACTGCACCTGGCAGGTTATACAGATCAGTGTTTGTGGGCACGGACATGGTACCTGTGCCTGGTAGGGGTGCTACGGACTGTATCCAGTACTAAGCCAGACTGGGTACTGTCATCAGAAGTGGGAGTGTGTTGACTGGACACAGGTCCCTGTTGGGACTGTCCAGAGCCATGTGCACGTGGTCTCCTGGGGCATTGCGATGACAGCACAGACCCAGCTGCTGGCACTATGGGGGCATGCGCGGGCCTGTTGTCATCCGCGCCGGCTGCCAGCTGCTGCTGTTGCTGGCATACGGCCACGTCGACACCGCAACCACCCACCATTGCCCTGGCTCATGGACATTTGGTTGTAGAACTGCTGTATTATGTCCCCACAATGTCTGTCTATGACATCGGTAAAATTACGGATAGCACCCGCGATGTCACGCATACTGTCAGTCATGGCTGTGCAACATGCTCTCAGCTCCCTCAGACCTTGTCTGGTGTACCTTTCCATACGCGACTGTGCCTGCATGACAGCCCGAAACATAGCTGAGGTTGACAGACCTCTTTGGGCACATCTGCGAGAGGCAGTATGCCCACGGATGCTCCCACGAGAACCCATGGGTAACTGTCTATGTGGTACCATCGCAGGACCCTGCCCATGGCTGCTGTGTGGGGAAGCATGTGCCACAGATACCACAATAATCTGGTCAATGCCCACTGTATCCTGTCCATCACATAGGGACAATGGTGACAAAGGATGTACTGGCAGGATGACTGTGCGCAATGATGGGGTTGACATCTGTGTACTGTCAATTGGCTGACCAATGGCGGACCCTGACACACCTTCCTGTACCATTACACAGATATCATCATTACCAGTACCTGTGGCACCAGATTCAGGTTCCCTGCTGCAGGACACCAGGGCAGCACCAGAACCTGTGGGAGGAAGACAGGAAGCACAATTTACAGTGTCCACACAATGTTACCAGTGATGCACTTATGCACACATGCACACATGCACACATGGACACATGCACACGTAGACACATGCACACATGCACATGTGGACACATGTACACATGGACACATGCACACGTGGACACGCACACGTGGACACGCACACATGGACACATGCTCACATGCACACATGCACACATGCACACACGTGGACACAGGCACACATGCACATATGCACACATGCACACGTGGACACAGGCACACATGCACACGTGGACACAGGCACACCTGCACACATGGACACATGCACACATGGGCAGAGGCAGACCTGCACACATGCACACCCTGCAGTATACACACAGAGCACTACTGAGTTACACTAGTGTTACTAGCACTATCAGGACTATTATAGGTATTGTTAAACACACTCACCAGCATGGATGGCCAGCCTTGCTGTAACCCCAGAGGGACCTGCAGAAATGATGAGATTAATGTCAGTGGGCACAACTGTGCCATTGCTACTGCATATGATACAGTGCAGTAGTACACCAGTTGCCTTTCACACGTCAGCTGCTGATATTGCCAATATCACTCATGCACAATTACATACTATGATGATAGCTACATACCATGGACACACCTTTCAAATGCATAAACTAACAGTGTACAGAACAGTCAAGTGTACAAATGGCATATTACCTGCACGCTCCATGTCGTGCTGCTGTGTGGATCCAGCCTCCATCATGATGCAGATGTATTGCTGTTGCTGTTCCGGGGCTGGAGCCACAACACTTAGGAGTAGCCCCTCCAGTCTGGTGAGGGGGGATGTGTGGCCACCCCACCTCCTGTGGCAACCTGTTGCCTGTGGATATCTGACGCACGTTGATGGACATTTCTGATTAAATCACTGCAGTGATGTCGTACCTGCTCATATGTCCTATTATGCGTGCCAATGTCATTTACCCTACGGACAAGGTCTTGCCACAGTGCAGCCCTCTCCTGCTGATTCTGACTGGTGCGGGTAAACAGTATGTCATACTCCCGCACCAGGCTCTGGTGTATCTCCTCATCTTCCACTGCAGAGTAGGCGGGATTACGCTGATGCGCCATCTCCTGGGAAGAGAACACAAACAGGATATTAGCAGACTATGTCAGCAATATATGGCACACATACTATACATGATACTCATGTGTAGTGATATACTACTACTCCCATATGTTGCATGTGTGTGTCTCGTGGTGGATACACAAGTACATGGCCAGATATCAGTGCTCAGCCAACACCTGTGCAACAATACCTGCCACATTCCACACAACATAGTAGCATGCCCCATCGGTCAGCACACTGCGACAGGTCCAATGCACAACCTCACTCTGGGGGTTCATCCCAAAGTACTGTATGTGGGACGCCATCCACTAGTGTGATGTGGACACAAGTTACTCGGCCTGGATATACATATCCCACCACCACCATCAGCACAGTAGACTACTTTGATATGTATGTGATTAGACAGTTATTCACTTGTTAGGACTGAGATGGTATCCATGCAGCACACTGGGCCAGTGGAAGCCACAACCCACACTGCTGACCCCTTTGCAAATGCTTACCACAAACATCCCACAGATTGCATGGAACTTGCACACACATTTCTAACCCAGACCCTATGCACAAAGGTTCACATTAAGGGAAGGCATCTGTGGTCAGCACTGGTACTACGCTACTGTCTCTCATAACAACAGCCACGGCCTACTCTGAGAGGGAAATGGCCACAAACACTATGGATAACCACAAGGCCTTCTTCAGTTATGTTACACATATGGACCAAATGCCTCAGATATGCTCTGCGTTAATACACACCTACTTAACATTCACCAAACACACAGATATTTGGCAACATTCTTGAAGACAGGTTCAGTGCACGTATCCCCCCTCCTTCTCCCCCACCAGTTGAAATAATTATCACAGCTGTATGTAACCTCCCTATCATCTCACTTGTCCAGGTGAGGGCCGCCCTCAGCAAAGCAGAACACACAGCATCACTGTGACCTGATGGTATCCCTGGATGTGTGCTACATGCACTCCAAGAGGACATACAACCGCATATAAGACTGATAATTAATCTTTGCCGTACTACAGGATATGTACCTGGACACTGGCATACAGCAACAGTGGTCCCACACCACTAAGGAGGCACCTCTACTGACCCTGGGAACTACCACATCATATGCATAACCGGCCTGGTCTGCTAAGCTATGGAATTATTCAGTATGGGGCGCATATGCAGTGATATTGGGTACCTGCAGACACTTGTTCCCAGCAAGATTGCCTTTGTGATGGGCTGATCCTGCCTTTTGAACCTGGCTGACCTTTCAAAACAGTCACTACAGCCATTGCTGAGGGCAATGCACAGACAACTGCTGCCAGGATCATGGCCTAACACTGACTGACATGTAATGCATAGTCATCCCCTTTTGGTGGAACTACGTACACACAACATATCACATGGACATACCTATGGATACAGTCCTATGACACATTTGGAGGGTTCACAGTATGCAGACTATTAACCTGCTACTTTACATTACCTGTGTTTGTTGCAGCTGGTTGCGTTACCACTGCTTCTGCTTCCTGCTGTTGCTAGCACGGCTTCCTACTGTCACTGCTGACAGCTTAGACTCACAGTGTGTAGCGTGTTTTTTATTTTTTTTCTCTCTGTCTCTGTCTGTCTCTCTCCCTCTGTCTGCTTCCAGACAGTGCAATGAACGTATTGCATGTGTGGAGTGCTAGTACAGGATGCTTTTGTAGGTATCTGCATAGGTCCCTGTGATGGCCTCTGCACCAATTGTAAGCCAGCATTTGCTAATTGCATGCAGCCAGTTGTGTACTGATTGCAGTTCTCACTGTGATTTCAGGACAGTGCTATAAAGGGGTATGTGAGATAGGCGTTGCCCTTTCAGATTGTAAGGGCGGGAACCATGCTGGTATGCTGTGGACACTGTTCTGTGAGTGTAAAGGTTAGTATCTCTCTCATGATTCAGGCTGTGTTGTAGATTCACATTTTTCCATTCCTCTCTCCTGTTCCCTGTAGTAAGTGTGTATGCACAATGACACCTACAACTATATATAGATGTATATATATATATATATATATATATATATATATATATATATATATATATATATATATATATATATATATATATATATATATATATATATATATATGTAAATATACATACATTTATATATGTACATTAACTGACATTATTACCTACAAGCTACCAACTAGGATGGCTGTTTCTGTTCACACACTACTATTATGGAAATCCACTAGTTTTGACAGTAATTCTAAATGACATGCTTTGTATACTACACATCCTATATTCCCTTTACATTCATCCCAACTATTACATGTTATATTTATTTTAGCACAATGTTCTCGTATAAGAGTCATGGCTTAGTGGTAGGTCATACAGACTACTGTTTCCAATGTCCTGGGTTCGGGACTAACAGTGGGATTTATTTTGCTTTTGAACTGACTACAGGACCTGTCAATCACAGTGACTAAGGCACTTTTAAGCAGTTGCAACCGGGTTAGTGCTGGTTTGCGCGGAGCTCACGCATGCGCACTGGCATTCAGCTCCGTGCACACACGCGCACACCCGCTTACAATCACTTAACAGTGCTTACTCTGCCGCACACCCGCGCTATTTTCTTTGAAAGAAATGAAAATGGGGAGACAGAAAAGTGGTGAAAAAGGGGTCACAAAGAGGGTAAGACAGTAGGGAAACAAGCTTGGGATTTGCAGGAGGGATGTAGGTAAGGCCCATAGCTGCCCATTTCTTCATCAGCAACAGCTGTGCATATGTATGTAATTTGGTGTGACATTTGAAACCTTCCACCACTGAGAGAGGTGTCAGGACAACAATAATACTTGTTGTACAGCCAATTGTATTTGATAGTTTCCATGTCCAGCAGACATGTGTGCGAAATGGGCAGCTATGTATGGGGCGTATTTTTTTTGTGGGTACAGAGTGCCCTTTTTTTATTTTTCAGGTGAGAGTGGTATGTCAGGTGAAGGAAGTTGGTATAGCTGGGGAGGTAGGTTGGGTAGGTCAACAGACAAGACAAACAAGATGCATACAGGGGCAGTGTATGACACGTGTGGGGGGGGTTACATAATTGACGGGGACGGAGGTTTGGATATCCAGAGCCCATGAGCCCACAGATGGCAACAGTGGAACTGATATCCCCACCCATAGGCAGTTGCCACTGTTCCTTCACTGCCCAGGATGGGGCTGTGTAGGCCAGGCAACAGGCATGCCCGTAAGTTGTGCCACCTGTGCCTCAAGCTGGCATAGTGGCCCAAGAACAGAGTCCCGGATCTCCCTACGCACCACAGTCCGGACACTATGGAGGGTGAGTGGTGGTTCTCCTCCGGCCACACTTGCAGAGGGGGGACGAGCCCCATCCTCTGCAGTGCTTCCACCCGCAGGTGGCACAGGGCCACCGGAGGAGGGTCCAGGCTGGGCACTAGTGCCAGGTGCACTCGCCAGCTGAGGTGGGAGAGGTGGGTCTGCTGGAACCCGTCTTCCCTGTCATCCTATGTTTTGCATTATGTCATGACAGTTTGGGTTAGTGACATATAATACCATTCAGAATTAGTTGTAACAGCATGCATTAGTATTCCCATTTACCAAACTCCCAGATATTCACACCATTGAACAGTGAGCATAACACATGCATAATTTGAACAGCAATACACGGTCCAACAACATGCAGGGTTCATTGATGGCAAGAGGCCATCAGGTTTGGATGTATGAACAGGGCAGATGCATCAACGGACATGCAAATATATATGACCCAACAGGACAAATGTCCAGGGGTGTTAATTGTGATTGCACATACCATTTTCACGTGGAATGGGTTATATGTGGTTATAGGGTGGGGTGAAGAAAATAATATTAACACCTTCGAATACCAATACATATGCTGTACATTTCTAATAGCTGCACATATATACATACTACTGTTCTAACTACAGTTTCCTATATGATAACTACTTCAACTTGGTGATAGGACTGTTACTGCTACATCAATATACATTTTATTGTTGTTCATACACATTCATATCTATCTTTGTTCAGCTACATCATCCTGCTACATTTGCTTTATATAGCTATAGACAAGTGTGGATGTTTGGTATATCAGACAATCATACTATCTGCATATTGCAAACTGAGAGCAACATATCCAGATTTTGGGATACACATTCCAGATGCAGCAAAACTTTGAACAGATTTCACTGTTTGGTTTTGATTCTCACATGCATTTCATTCTGTACTGACTGCAGTATACTTTATTCAGGGGTTATTACTACTGTATTGCTGGATTCATGACACTTTCTCACACTCTCTCACTTCTTTTCATTTTACTATTCAGGATGGTACTTACTTCTAGGCTTTATTGACATGTTTTACCTGTAGTTATTACAATCCTTTCCAGCAGTCTCACTTCTGTCATGTTTCAGTATTTCAACAGGGATATATTTCACACGTGATTTGATCATCTTCTGCAGCTGTACTTTTCAGCCTGCTGCAGGTTGTGTACTATTTTCTTACAAGTGGGGCATCTTTATTTCAGAATTTATTTCAGACATTTTCATTTTTCTGTTTGGATTACAGACTGCAGCACACTTTTGTAATCAAGCAATACTTTCAAACACTTTTACACTGTTACTTGCACATTTTATTATGTAGTGACTACACTGCACTCTTTTGCTAACTGTCATACTTTTATATTTCTTTACAGTTACTGGGAGTGGATTACTGACCTGCCTGGTGGTGCAACCGCACCAGCCTATCGCCATAGGCTCTGCGGTTCGCAGAACAGACACCTGAAGCTGTAATATAAATGAAGTAATATTGGAATACACATCTCCATAATATCAGCTAGTTTAATTTCTTACATACATAATTAAATGTAACTTACTCAGTAGTGGGGCGTTGGGCATTTGCCGGGCCTCCTGGATCCAAAGCTTCAATTGGTCCTGCTTGCGTTTCTTCAGGTCCGCATCGTGGTGACGGACCTGCTCACCAGTCCTTGGCATCCCTGTGGCACTGGTGAGATCATGAGCCAACCGGTCACACACCTCAGCCCTATATGCTCCCCACAGGACCTGGCCCTGCATGAGTTGGGCCTCATGATTGTGGACTAGGAGCCAGACCATGTACCTGGACTCCTCAATGCCCCACCTCTGTGCTCAAAAGCAACTACCCTCACCTACTCCTGTCATTCTGGCTGCAAGTCAGTTCTACAATCATTTATGCTGTGTATTCCCGCCTATGGGGCTTATATAGGCCGTTTTTCCTGCACATATCTGTGATTGGCCATTTTGGAATTGTATCAACTTCATTAAACCTGCATTGTCATGCTCCAGTTTGTGTTCATTCCTATATATTTGCTATTATTGCATTTATGGGTACTGCTGTCATGGCTTAGTGATTCAGTACCTTGATTATGGTGTATAGTATCCTGGGTTCGAACCTGGCCACTACTTTTTATTTTTTATGACTGTCTAGACAAGCTGAGGGGTGTGTCTGTGTAAAGGCAGTTTTGATACGGCTTGCTCAACGTTGCCAGTTGGTTAGCTTGTTTGCGCGGTGCGCAGCTCCGCGCAAATGGGGTACGCTGGTTTAAGCCTCATTTGGCTATCAGCACGCATATTACGCTCAGCTCAACTAGGGGCACATAGTTTCAGCGTGTTAAACCACTGCTCAGCTACGGGCACTCATTTTGCACCAGTTAAACCACTGCTCACCTACGGGCAGATGCACTCACCCTGTTAAACTGTAGCTCAGCTATGGGCAAATCTGGCATTTTTTATTGTTTTGTTACCTCACATTTCTTCAGTATAAATGGGCTATTTCATTACGTTTTACATAAAATGTGATTTTATGTGTACATGTTTGTCAGGGACTTGTTTCGTGCTTATTTTGCTAAAAATAAAAATTGGTGTTGTGGGGGCTCGAACCATGAATGCCTGCTCTTCAGCCAACATCTCTACTGCTACGCTATTGCTTCTTGGCTTACTTTGCATATTTAGTTCTTATATGCTTTCCCACTGACTGCTAACTGTGGCTGCGCTACGGGCACGCCCGCGCAAACAAGCGCACTCACGGACAAACATCTTTACAATTTAAAAAAAATTATGAGATGTTCATTTGTACATTTTATGTTCGTAATCTGTGGGGGCATGTGTTGTGTTGTGTTTATTCACATTTCCATGGACTCTGTCGTGGGTGTTTACTTTGGGCACTTTTACTCTTCTGGGGGCGTGTCCGCTTACAGGGCTCGGCCTACGGACACACCCCCTACTGTCTTACATGGACAGTGTTAGCCTAAGGTGTGATTCAGCATGCTCTCATGAATATGCAGAGCATGCTGACATTACTCCGTTTAACTGCAGCCTCCGTGTAAGAGTTATAACTCTTACACGGAGGCTTTGTGAATCCTGCCCACAGCCTTCCAATAAAAAAACAAATATAATACGAAGTGTATAGAAACCAGGTCAAAACTAAAACTGTAAAGGGAACAAAAAATATAGATCTGTATCTGTAAAAAACAATTTCAGAAAATATCTAAGCAGTAAATTCTAACTGCTTACACAAACTAAATGCAAGAAATTATGAATGAAAACACATGAACATAAAAACAACATAGCTATAAATCAACTGAAAAAAACTTTCCCATATACCAACAAAATATTATTACATTAGGAATAAAATAAACATGTCAAAGACTGATAGCCATATTAAACTTAGCATCGCAAAATGATGCAACGTCTAGATCTGATGTCTTAAAGATCTTATCTATTGATTCATCCCTGCCAACAATACAGCACCAAAGGCAGCCTATAAAATGGTGGATCCTAACATATCAGCCAATAAGGAGATAGGGAAAGGACACCAAAACAAAAACTGCATCTACATAAAATGACCCTTCAAAATTTAATGTTAAATCTAGACCTGGTGCATCAAAAAATGATGCAATGTCTAGATCTGATGCCTTAAGGATCATATCTAATGGTGCATCTCTGCCAACAATACAGTACCAAAAGCAGCCTATCAGAAAGAGCATCCTAGCTTATCAGCCAATAAGGAGATATGTAGAAGACACAAAACCAAAAATGGCATCCACATAAAATCCATCCTCAAAGTCTAATGCCTAAGCAAAAAATTCTAATAAAAGCAACCATTCTGATCTAAAACATAAACACTTATTCAATAAACTGGGATTTAAATATAAATGCATGCATTTATCTGACGTAGTATCTAGCTAATACAGCTATTGAAACCTTCGAGCACCAAAAACATCCTATCAAAAAGCAGTGCCCTAGCACGTCCAACAAAGTGGAAACAAATAAATGACCCTGAACCAAATCAGCATCCAGTAAACCAAGAAATAAACTAGGATCCATACAAGAGACCAAAAAACGACATCAGAAAATGATGGGTATCATTTATAAAAATCCAGAATATAAAGCATGGTTGTTTCTGACATTTCCTATTGCATACACTCATAATGTTAATACATTCAATACATTCACAATGAATGTTTTCAAAGACAAACAGTTAATATATTGGTATCAGTTTATGAATAATGGAAATTCAAATCCTGAATAAATATAACATACATAAAGAAATGTGGTTTTCATACAATATTGTAGAGTGTATATTGAGAAAAAAATAAACCTGATGCAAATATCAATCAAAGAAGAGATTCCTAAATTTGTAGAACTTTTGATATCACTGATGCATCAGGATATTATTGAAAAATGACTTTTATCAAAAATATACAAAATCAGTAAAGAAAAGACAAATGATTGCAAAAATAACTACTGGAATTACCATATGACTATTAATAATTATCATCCTAGTAATAGTGAGAAAACATTAATGCTCTCATCCTCATCATACAGCACAACCTCCTTGAAATGGAAATTATTTCCTTAAAAATTCCTTCATAGGATCCTCATCACTCCATACAAAGTTGAAGTCATGCTTAATAAAAAAATTAAATGTTGGAGATGATTGGCAGCATATGGTATGTTTATGCGAAGTAATTAAACCATTCTGGAAAATGTTAATCTCTTTCTGCAAGCACTATTCACAGATAGTTTTATGTTAAACAATTCTTTAATTCTTCTCAATGTGTCAATCCCAACATGCGTCAAGAAAAATGATTATTCTCTTCTGTGGAGTCTTCTAACTTTTGCAAAAAAGGTAGTTACAAAAAACTGAAAGACTGTCTCAACACCATCAATGAAAGAATTTCTGAATAATGCAACTAAAGCTTGTCAATTAAAGGAAGAACTTCTAAAGCAACACCTGCACATAATTCATGGGCTAAACTCAAGAATCTGCTAAACAAACAATCATTAAAAGGCTCATAATTTGAAAAAGCAATCATTTTAATGACTATAACAGATATCTTTCCCATTCATGTAGACACCTTGCAAATAGTTGTTATTGTTTTTGTTGTTAATGAAATATTTTTTTTTCTATATGTAAATATATTTATGATCAACATTTCCTTGTTATCTAATACTTTTTTCTTAATAAAACATTTTTTTGAGGAAAAATAGAAAATTATACGTAGGCTTACTGAAGCATCCGAATTCATATAATTGGTGTATCCCTGCCAAACATATAGTACATAAAGTGACTTATCAGACAGCAATTCTTAGTGTATCAACCAATGGGAGGACAAGCAGAAATTCCAGAACCAAAGACAGTATCTACAGAGATAACAGACTGATATGTTAGAATACATATCAAGTAAAAACAGCACAATCCAAAAAAAAAATGTACAAAAAAACTAGAATGAAATCAGGGTGCAATGATCCTGAAAATAAACTATGGAATGCGATCCCATACATAATGGAGCCACTGTTGAATTTGAAACTGCCACTTGATAGACATAATGACAACAGGCACAGCTAAAAACTGCAACAAACACATAAAGACATAACATTATAACAGTATGATAGTAATAGATACTTTGTATACCTAGTAACACCAAAGAGCATGAACTACATCCTATCAGAAAAACAATCTACTATCTATTGTGCAAGAAGCCCAGAATTTCCAGACAGAGGGTATAAAAAAAGATTAAGAGAGAAATTAGATAAAAGACAAATAGTATCACGAGAAAAACTGTCAGATGCTTCAAATAAATGTTTGTGTTCACTAATGCAGCAGATTTATGAAAAACATTACATAGACTAAGAAACTTTGGGCTGTTTGGAAAAAGAAGCAACCAAGGAAGTGTGAAAACATAAAGAACAAAACCTACAGATTTTTAAAAGATATAAAAAAAAATATGGACATGGGAAAGAAAAAGAGTTTTAATATGGCGCAATATTTATGCGAAGAAGAAAGCAAAACTAATTAATACCAAACTAATTAATAACAAAAGAGCAGCACCAAAGATATAAACAATAAGAAAACAAAGTGGAAAAGTAGAACAGAAGATTAATAATAGAGGTAACCAAAGTAACCAAAAACTGAGGGCAATGCTACTCAATGCCAGAAGTCTAAACCTCAAAATGCACGCACTCAAGGCACTCCTCATTATGGAGAACATTGATATCTGTGCAGTAACAGAAACCTGGTTTAAGGTTCCAGAGAGCCCCCCATCACTACCAGGCTATAACTCATACCATACTTTTCTGCCACAGAACCCGGACCAAAACACAAAAGGCGGGGGTGTATCCATATTCATCAAGGATACCCACACCTCCAGGTTAGTGGCACAGCACAATGCCTCACAGATCATCCATGTGCAACTAACAATGGGCAAAACTGCAATTCAAATTGTAGCTTGCTACAGATCACCCACCATGACCCAGGACCCCCATTCCACATTTCTGGAGACACTGGAAAATATAAAGGTACTACCACATGCCCTAATATTGGCTGATTTCAATTACCCAAACATTAACTTGGAGAACTACTCAAGTACTAACTCCCTTGCCCAATGCTTCCTAGAATTTATAAACTCGAATGCCCTGGATCAATTGGTCAATGTCCTCACCAGAGGGGACAACATATTGGACCTGGTCATCACCAACATGGGCGACCAGTGTTCTACACCGGAGGTCAACCCCTCACTGGTTAGATCAGACAATAGACTTATCACTCTGGATATCCACATTCCACCCCCACCCCTAATCCAGGAATCTACCATGAAAAACTTTTCAAAAGCAAACTTCACATTATTTAAGACCGAGATGGAAAGGTTCACAGCTCCCATGCTAAAGGACAATGCTGTCCAAGTTGCTGAATCCCTTGCAAAGGCACTCTATGAGCACCTGCAAGAATGCATGGATCATGCTTTCCCAAGCAAAACCAGGACTCATTCCTCCAAGAAAAGGAAACCAGTCTGGTGGACCCCTTTCATAAACAAGCTATACAATAGAAGGAGGAAACTAGTACAGAAAAGAGTAAAATCCCAAGAAGGAAAGACATCACTGATCAGTATCAGCAAGAAACTACAATCCCTCATAAAATCATCTAAGGCTAGCTTCAAAAGAAAAATTGCCAAGGACTCCAAAGATAACCACAAAGTGTTCTTTAGCTATGTCAAGACCCTAAGTGGAAACTCTGAGTTAGTGCAGAATGGCACAAAATACACTGAATCGACTGATATTGCCAACATTCTGGCAGACAGGTTTAGTGCAAATTTGACCCCCCTCTCACCCCCTAAAGGGCCCATAACCATACCAAAAGAATGTAGAGCCCCAGCAATCACTGACACACAGGTTAAAATAGCCCTATCCAAAGCCAAAAATACAGCTTCAATGGGACCGGATGGTGTCCTAGGCTGTGTCTTACATGAGCTCCAAAATTAACTAACCCCTCACCTAAACACACTGTTCAAACTCAGCCTCTCTACAAGCTACGTACCCATAGTGTGGCACACAGCTACAGTTATCCCGCTCCACAAAGGTGGAGCCACAATGGACCCCAGGAACTATTGCCCTATAAGCCTGACTAGCCTGGTCTGCAAGGCTATGGAGCGCATTATCATGGGACTCATTAACAGAGACATTGGCTTTGTTCAGGGCAGATCATGCCTCCTAAACCTGGTGGACTTCTTTGAGACAGTTACCAAGGCTTTAGATGAGGGAAAGGAGGTCCACACAGCCTAACTAGATCTTGCAAAGGCTTTCAACACCATTGCCCATTCTGGTATTATAGATAAGCTCACTAGCCTGAACATAAACCCCTATGTCACGAGATGGGTTGCCAACTGGCTCATGGATAGAACCCACACGGTGAGAGTTCCAGGCTCTAGGTCCGACTCTAAACCAGTTACAAGTGGCATCCCCCAGGGCTCAGTCCTGGGACCCCTCCTGTTTGGTATATACTTCTCAGAGATACAGGCAAGCACAGGAGAACCATGGCTGACCAAGTTCACATACAACTGCAAACTGGGGGCCATAACTGACACTCCAGCTGATACAGACATCCTCCAGAAGGGTCTCACTGAGACGGATACCTGGTGTCAAAATCATGGCCTCAAACTAAATGCCAAAAAGTGCATGGTCATCCTCTTTGGAAAAAACAAAGTACCCATGACCTATCACATATGCGGTAGTCCCCTAAATACAGAAAATGAATTAAGGGATCTGGGGACCCAAATAGATAGTAATCTCTCCTTTGATAATCATATTGCCAAGGTTGTTCGAAAATCCGTCTATGTGGCCCACCTAATCACAAAAGGGTTCACATCTAGAACAAAAGAGGTTATTGTGCCCCTCTGCTCATCACTCATCAGACCCATCATAGAGTACAACGCCCCATTTGGGATGTACCTTACAAGACACCTGCAACAGCTGGAAAGACCACAGAAGTACCTCACCAAAAGGATTACTGGCCTCAACCAGATGCCCTATGCAGCCCGACTGAAGAAACTCCAGCTGTGCTTGGTTGCATACCGCATATTCATTGGTGGTCTCTGCCTGACATACAAAGCCATGTCCAACCCAGAATTGATGGACATGCTCCACCTAAAAAAAAAAAAAAAATCCCCAAGAGCCACACGCTCTAGGGATCTAAACCTCACCACAGCTATAAATAGGATGTGCTGGAGGGATAGATTCCTGTCCCAGAGATTTCCCATGCTTTGGAACATAATTTCAATCTACATTAGGCAGAGCCCCTCACTAACACTCTTCAAGAGAAACCTTGATGAGTGGATGGGAAACAGAAAATTTACCCTGGGGAACACTGCAAGGGCTCTGCTGGACAGAGGCACAGGGAACTAATGGTTCTGCTGGACAGAGGCACAGGGAACTAATCTAAGGGGGCGACAAAACACATTCTGGCTTGGCTTATAGATGCCCTCGGGCAGACAGCCTAGTACTTACCTATGAACCTAAGAAGTTAAAAAATAGAAACTGAGGTTATAGATTATCTGTAAAGTGAAAGATTTAGTCTAAAAATCTAACTCTGATAACATCATAGAGGGATACAGCAATAGATCCCCAAATTAAGGAGAAACCAGTGGAGTTGGAAACATCTGATCAGTTGCCATATGAAGATATTTTGGAGTCTTCCATAGGAAATCAGTACAAAAGTTCATTTGGAGTTGCAAAGCAAGGAAGGAACAGGAAGCTGTGGCACCTTTGACACAGCCAATGTTGTGGAGTGATAGGCCAGTGAGTTCCCATATGAAAGCGCAATGGATGACACAAGATGAAACTGAAGAGAATGTGGGACAGGAAGATGCTCTGGAACCTTCTGTAGAATGCCTATATGAAATGGAGAACAAAGAATGTTCCCTCAGTTTAGAAGAAAATGATCAAAGAGAAGAGTTGCTTGATTTAATAAAGATGGGCAGACATATTAACATCAATGAAAGAAATAGACTACAGAACGTCAATAAACCCCCAAAAGCTGGAAGTTTGCTGAAACAACTGAATACACTATTCAGGATTGTTCATAGAAATTCATGTGATATAACAGAAGTAAGCAGGATATATTACTGTGCAGCTAAATTGATAACAGATAAAGTCTTACCACACAGGGCAGTAAGAGAAAGGAAGGGGAAAAATCAAATACCATCATGGAAGTATCGAATAGCGACAACTATAAAGCAATTAAGATGACAGATCAACAAAAATACTTGGAAAAATAGATGTGATAAAAGCAATGCACAGTATCAGAACAGATCAACATCTATCATGCAGTATCCCAAATAATAAACTAAAAATATCAACACAGGTAGAATAACTTATTGGATATGCAGATAAATATAAAGGAAAAATACAAAATAATGTATTTACAACCCAAGAACATTTTATAGAGAATTGGGAAACAAGGTAAAAGGAATTGAAACAGCACCAAAAAAAAAGAAGAAATAGATACATTTTGGAGAAATATCTATGAAGATGCTGTGGAACATAACAATGATGCTGAATGGATTGAAGAAGTAAAAGCATGAATAATAAGTTCAAATGTACAGGTTGAAAACAAGTTAAAAAAACTCCTAACTGGAAAACCCCAAGCCCCGCTACACTACCTAACTTCTGGCTGAAAGTATTATGATCTTTACAAGAAGAACTATTTACATTGTACACCCTGAACAGTCACCAACTTGGTTAACAACAGGAAAAACAATACTCCTACTTAAGAGCGAACCTGCAAGCTATTCTAAGAACAATAGACCAATAACTTTCTTTCTGACGACATATAAACTGTACAGTGGAATTGATGCCGACAAAGTTTATAGCCATTTAGAAGAAAACTCAATCATGCAATAGAACAAAAGGGTAACAAAAGAAAGTCATATGGAACCAAGGATCATTTGCTGTTAAACAAAGACATAATAGAGGACTATAAAAAGGGGAATAATCTAAGTATGGAATGGATAGACTACAAAAAAAAAACATTTGACAGTATCCCACATTCATGAATAACAGAGTGCTTAAAAATGTATAAGTTACACTCTACAATCAATTACATTACAGCAGCCATACAACAGTGGCAAACTACTTTGCAGTTAAGCCATGATAAAGGACAAATTATTATTCCAGGTATAAAAATTCAAAGGTGTATATTCCAGGGTGACCCTCTGTCATCACTGCTCTTTTGTCTTTTCCTTAACCCATTAAGCCATCTACTTAACACATTAGGTCATGGCTACAATTCAGCTCTCAGACAACAGCAAAGTGTAAAGACTTCTCATCTTCTTTTTGTACACGATTTAAAACTGTATAGTTCATCAGATGAGGAACTGAAAACACAACTGCAAGTGGCAAAAACTTTTCCAGATGATACACGAATGTCAAAAGCAATCTTAAAAGCAGGAAAGCTGCATCACCAAGAAAACATCATCCTGGGACAGGAATGTGATATAAAATAACTTGAGCAAGAGGGAGTGTATAAATGTTTGGGAATTGATGAAGGATCAACAATAAAACATTTACAAATGTGAAAAAAACTTAGTAAGGAATATTTTTAAGAGAAAAATTAATGTTGAAAACAGCACTGGCATCAAGAATCAAAGTCCAAGCTATAAACCAATTTGTTCTTCCTATCCTCACTTGTTTTGGGGTGATTAAATGGCCACAAAAGGTATTGGATAAGATGGACAGGAAAACAAGAAGGATGCTTCATGCTTATCAAATGATTTATAAAATTCAGTTTATACCAAGACTATATATTACCCACTCTGAAGGAGGTATCGGCCACCTCAAAATTGATTACATTTATAGATCTGCAATTGTAGGACTACATACATATCTACTAACCTCACAAGACCCAAACATAGAGAAAGTTTTAAAACATGAGGATACTAAGTCTAAGGTGACTTCCCTGCTTAGTTTAGCAGAAGCATATCAGTGTCAAGCAGGAATGGAAATCAAAACAGAAGCAGATAAAAGTCAGGCAACAACTGAATGTGCCAAAAAAAAAAAAAGAATCAAAAGAAAGAATATAAGGTGAAGGATCAGATGAGAAGACAAGAAAAGTGGAAAATTCATAAAAGCTGCAAGTATAGAAAACTCTTGGAATAACCTCATGTTAATCAGGACTGAATGCAGTGAAGTACATACATGCTGGTTTAAAAAGTCCATTGAACATGTGAGAGAAAAACAATGTAGGATTTGTAAAACAGAATTTCGAAACAGTCACACATCTTTTTGCTGGTTGTGATATACTAATGGCAGAAGGACTGTATATTGAAAGACATAATAATATGCCAGGACTGTTGCATTATTCATTGCGCAAACATTATAATATTTAAGTACACGAAAAACATTGGAAACATGAGCCACAAAGATTTATAGAAAATGCTGAAGTTTATATCATATGGGATCACCCATTACCAACAGTTCAAAAAATAGATGTGAGATGTAGTAGCCCATGAAAAGAAAACAAAGGTAGCACTGACCATTGAAATTACAACAACTAGTGACTAAAGTATCTTACATACACAGACAAATGTCATAAAATACCAGAATTTGTAGGTAGAAATGAGGACAATGTGGAAGAAGGATACCCAGACAGTTCTAATAGTAGTAGGTGCAATGGGTCTTATAAAAAAAGAATTTATAATCGTATTTGGATATGATACCAATACATGTAATACTCTGTGAATTGCAGAAGGAGTCATTACTGGGCGCACTGTGGGTGTGGCAATTCTAATATCAAAGACTGAAACAATACACAATTTATGAACTTTAATCATACTCTGACTTAGGAATGAGGTCCATTCCCATCATGGTATTAAAAGCCCAAAAGACTAGGATAAATTAAAAAGAGAAACTGGCGGCCATTACCAACCTTTTGGCTAACAAGTTCAGCTCAAATTTCTCCTGGCTACTCCCCCTCGATAGTCCAAAGGAAATACCACATACCAGAACCCCTCAAACCTTTACTAGGGGATAGGTCATCAATGTACTTTCTAGGGCCCTGATAACATCCCAGGATGTTTAATAAATAGCATGAATCATGACCTCTCTGGTCCATTTGAATTATTTTTCCACTGAAACCTTCAGTCACTAATCCAGATAACTAGAGGCCCATAAGTCATACCAGTCTCATTTGTAAGGGCATGGAAAGAAAATCATGAAAATAATAAGTGAGGGCATAGGTAACCTACAATCACTTGATCCATCACAGTTCGGCTTTGTTAAAGGAAATCTGGTAGACTTGTTTGAGAGGGTCACAGAAGCATTGGATGAAGGTAACACCATGCACACAGCTTATCTCAACCTGGCCAAGGTTTTTGATACAATACCCCACACAGACATTGTAGACAAGCTTGCTAATTTAAGTCTAAATGCTTTTATCACCTGCTGGGTAGCCAGAGGCTCACTGATAGGACCCAGGAGGTCAAAATATGTGAGGCAGCGGTTAGGGGTCGCCACAGCGAATCACCTGTCTTCTCATGATTGGCAGTGGAGTTTTACAGTGTTGAGTTGCCAGCCTGGCACCCAACCTTCCACAGTCTGTGTCTCTCTGTAGTTATTTATTTTTCTATTTAATTGTTTCATAGAATACTGTAGTGTCTCTGTCTCTGCAATTAGTGGGGGCTATTGTGTTTCATTTCATTGATATTCAGTGTTAAACTCTTAGCCTAGAAGGTTTCTCTGTATTTATAAGTGAGTCACATATCTTTGAATTTATTACTGCTGAATACCTGAATTGTTTGGCTTCTGCTACATGCCTACACCTACAATCAACTGCATTATTACTTGAGTTAAGTACAAACTTGCAGTGCTGAAGATTGTACTGCATTTCATTTTTCTGCCCATTTAATTGTTTTATTGAATATTGTATCTGTGTCTCTCTGTAGTTATTTATTTTTCTATTTAATTGTTTCATAGAATATTGTGGTCTCTCTGTCTCTGCAATTAGTTACCCACCCGCCCTCTTTTTTCTTGTTTTGGTATTAATCTTGGTGGCTTTGGAATTGCCTGCCCCTCCTGTAAATTTGTGTTTGAACACTCCTCCTGGGTCTATCTCATTTGCTTACTCAACCAAGTACAGTGAGATCATATTTTGACTTCAGACACTCCTACCAGTCCCATCTGATCCACTCTATCCCAGCTCTATTCCAGTCTAGCGTCACTAGCTCACTCTACCTAATACAGACAGAACATTTGTGAAGGGCAAGCCTCTTAGGTCTTTAATTTTGAATTATCTTCTGTTTCTCCTTTCTCCCTTTCCATTTTCCAAAACAAAAAAAAATAAAAAATTCTAAGCTTGTTTCCTGCCTTACCTGTAATTAGTCTAGTCCAGACACAGATTTGCTGTAACCAGGACTGTTTGCAAGCTTCTGAGCCCCAAAGCCTTTCTGTGGTGGAGGGAAGCCTTCTAGCTTATCAGTGGGAGTGGTAAGCACTAGGTAGCCTATCTGCCACAAGAGTGATTTCTGGACCAGAAATTGTAGTTTATTGGCCATTTGGGCAGTTTTTCCATCTCTTTCAACATTCTAGTTTAAAAGCCTATGTTTACACTTGTTTCCCACCTTTCCTGTAACTAGTCTAGTCCAGATACAGATTTGCTGTAACCTGAACTGTTTGTAAGCTTCTGAGCCCCAAAGTCTTTCTGTGTTGGAGGGAAGCCTTCTAACTTATTAGTGGGAGTGGTAAGCACCAGGTTGCCTGTCTACCACAAGAGTGGTTTCTGGCCCAGAAATTGTAGTTTATTGGTCATTTGGCAGTTTTTCCATCTCTTTCAACTTACTGGTTTAAAAGCCCGCATTTGTGCTAGTTTCCCGTGTTTCCTGTAACTGGTCAAGTCCAGATACAGATTTGCTATATCCAGGACTGTTTGTAAGCTTCTGAGTCCCGCATGCCTTTCTGTGTTGGAGGAAAGCCTTACAGTGGGAGTGGTAAGCACTAGGTAGCCAATCTACCACAAGAGTTGTTTCTGGCCCAGAAATTGTAGTTTATTGGCCATTTGGGCAGTTTTTTCATCTCTTTCAACTTTCTTGTTTAAAAGCCCACATCTGGGCTTGCTTCCCACCTTTCCTGTAGCTAGTCTAGTCCAGATACAGATCTGCTGTATCAAGGACTGTTTGTAAGCTTCTGAGCCCCCCAAGCCATTCTGGGTTGGAGGGAAGCATTCTAGCTTATCAGTGGGAGTGATAAGCACTAGGTAGCCTATCTACTACAAGATCCAGGTACAGACTCTTAGTTTTAGCACTTGGATTTGCTTATTCATGCTCAGCACTTGTTCAGAATTTGTTGTTAGCACTAAATAAGCTACAAATTACTACAGCATTCAACCTTCCTCTTTACCTAGAGGAAACAGTTTTTGTACTTACTTTCCTCACTTGCTTAGAGAAAAACAGCTTTTATACTCACTTTCCTCACTTGTCTAGAGGAAAGTATTTTTTTATTCAGGCAGTGTTCTCTCCTGTCTATCTGATGAATCTGGGCATCTTGGGGCAATGTAGCAATTGTCTCATGTACACAGACAACCCTTTCCTCATACCACTCAACACCACAGCCTGTGAGAGATGCACTTATCTAGCCAAAGCTCTCTCCAACCAAGTCTGAACTTGACAGTCAAGAAGAAAAGGTAAACACTTGCATCATACCACACTCATCACATAGTCCCACTAAACCTACACCACCAAAATCCACACATAGAAACACAAAAGCATTCACAGAGGCCCTCACTAATAATCTGCTCAAGCGACAGAGACCTCCAAAGCAGAAAGGCAAGCAAATGCCACCCCCCCAACACAACCCAAATGACACATAGCCCACAGACTCAGTGTGCCACTCAACCATAGCTTATAAAGCAAAACAACGTACCCAACACACTAGTCAAAGGTGACTCTATAGTCAGGCACACTGATGTCCCACTCACCAGGGTAAACAAGTATAAGGTTACTGTCAGCTGCCTGTCAGGTTCCAGGATCCGCCACATAAGTCACGCACTCAGGTCAGTTCACAACAAGTACAAATATGACTCTGTCATTGTCCATGTTGGTGTGAATGACCTGAGCTGTACCTCCCTGGACTACATGAAAAGAGACATGGAGGAGATCTCCGATCTTGTAGCCCAGGCAGGTATGACTGTAGCCCTGAGTAGCATCCTGCCATCACCCAGAATGATACCGCAGTACAAGGACAAAATGATTGACTTCAACAATTGGCTAAGCTTCTGGTGTCATTCTAAGGGGATTCAGTATCTGTCTGCCTAGGATGACATGGCCTACAGACCATATGCTTTGCCAGAGATGGCCTGCACCTGTCAGACCTGGGATTCTGGATACTGGCCAAGACTCTTGCTGCTCGTATAGTGCCTTTTTTAAGCTAGGTTCAAATGACAAATTCTCCACCGTAGCAGGAACAGGCAAGCAAAAACTGAGGGTAATGCTACTCAATGCTAGAAGTCTAAACCTCAAAATGCACTCCCTCAAGGCACTCTTTAACTCATTACACCTGAGTGCTCCTCCAGGCATCTTCTGCAGTTAACACCTACTGTTGCTCTAGGCGTCAAATATTGAATGTTTATATTTGAATTAATGATTCCAAAACTATGTTACTTACAAGTTACCAGGATATTTTGTCTTGAAGCATATGCGATTGCAAACACAGCTGTATTGATATTTGACCTGTCTCAATAAGTATTTTCTAGAACTGTAAGGTGATAACTTCATTTTTTAAAGGCTTAAGCCACGCCCAAATGGGAGTTAAAGGTACACACTCCAAAGAGCTGTACCGGAGGGAATGAGTTAAAATGGAGAACATCGATACCTGTGCAGTGACTTAGACCAGGTTCAAAGCTCCAGAGACCAACCCTGCATTACCACACTTTTTGGCCACCTAACGGAACACCAAAGGTGGAGGTGTGTCCTTATTCATTAAGGATACACACCTCCAGGGTAGTTGCTCAGCATAATGCATCCGTGGTTATCCAAGTGCAACTAACTCTGGGCAAAACTGCAATCCAAATTGTAGTTGCTACAGATCCCCCACCATGCCTCAGGATTCCCACTCATCTTTTCTTGATATACTGGAAAATACTAGGGTTTAACCAAGCACCCTAATAATGAGTCATTTCAACTACCCCACCATTAACTTGGAAAACTACTCATGTACCAACTCCTTTGCTCAACGCTTTCTGGAATTCATAAATTCCAATTCCCTGGATCAACTTATCCACACCCCCAATAGGGGCAACAATATCCTAGACCTAGTCATTAC
>NC_056726.1:1138997260-1139057260 GCF_019279795.1 Protopterus annectens | reverse complement strand
TTGAGCAGGGTCTGCAGCTGAAATATATGGTGCCAGTTCTCAGCCTCAAGCATCTTTAGAATATCTGCTGACTGAACCAACAAAGCTGGTCCAAGCCAGGCATTTTCCCAAGCATCTAACAGTAAGCAGAATTGACGTCATATGATCAGTAGGCAAATGGAAGTCCTAAGTAAAGCTTCTTTGGGTTGCATATTTTTCTGTATTTTTTCATCTTGACAGTGTATGTTTTTAAAATCAATACATGAGTATGAGTCATGATACCAGTTTTGACAAATCTATACTTTACTTTTGCTCACTGCTGTGAGGAAAAATACTGGATAAATACAAGCCTGACAGTTTTATTACATTTTAACCTAGGTCATGTCACTTTGCATGCTGGCATGTATTAGCTGTGGAACACACTGGTAAACTCCACACATGCTTTAAGTCTGTACCGATGCCATAAATACTACTGTAGAACAAACACACAACTTATGCAGGCAGTGCAGGCTTTTGAGCAGGGTCTGCAGCTGAAATATATGGTGCCAGTTCTCAGCCTCAAGCATCTTTAGAATATCTGCTGACTGAACCAACAAAGCTGGTCCAAGCCAGGCATTTTCCCAAGCATCTAACAGTAAGCAGAATTGACATTTCAATGTGATAAGGCTTGCACTATCAAATGTTGGTGCTTCTACATCTGTGGCCGTGGCAGTAAGCAAAATTCATCATCTGATGTGTATGGACGGTTAAATGTCTACACAGGGCAATGATTGTCTGATACCTTGTAGTATAGAAGGTATATTGCAAACATGATTATTTATGGAGGTCACATAGTTGGGTAAATTAGTATCTTATTTAAACATAGTTGATGGTATAAAATACTGTGCTGTTGATACTGTCTTGCAGAGTTCCTTAGGTTACAAAACATACTTGTACATCATGCTACTTTGAACAAATTTCATTTTTAAGGACACTGCTTTCACACAGAATTCATTTATCTCAAACACATAGTACATTGTATAAAATTCAACGCATGTCCCCTACATGCCCATTCCTGGATGTGTGTGACCTGTTGCATGAATTCTTCCTCTGGCTTTCTCTTCAACATCTTGAAGTGCCCATGTTCATTCAGTTCTTGTGCCATACCAGCCACATGTTATTTTTTGCCTGCCATCATTGCAGTCACATTTCCTGCAGTGTAGTAAGGGCCAATAACAATTATTCAGCCTTGATAGCAGCACACTGTGGAGCACACTCTGAGGTATCCACACCACTCAACCTCCCCTTCAGAATGCCAGTTCCTCCCTTCAATATCTTTAAAGTTTAGCTATGATGTCATTCTTACATTTTCTCTTAATCAGGATGGTGAAGAATGGTCATAATCTGTGGTTGTAGTGAGATGACAGTGTCATCTGTATAATGCTAAAAGAAGATACATTTTTTTGTTTCTCCATCTGTGCAGCAACCCTGATTTATGTCACTGATTTATCAAAGAAGGTTGTTGGTAACACAGCACCCAATAGTTATGTAAGAAGTGTCAATTTAGAATGCATACTTGAGAGAGAATGATGGGCTTACACCACAATCAGACCTTCTACACTAAGGAATGTTGTCTGAATGGAGAGATGATAAGTCAGCAAGCAAAGGAGAGTAGTATTGCTGAAATTGAATTCACCATCTTGATGATTGGATGGGAAATTCCCCCCAGGGGTCACTTCTGTGGCTCTGCTTGACAGGGGCACAGGAAAATAATTTTCTTGGGTGGCGAAAGCCAGGGTACATTTTTTGACTAGGCTTATATAGTCCCTAGTAGGACCAATAGCCTAGTACCTACCTATGAACCTCAAGTCTTGGTGAGTACCTTCACAAGGTGAACCCTGGTTTTCCCAAAATCTCACAAAGACGATCAGGGTCCAAATGGTGAGATAAGTCAGCAGGCAAAGGAGAGTAATATTGCTGAAATTGAATTTATCCTCATTTATTCTGAAGTCTTGGTGAGTACCTTGATGAGGTGGACACTGTTTTCACAAAATCTCCAAAATTACACTGATATATAGACTGCATTTTAAACAGCATATATCATGGTTTGGAAAAAGACACATCTAAGGAAATGTAAAAATACAAACAGCAAAACCTAGAGATTTTTGAAAAGTATAAAAAAGAATATGGATATGAGATAGAAAGAGAGATTTGATATGGTGCAGTATTTATGCAAAGATGAAAGCAAAATTAATCAATATAAAAAAGGCAGTCTCAAAGATATTCACAATAAAATACTAATATTGTGAATGTAGAAAAAAGATTAGTAAAGTAGAAGTTAAAAAATAGAAGTTGAATTTATGGAATGCCTGTGAAGTGAAGGATTTGGTGTAGATGGTCCAACACAAGTTACATCACAGCATGGATGGAATGAGTCCCCAAAGTAAGGATAAACAGGAAGATCAGGAGACATCTGAAGAAGAAATATGGACATGGGAAAGAAAAAGAGATTGAATATGATGCAATATCTATCAAAGGAGGAAGCAAAACTAATAAATTCAAAAAGACCAGCACCAAAGATATAAGAGAAATACAGGCAAAGGAATCCAGACATTGAAAACTTTACAATACAAAAAAGAAGACAAAGGAAAAGCAGAAAAGGAGTTAGTTATGGAGAAGTTAATGAAATAAAAACTGTGGTTTAAAGTATCTGCAAAATGAAGGATTCGGTGTAGAAAATCTAATTCAGAAAGCACCACAACAGACTAGAGCAATGGACCTCCAAATTAAGGGGAAAACAATGGAACAGAAAGCAATTGGTCAGGTACCATGTGAAGAAAGTTTGTAGCCTTCCACAGGAAACCAGTATAAATGGTCACTTGAAGTTGGGCAGCAAGGAGAGGAACAGAAAAATCTGAAGCAGCCAATGTTGAGGAGTGATACACCAGTGAGTTCCCATATGACAGAGCAATGGATGGCACATGAAATTGAAGAGAATATGCCACAGGAAGATGCTATAGAATTTTTCATAGAATGCCCGCAGGAAATGGAAAACAAAAAATGTGCCCTCAGTTTAGAAGCAAATGAACTAAGAGAAGAGTTGTTTTATTTAATAGACATAAACATATTAATATCAATGAAAGAAATATACTGCAGAACGTAAATAAAACCCAAAAAGTCAGAAGTTTGAGAAAATAAATGAATATTGTAATTAGGACTGTCCATAGAGATCCATGCAATATAACAGAATAAAGAGGATATATTACTGTGCAGCTAAATTAATAACAGATAAAACTCTACCACAAGAACACAGGGTAGTAAGGGATAGGAAGGGCAAAAATTTAATACCATCGTGGAAGTATCAAACGGAGAAAACTATAAAGCAATTACAAGAAGAAGTGTCACTGTTAGAAGAGTACAGAAGGGGGAACAGATCAAAATACTCAAAAGACAGATGTGATACAAGAAATGTGCAGTATCATAATGGATCAGGATTTATCATGCACTGTCGCAAATAATAAACTAAAAACATCAGCGCAGGCAGAAAAAAATCAGAAGATACACACATAAATATAAAGTGAAAGTACAAAATAAGCAATTTTTTGATGACCCAAAACAGTTTAATAGAGAATTCAGAAACAAGGTACAAGGAATTGAAAGACCACCAAAAAAGAAGAAATACATTTTGGAGAAGTATTTATGAAGATCCTGTGGAACGTAACAAAGATGCTAAATGGATAGAAGAAGTAAATGAAAGAATAAAAAGTTCCAAGGTACAGGATATGAAACGGAATAAAGCAACAGCCAGAGAGATTGAAGCAAAGTTAAAAAAAAGCCTCTAATTGGAAAACCACAGGCACAGATAGAGTGCCTATCTTCTTTGCATGAAGATGTAGTCATGATTAAGAACTATTTATATTTTGCACCCTGAACAGACAACAACCTGGCCAACAACCGGAAAAATGATGCTCCTACTTAAGATTGAACCTGCAAGCAGCCCTAAAAATTATAGACTAATAACTTGCCTTCCAATGATGTATAAACTATACACTGCAATTGATGCCAATAGAGTTTATAGTCATTTAAAAGAAAATTCAATTATGGCAATAGAACAAAAGGACAATAAAAGAAAGTCATATGGAACAAAGGATCATTTGTTAAATAAAGTCATAGTGGAAAACTTTAAAAAGGGGAAGAATCTTAGTATGGTATGGACTGACTGCAAAAAGTCATTTGACATTATTCCACATTCATGGATAAAAGAGTGCTTAAAAATGTATAAGATACACCCTACGCTGATAAACTACATCACAGCAACCATGAAACAGTGGCCAACAACTTTGCAGTTAAGCCATAATAAAGGACAAATTATTATTCCTGGAATAAAAATTCAAAGGGGGATATTGCAGGGTGATCACTGTCACCGTTGCTCTTTTGCCTTGCCCTTAACCCATTACGCTGTCTGCTTAACAGATTAGGTCATGGCTATAATTTATCTGCCAGAAAGGAACAAAGTGTAAAGACTTCTCATCTTCTCTTTGTTGAGGATTTAAAACTGTATAGTTCATTAGATGAGGAACTGAAAAAAAGGAAGAGCACTAAGGAGATGTATGAGCAGCAGAGGAAGGCTCTGAAATCCATCAACATGACTTAGTGTTTAACATTTCAAGGTATGTGTTAAGTGAACATGAACTTTCGGTACTCAACAAGGGTTTAAGTTTCATGCCATCTGGATTCATGGACGTTGCTGATGTCATCGTAGACATTAAATTGTTTACGAGAAACATTGGTCTTAAAATGTTGTTTGGTGATGATGTTCATGATACTAATATGGGGAACATCAATGTTTTTAGGAGACCTTCAACGTTCGTACCTCAGCAACACCCCATGCTTGAGGCTTTCGAACGTGCATGTGAAAGTGATTTGTATGATTTATACAACAGCAATGATGTTAAATCTGAATTTTTCAATATGACCATGGATGAGAAAGAGGCTGTTACACATTTACAGAAGAATGAGAATATTGTGATCAGACAGGCTGATAAGGGGGGAGCCGTTGTAGTGATGGACAGAGGGTTATATAGGAATAAGAAAGAGCACATGTTAGCAGATAAAGACACTTACCATCCTTTGGATGGCAATTCACTAAAGTTGATTAAAGGTGTACATGGGCATCTGTATGACCTCCTGTTAAGTAACGTTATCGACACGGACCTATATAAATATTTTTTAGTGGAAAATCCTCTAATCCCTATTTTCAGGGGTCTCCCAAAGATTCATAAGGAACCACTTGACCCCCCGTTGAGACCGATCGTCTCAAGTAAAGGCTGGTTAACAGAACCCCTATCTATATATCTGGATAAGAAATTCAAGCCAATAGTTAATGACACCAATCATATACTTAGGGACACTCAGCATTTTTTGGAAAATCTGGCGAATTTCAACAGATCAACACCCATTGACAAAGATGATTTTTTTGTAACACTAGATGTTAAATCATTATTTACGTCCATACCTAACAACATAGGAGTAGAGTATGTGAGGCTTTTTTTACTTGAGAATCATATTACCAATGATAAGATCATCAGATGGATGTTACTGTTGGAAATAGTGCTTGAGAATAATGTCTTGCTATATGAGAAGACATACTTCCTACAGAAGAAGGGGGTAGCAATGGGGACCCCCTGTGCCAACTCCTTTGCCAACTTGGTGTTGGCATTTTGGGAAGGAGCTTATGTGTTGAAGAATATGGTGTTCACGGATCATCTTAAACACTATAGTAGATTTGTAGATGTTGTGTTATGGGGGGGAACAGAAGGACAGCTGTATGAGTTTGTCCAGTACATCAATGGTGCGACCAATTTTCTCGTCTTTGATTGCTCACACTCACAGAAAATGATTGAATTTCTTGATGTGAAGGTAACAAAAGGAATAAATGGGATAGACACTGAATTATTCAGAAAGTCCTGTTGGAGAAATAGTTTATTACACTGCAACAGTATGCATCCCAGACACGTACATTCCAATATAGTCAAAAACTAAGTTCTTAGAGCATCAAGGTTAACAACACAGGAAACAGCTTATAGGCAGCAACAAACTAGATTGGCTGAGAATTTTGCATCTAGAGGCTACAAAAAGGTAGAGGTACAGGAAGCCATAACGGCAGGGGATATGCACAGAACAGGGAAAGGGACCCCTTTTTTAATAGGGATGACAATTTCATGGGTATGCAAGGTGCAAGTAACACAGTGAATAAAAACAGGCTCACCATTCCTTTTACCAACAGGAACAGCTACATTAAATGGATAATAGAAAATAATTGGAAGTTGTTGATGATGGATGATAAGATTAGAAAGTTAGTGAGTGATAAGCCCAACATAGCTTATAAAAATATGAAATCTTTGAATAGGCTTTTATGCTATGAAAAAATGAATGGAGGTTCCATTCTGTCACAGAGGTTAGGCACCTTTACCTGCTGTACCTGCAACCAGTGCAAGTACATAGCAGAAGAAGATGTATTCATACATCCTTATACTGGACACACATATACATTTAGAGGGTATGCTGACTGCAAGACCATAGATGTAGTCTATTTGGCGCAATGTCAGGTGCGCAAAATGTTTTATGTCGGAAAAACCAACAGGACATTGCGTGAACGTATAAGGGAGCACATTTATGCTATACACAAAGAGAACACAACCAACGCTCTAGCACGACACGTGCTGGACTACGGCCTTACACATTCCTTCAAGTTTAGGGTATTAGAAATAGTAAACAGGAAAAATAGATTGGGCAATTTTAAGAATAGATTTGAAGAGATAGAGAACAAGTGGATACTTAGGCTGCAAGCACATAAATATGGATTGAATGAGAAAATCACGTTAAAACCATTTCTAGCAGCAAGACCACTTAAACATTGATTTTTTTATTGTGGTTTTATTATATATGTATTTCTGTAACAAAACTAATATTTATATGTATATATATATTCTTATAGTGTGTTAGTTTAATGAATGGAGATTTACACGCTCATTTTTAACTTCAATGTGAAATGCCATTTGTTCCTAGCATTACACAGTGAGAGATTAGTTCAATATGCACTAGCACTTTAATTGATTGTTATCAATTTTGTCAACAGAAGAGACTCATTAATTGATGCATATTTAAGGAGTTGGTTTTTAAAATATTTTATTGAAGTCTGATGAAGCGTCGTAGGATGTGAAAGCGCTTACTCCTTGAATCCTGTTGCTGTTTTTGACAATAAATGGTAAACCAATTGCAGTTTTTTGGAGTTTATATCAGCTATTGGTGCACCCTTGTTTTTTTAACTGCTTTTCAACTGTCTTTATCCAAGGGTGCTTTACTCAGCAGCGAGTATTTTTTGTTTGACATTATTCCACATTCATGGATAAAAGAGTGCTTAAAAATGTATAAGATACACCCTACGCTGATAAACTACATCACAGCAACCATGAAACAGTGGCAAACAACTTTGCAGTTAAGCCATAATAAAGGACAAATTATTATTCCTGGAATAAAAATTCAGAGGGGGATATTGCAGGGTGATCACTGCCACCATTGCTGTTTTGCCTTGCCCTTAACCCATTACGCTGTCTGCTTAACAGATTAGGTCATGGCTATAATTTATCTGCCAGAAAGGAACAAAGTATAAAGACTTCTCATCTTCTCTTTGTTGATGATTTAAAACCATATAGTTCATTAGATGAGGAACTGAAAGCACAACTGTAAGTGGTCAAAATTTTCCCAGATGATATAAAAATGAAATTTAGTCTTGATAAATGTGCAGAAGCAACCTTTAAAGCAGGAAAGTTGCAACACCAGGAAAATATCAGTTTGAGACAAGAATGTAATATAAAAGAACTTGAGCAAGAGGGAGTTCATAAATATTTGGGAACTAATAAAGGATCTACAATAGAACATGAACAAATGTGAATAAAACTTAGTAAGGAATATTTTAGAAGACTTAAATTCATCCTGAAAACTCTTTGATATCTAGGAACAAAATTCAAGCTTTAAACCAAATTGCTCTTCCTGTCCTAACTTACAGTTTTGGAGTGATTGACTGGTCCAAAAAGGTATTGGATAGATTAGACAGGAAAATAATAAGGATGCTTCATGCTCATCAAATGAATTATAAAAATCATTGCATACCAAAACTATATATTCCCTGTTCCAAAGGAGGCCTCCTTGAAATTGATTACATGTATAGATTTGCAATCATGGGACTGCTTACATCTGCTGATGTCACAAGACCCAAACATGGTGAAAGTTTGAAACATGAGTAGAATAAATCTAAGATGACGCCCCTGGCTTAGTTTAGCAGAAGCAGTGTCAAGCAGAAATGGAAATAAAATCCGAAGCAGATAAAAATCAGGCAGCAACTGAATGTGTCAAGAAATAAAAGAAAGAATATAAGGTGAAAGATCAGATGAGAAGGCAAGAAATGTGGAAAATCTATTAATATAGTTGCAAGTATAGAAAACTCTTGGAAGAACCTCATGTTGATCAGGATCGAATGCAGAAATGGTTAAGGAGAGGTGAATTCAAACCAAAAGATGAAAGGTTAATATTTGTGGCCCAAGATAGCGGGCTATGTACATGCTGATTTACAAAGTCCATTGAACATGTGGGAGAAACAGACACATGTAGATTTTGTAAAACAGAATTGGAAACAGTTGCATACCTTGTTACTGGTTGTGATATACTAAGGGCAGAAGGACTGTGTACTGAATGGCATAATAATGTGACAAGACTGTTGCACTGGGGATTGTGGAAACATTATAATATTGAAATAGCTGAAAAACAGTGGAAACGTGAGACACAAAGCAGCATAGAAAATGATGAATTCTATATCACATGGGATCACCCATTACCAACAGTTCAAAAAGATAGATGTGAGCAAACCAGATATAGTGATCCATGAAAAGAAGACAGAAGTAGCATTGATCATTGAAATCACTTAGGTATGTTACTGATGCATGTAATTGCATATGATTTGCAGGACTCATTACTGGGTACATTGTGGTTGCTGCGAAGGGCAGTTCTGGCTGACATCAAAGACTGACACAATACTAATTTCATGATCTTTAAACATACTTTGACTTAGGAGTGGCGTCCATTCCAGTCATGGTATTAGAAACCCAACAAATCTGAAGAAATTAAAAAAATAATGTTGCTAAGTAGATGCCACCCCTTTAGGAAAATGAGAATAGGTTTTCCTTCAGCACTTTTTTGCAGCATCCATGTGACAGATGTGCTCAGTCCTCAGTGCTGATGTTTAAGATATGCTGAGTGTTTTACCTGCGGAATATTGAAAATGTCTGGATGTACCATATGAAAGGTTGCCGTAACCTTGGCCTCAAATAGAAAATGTTAGTTATACTGTCCAGCTGATATTACAGCCATATGGCCTATGTCACTGACAGTTAATAGCCATGTCTTAACAGTTCTGCTGATCAGTCAGCAAAATCGGATCTGACTCGCTTAGAATTGCCAGCAGTTATTCAGCTTGGCTGGGTGTGCACTAACTGGACATGCATGTCTTCTTCAACTCAATGATGGTATTTTTTTTCTATCATTTGCTTACAAGGAAAGTGGACTGTTCCTGGAGCCTTATTTATTAGCATTACTTGGGTCATATGCACAATATACAGGGACAATTGGCTAATCAGTTATCATATTTTTCAAGTGAAACTGGAGTACTCACTAAAGAATCGGACTGACATAGACAGAACTTGAAAAATCCAAGAAACAGTAAAAACATATTTAGATTAAACCCCCAAGTTAGCAGGCAGAGATCTCACCAGTAAGCTAATATGCTGTTCACATATAATGTGTGCTATTTATTCCCCCCATACTTCAGTTGCCATTCTTTTCCACGTGCCTGCAATATAAAGCACCCCACCTTTTGAAATGCAGTGTATTCCTTATGCAGTTTTTAATGTTCATACATCACGCGTATGTGAAATATATCTCCACATGCATTGCAGAATTCTGCAGTTAAGATCTCCATGTTGTTCAATATCTTGTACTGCACAATGAAATGTCTTCAACTATTTCTGCATTTATTTATTTATGTAGATTGCAAAACACGGCAAAATGGTTCTGCAGTGATACCCCCCTGTATGATTCAGTGACTGATATATTGTATTTTCTGTATACCTGTATTTTCAGTGTAAACTTTGGCTCAGGATGATTTTTACTGTTGAAGTGATACCCTGGCCCCATGTGCAAAAAGGGAAAAGGGGTTTGTAGATGGATGGATGGATATTGTATATTCTGAAATGAAGTCATAGACTACCACACTTTCTGAAATACTTCTCTACATGTCTCAGACCAACAATTTCAATTTGACATTTTAAAATTATTTTAAAATTCACTTATGCACACTCTATAAGAAGGACAACTGTGTGATATTTAGTATAACGAGAGGTAATTGGATGTTCTTTGTTTCACAATGTCTGCTTGAGTATAAATACTCCACTATTTGAGCAATCTTCTGACTCAGCTTTTTCAATAAATTTCAGCGATACAGTTCTTAGATTATGATTGTCAGCAGATATAATGCATGTAATTTCAGCCCTATTCCTCTAGGCTTAAAGTACCAGTATGGAACTAATGGCTATTCTGTTGTAAATTACGAAGTCAGTGATGTAAATACAGGATCACCCCCCCCCCCCATTAATGTTTCTTCAAAGTTATAAGCTATGCAAGGTTAGTATATATATATATATATATATATATATATATATATATGTATGTATATATATATATGTATGTATATATATGTATATATATCACTTCTCCACCTTAAGTTATATTTGCTGAAGATGGCTTTTGCTTGAGAAAACAATGTACAGTGTTGGGGTGCTTTGACAGGCTCTGCTAATGTGTCTATTCTGATTGACTTCAAACATGGCATGGAGAAGGTACATATTGTAAAATTCTTCTGTCATTGTCTTCCTGTCTTTAGCACCATTTCCCAGACAAATGTCTAAATCTCCTTTACTGTTGCTGTAATCAGGTAAAACACATCTGTAAAATATTAGTCACCATTTATGCAACCCCTTTATCTTCGCTCTTTTCTCCTGCATTCAAGACCTTTTCATAGGTTCATAGGTTCATAGGTTCATACTAAGCTATCTGCCCAAGGGCATTTATAAGCCTAGCCCATAGTTATGTGGCTTTCGCCACCCCTTTAGTTTGAATAAAAACTATGCCTATCATTTTTCTGTGCCTCTGTCAAGCAGTGACACTGAAGTAATCCCTGGGGTATATCTGCGATCTCCCATCCATTGGTCAAGATTCCTCTTGAACAAGGCCAGCGAGGTGCTCTGCCTCACATGTACCGGGATTTTGTTCCACAGCATAGGGAGTCTCTGGGTGATGAATCTGTCCCTCCAGCACGTTCTATTTATAACCGTGTCAAGGTTTAAGTCTCCGCCCTTGTGGTTCTGAGGGATCTAGATTTTTGAGGTGAAGCATATTCATCAAATCTGGGTTTGACATGGCCTTATATGTCAGGCACAGGTCACCTCTGAGCAAGCGGTATGAGACTGAATAGAGCTGGAGTTCTTTCAGTCGGGCAGCATAAGACATATTTTTGAGACCCTTTATCCTTTTGGTGAGGAACTTTTGGGGCCTTTCAAGCTGCAACAGGTGTCTGGTCAGATACATTCGACGGGCATTGTACCCAATCATAGGTCTAATGAGTGATGAGTACAGGGGACGATGACCTCTCTTGATCTAGATGTGAATCCCTTCATGATCAGGTGGGCGATATAGAAGGTTTTCCTAACTACTTTAGCAACATGAGTGTCAAACGAAGGCTACTGTCAACTTGGGTCCCCAGATCCCTGATGACTTTTCTGTGCTCAGTGGATTGCCACCTATATGGTAGCTAGGTAACCTTGTTTTTCCCAAAGGGTATGACTATGCATTTTTGGCGTTTAACTTCAGGCCATGGCTCTGGCACCAGTTATCCGTTTCTGTGAGGCCCTTCTGGAGGATATCTGTGTCAGATGTGTTTTCGACTATGGCCCAGTTTGCAGTCATCTGCAAACTTTGTCAGCCATAACCCTCCTGTGTTTGCTTGTACTTCAGAAAAGTAGATGCCGAACAAGAGTGGACCCAGGACTGAGCCCTGTGGGACACCACTTGTGACAGGCTTTGAGTCTGACATGGCTCCAGCAACTCTGTCCCTGTGGGTTCTGTCACTTAGCCAGTTTGCAACCCATCTTGTGATGTATGGGTTTACATTCAAGCTGATGAGTTTTTCGATGATACCTGAGTGGGGTATTGTGTCGAAGGCCTTTGCCAGGTCGAGGTAGGCTGTATGGACTGCCTTTCCCTCATCAATGGCCTTGGTGACTGTCTCGAAAAAGTCAACCAAGTTTAAGAGGCAGGATCTGCCTTTGACAAAGCCAAACTGGGTTGGATCCAAAGTCTGCAAGTTCCCTATGTCTTTATTTATGAGTTCCATTATGATCCTCTCCATGGCTTTGCAGATAAGGCTTGTCAAGCTAATGGGGCATTCTTGACAAAAAGCTAATCTGTCAGAAGATCTAAAAGGTGTGTGTGTGTCAACAGTACTGGATTATCCTTTCGGCATAGTACTGGAATTAAATGAATAAATCATATAAGTAGGGAGGTCAAAAAATATGGGCATTCAAAAAAAATAATCCAGTGAGCATATGGACAGGTTATTCATTGACTTCTGTGGTGAGTGTTCCATGTATCTGAAGTATAGTGTTTCATTGCCATTGTCCATAAATTGTTTCTTGGAAAATCACAACTGTTCTCGGCCAGTTAGTCCAGTCTATAATGCTGTCTAAGAGAGCATCATTCCCCTACCAAATAAATAGCAGTGGATGAGTTTCTTCTGAAGAAAACAACAGAAGCCAAACAGGGCTCATTGACTTAGTGTTATTGATTTACTTATTTTTATTTTTAGTTCAATAGATACAGTCATGGGTTTTCTCTCCAAGTCTTGTTGTGTCTTTCAGCTTTTCCTGGTTAGGGGTTGCTGCAGCGGAGCTCCGGTCCCCTAATGATTGGCAGTAGATTTTTACATGCCGAGTTGCCAGCCCTGATGCACAACCTTCAACTAAGGTATGCCCATTCATGCATGTCTCCGCACAGAAGACGCTCTAGCTGAGAATTGAACAGGACGTCTTACTGTGAGGCAACAATACTATGGTAATATACTTACTTCCTGCGGTGGTGGTGCTGCAGTAGCGTTGTCGCCTCACAGTAAGACGTTGTCCTGTTCTGAATAAAGAAAGCCAAAATAAAGATAATCCAAAAAATGCTGGTCCTCCATTAACCAGCTATTACAACCAGGCTCTTAAAGCAATCCATCCCCCTGACACAGACAAAACCCCAGCTCAACTTGCTACCCTCTTCAGTTCCTACTTCATTGACACCGTAGCTAACCTAACCACCACCTTTCCTACAGTTAATAGCACCACCACCAAGACAGCTGATGACCAAATCATTCCAGAAAACAATCCTACCTTAGACTCCAACTTAAAATTCTCCCCAGTACCCACCAGCACAATAAAAATCTTTTACTTAAGCTACATCCCTGTACTCTGGTCCCTGACAATCTACACCCACACTTCTTGCATCTAGCTGCAAACTCTATAGCTTATCCCATCAGCATGCTCATTAACAGATTGATACTCCCTAGTCCCAGACATCTGGAAAAAAGTATACATTATCCCCTTAAACAAAGTTGGCACCAACAAAGACGCCACAAACGTTCGGCCAATAAGCAATTTTCTCACCCCTCTGCAAAATACTGGAAAAATGCATCCATGTCCAACTCCTCAACCACCTGCTTGAAAACCAGATTCTCTCACGCACTCAGCATGGTTTCAGACCAGGACACATCACCACTACCACTCTCCTCGCCTTCCTCTGTACAGTTAACTGGGCATGGGATTCTGGAAAATAAACACTTCTCATTTCGTAGACCTCTCCAAAGCTTTTGATACCATTTCCCACACCTTCCTCCTCTCCAAACTATCCACCCTCCACATTTCCCCACCTACCCTACAGTGGATGAATAGCTAGCTCTCCAATAGGCAGCAATCTACCAAATGGCAGCAGTCTTACTCTCCCTTCCTCAATACTTCCACAGGGTACCCCAAGGCCTCATACTTGGTCCTCTCTTATTTAGCATCTTTATTAACAACTTTCACTCCACTCTCCCACAATGCTCAGTAATCTAGTATACTGATGGCTTTATAATAATATGCACTACAAAGTCCAGCTCTGAACTAAAACAAATCACCCAGAATGATCTCAGCTCTACTGAATCTTGGAAGCTTAACAATCATATTACCCCAAATCTGAAAAAAAAAACTAAACTAGTACTGTTTAACCCTAAGAAAACCACTCCCCATAGATAAAAAAAAGATTCACTATACATGCCTAAGACAATGCCACTATAGAAGTTGTCCCACACACTAAACTATTAGGCATTATTATAGATGAAAACCTTAACTTTGACATACATATAAACAATAACATCATAAAAACACAACAAAAGCTCAGTATGCTCTACAGGCACCAACACTTTCTTAGCCTCTTTAAATGACAAACCTTTGCAACCACCTTTTTATTACCCCCTCTCCTTTATGACACCCCTCTCCTCACTAATATCCAAAATTCTGCAAACTCTAAGCATGAAATGTGTTACAGTAGAATAGCCAAATTTGCCACCAAGGCCAAATTTTCATCCCACCACTGTAACTCACTGAAACAATTAGGCTGGCTAGAACTCCTCACCTCCCATTTCTTATTCACCCACCTAACTATAGTGTGCAAAATAATCTACAGACTCACCAGCTGTCCTGCTGTCTCGACACTACTCACCCAATGCCACCCAGCAGGCAACTAAGATCTGAAAATCATCTACTTCTAAAAGAAGAAAAGCTCGCCTTTCCTGCTGGTCGACTCCTCTACTCCTTCACCATCGCCAAACTAGAGAACTCACTTCCACCTTCTATAAGAAACACAGGCAGCACCACCACTTTCAAACGCAAAAAATCATCTCAACTCTTCCTGCCTATGTACCTCTTCTATAACCCAACTTCATCCTTCATCTTATATGATAACTAAACTCCTATGCTTTTTGCTGCTGCTGACTGATGATATATTCTCCATGATTATTATTTTTATCACTTGTTAATAGTAGTACAATAATGCTGATTAATATTGTGATGCCCATGCCCTGGCCTGGTAATCAAGGAGCCTCAATCCTCACCACTAACACCATTGAGGGGCGTCCACATTGGGAAAGATAACAAATGCATACATGGTAAAGTACAATTTTCCTTAAGAGCGCACAGAGATCACAGTCAGTCTGAGGCTGGTTTCTCCCTTTCTCTCCAGATCCTTAGTAAGACTTCATACTGGCACAGCTATAGGGTACAGATCTCAGCTGAGTAATCAAGCCAAAACCTCCAGTGTCTTCTCTGTCTAATCAGTGCTTAGTGTCTCTGCCCAAGTAGCTGACACACACATACTTTGAGATTTGGTTTATATACAAACACAGACACTCCTGGGGAAGGCTGGCACAGGTTCTCCAGCTATGCCTCCTCCTGCCAGGCTATAAGGTAGCAATCACTGACACAGACATCTTCCAGAAGGGTTTCACTGAGACGGATACCTGGTGTCAAAATCATGGCCTCAAGCTAAATGCCAAAAAGTGCATAGTCATCCCCTTTAGAAAAAACAAATTACCCACAGACTACCACATACCTGGTAGTTCCCTAAATATGGAAGACTTAATAAGGGATCTGAGGACCCAAGTAGATAGTAATCTCTCCTTTGGTAATCACATTGTCAAAGTGGTTAGAAAATCCTTCTATATGGCCCACCTAATCACAAAAGGGCTTGCATCCAGATCAAAATAGGTCATTGTGCCCCTCTACTCATCACTCCCATCATAGAGTACAATGCCCGATTTGGGATATACCTTAAAAGACACCTGCAACAGCTGGGAAGACCACAGAAGTACCTCACCAAGAAGATCACTAGCCTCAAACAGATGCCCTATGCAGCTCGACTGAAGAAACTCCAGCTGTACTCGGTTGCATACCACCTACACAGAGGTGATCTCTGCCTGACATACAAGTCCATGTCCAACCCAGATTTGATGGACATACTCTACCTAAAGAAAACCATATCCCCTCAAGCCAAACACTCTAGGGATCTAAACCTCACCACAACTATAAATAGGACATGTTATGTAAAACAAGAAGATGGTCTCTCCACGATGTAGTAGATGAAAAAAATTTTCCAAAACAACCAAGAAATCCACTGGAATGTGTAGAAGAATAAAACCTTTTATTTTCGACAAGTGGGAAGATGAGCGCTTTCGCGTGGATACAACCACGCTTCTTCAGATAATACTTACATCCACAAACAAGCATTAAATAGCAAAGCAATAATTAAGTTATTAACTAATAAGCAAAGTTAATTGACATTTAAAGATATATCGCAGTAATGAATAAACTTTTATATGATGCGTGTAGAAAAATACATTAAAATAGCATCACAAGACCACATTTAAAAACACATTTAAAAACATGCATGGAGGTTTCCTTACATGAAACATTTTGTGTTATACTAAATATTTTTTAGAATTTCTAACCAACATACAAACAGTCTAAATGCAAGTTGACTTAACCTAATCATGACTTGAATCAATGTGTAATGAAATGTGGCAATATAGGGACAATGAACTTGAAAAAGAGGGGGGGGGGGGTTATAAACTATCATAAGTAGATCAAATCCTAAACAGCATAACAACTTAATAAAATGTGCATATGTATAAAAATCATTACGCATAAACATGAATATATGTAAATGCACATAGACTTGTACGCATATATATACTTGTTGGCATAAAATGAAGATGACCATGTTTTAAAAGGTATGTATAGGTCATCAAACGTGTCAAATGCATATATAGAATCGCGTCAAATGCATATATATAATCCATGTACATAACTATCCAAATGTATAGAAATATATAATACCTATTATCTAACTATTTGAATAATATAAATTAATAAAAATTCTATAACAATTTTATAAAAAATTCTTATTTATACATCCAAACAATTAAATAAAAATACATAAATATTCTGTATTCAGTGGTCTGTTAAGCAATTCATAATTTAATTATAAATTTAATTATAAATTTAATTATAAATGTATCCACCTATTTGTATAACAGTCTAAGCCTATGTGGTTTCAAAAACAAGCAACCAATCAAATATAAATGATTAAATAGGTAAAACTTTTAGATGTGACTGAATAAATGTTTAAATGTGTCAAAATGTATTGAAATATATTAAAATATATTAAAATATATTAAAAAATATATATATTCTAACAATATACCATAATATATCAAAAAATATTTTTAAAAATATTCTAAAAAATATTTAGTATAACACAAAATGTTTTATGTAAGGAAACCCCCATGCATGTTTTTAAATGTGTTTTTAAATGTGGTCTTGTGATGCTATTTTAATGTATTTTTCTACACGCATCATATAAAAGTTTATTCATTACTGCAATATATCTTTAAATGTCAATTAACTTTGCTTATTAGTTAATAACTTAATTATTGCTTTGCTATTTAATGCTTGTTTGTGGGTGTAAGTATTATCTGAAGAAGCGTGGTTGTATCCACGCTTAAAGCATGTGGCATCTTCCCACTTGTCGAAAATAAAAGGTTTTATTCTTCTACACATTCCAGTGGATTTCTTGGTTTTTGGAAAATTTTTTTCATCTACTACATCGTGGAGAGACCATCTTCTTGTTTTACATAACTTGGACTGCTCCTCAGGTGAATATTGGTCTCCTTAAGTTGCAGTTACCTCTTGTTGTTTTTTGAACCTAGTTTTTGTGTGGTAACTGCTCTACACGATGGATTCACCTAATGTTGAACTTGACTACCGCCCAGAGTCGAGGGATGTTATGAGTATACCTAATGGACTTTTGCACTGTGTTTCTAACCCTTTATTGGCTCTGGAACTAGGTAGTTCCATTAATGATATACCTCTACCTACAGTAGATGAGAATATAGGTGAGTTCCACAAGATGGCTAAGGAACTTGAAGACAAATTATATTTGCTACAAAGGTACGCCTGGCAAAGGCAGCACCTTGAAGCCTCACTACATTTTAACATCGTTCCAAGAGGCATGCGTGTATTCTGTATGCCTTCTTATGGTGATAGCCACCCGATACTCCTAAAAAAGTGGCAAGACCTTAACATAGAATTAGGGTACAATTATATGAGACTGCTGATTGACTACTTCTCACCTTTGGAAGCAAAACTTCGTACAGAAATAGATTCTATTCACAAAAGTCTGACTGAACGTTTCAAATCTGTGTATTGTAAGAAAAAAATGCAAGATATTTTTTCACAAGTGAATTCCTTCAGTGATAAACTGCGACAGACTAAGCTCAGGAAATTACAACGTGATCATAATGATTTTTTAACTGGGCAAGTCTTTGTTTGGCCGAGAAGTAACACAACGCAAGCTCAACAACGGAACTCTACATTATCAGTACATCCTCCAGATGACGTCACCTGTTCAGTTCCGATTACTGCCAGTTCTACTATGCCCTCTTCCAATGAAACAGAAACAATACTACCTGCCATAATGGACAATGGTGTTTCTAAACTTAATGCATTTTCTGATACACCTCCTCCTAATCAGCTGGCGTTACTTAACATACCAAGCGACACTCCTTTAGGAGCAAGACCCAAGACTATTAATGACTCTAACCGTTTTTTACCCTACCCGGTAAAACAACAGTTCTTCGGCAGAGGACGTTCGCACAGCAGAGGACCGAGGAAGCGGAAATTTTCCGGAGAGAGGTACAGAGCATCAAGAAAGCAGAAAATGTGACTGATTTGTTTATTAACTTGTCTTCTTATTGTTTAGATTCATCAGATGTGAGCTTAATCAACAGAGGCTTGAGTTTCATCCCTGCACAATGTAGTAATTTAACAGACACACTATGTGATTTGCGACTCTTTTGCAGAAATATTGCTTTGAAAATGTTTTTTAAAGATTTTACTGCTACGCAAGCTGTTAACCTTACTGAAAGCAATCCCCTTTTTTTAAAGCGTAAAAGCAGTTTTTCTCCTACACTACCTTTTAATATTGAATGCTTTCAAAAGGCATGTGAAAAAGATTCTTATTATTTATTCTCTAGCCATGTTAAGAGAATAGCTTATGTAAATTTAACACCTGGTGAGTTTAAATCTTTAACTAAACTAAAAAGTTTAACAGATTTAACTTTTAAACCTGCAGATAAAGGAGGAGGAATAATTATTTTGAACACTTCTGATTATTTTTCTCTTATGTCTGACATGCTTTCAGATCCTGTTACTTATAAAATTATTTCTACAAATGAAGTTTATAGAATCATTACTACAGTACATGAAGTATTGTATGATTTACTCATGTGCAGACAAATCTCTCCTGATTTGTATGAATTTTTGTATATAGAGTTTCCCACCATTCCAGTGATAAAAGGTCTACCAAAAATTCATAAAAATGTGACACCTATACCTCTACGTCCCATAGTATCAGGAAGTAATTGGGTTACTGCTACTATTTCTACACTTATTGAACGACTCCTTAGACCGGTCGTTAATACTGTTCCCTCTATCTTGAAAGATACCTATCACTTATTGGATAGCTTGTGTGATGTTTCTCTTGATATTAAGAATAATAACTACTTATTGGTGACCCTAGATGTAAAAAATCTGTTTACATCTATTCCCAATGATATTGGGTTAGAAGCTATTATGGAACTGTTAGCAGGTGATAATTCATTTAATGGAGATAGGATAATCTTAATATGTCAACTATTAGATTTGGTGCTTAATAACAATTTATTTATGTTTAATGACAAGACGTACTTACAGACATGGGGGGTAGCCATGGGCACCCCCTGTGCGAATACGTACGCAAACTTAGTGGTTCTAAACTGGGAAAGAAAGCATATGTTTAGTCATCCCACTTTTAAGCATGTCAAATTTTATAAACGCTTTGTGGATGATGTCCTTCTTATATGGGAAGGTACTAAAACAGAATTTCAACAGTCTCTGGGGTTTCTGGAATCCACCTCGTCATATTTGAGATTTACCATGGAAGCCTCCCAGAATTGTATACATTTTCTTGATGTTACTCTTACAATCACAAAACAGGGTACAGTTATCTCATCTTTGTATAGGAAACCTACATGGGCCAATACTTTACTCAAATATGACAGTATGCATCCCAGGCATACTTTTCCAGGCATCATCAAAAGCCAATTCATCAGGATTACTAGGCTCTGTCAGACTGAACAATCACTAAAGATGGAGGCAGATAATTTAGAAACACTCTTTATAAATAGAGGGTATAATAGTGATCTTATTAAGACAATTAAACAAAATGTCTTGGGTACCTCAGTGATAAAAAATCATGCAGTAAGGTCATGCAATCTAGTTTTTCCATCAAGACTCAAGAATACCACTGTATTAAATAAGGATAGGAAACTTTCTTATGTCATCAGTTATACGAGTGACGTGAGAAGCTTGGAACAAATAATACGAAAAAATTGGAACATCCTTACCACTGATGAGTCAGTAATACGTTTAGTAGGGAATTACCCCAGTTTTTTATACAAAAATTGTGCTAATCTTAAACAAATCCTCTGTAAGGATCACCTCACTTCAAGTGAACATGTTAATGAGCGAGTTGGAACTTTTCCTTGCAGGAAATGTAATAGATGTGCATATATTTGCACCACTCAATCTTATATACATCCCACTCTGAATTTTACATTCTATTTCAGAGCTTTTGCCACATGCTCCACAAAGAATCTGGTATACTTGGCCACCTGTGTTAAATGCATCGCATTTTACATAGGCCTTACCAAGAGAAAGCTATCTGATAGAATTTATGATCATCTCTACGAAATAAAAAGAACCTCAGAGACTAACGCTTTGGCTTTGCACATTAAGGAACATATAGACCATGGGTTTTGTTTTAGAGTATTAGAGACAATCCCAGAAAACCTTAGAGGGGGTGACGTAAGTAATCGTCTTGCAACAGCTGAGTTAAAGTGGATCTTAAGATTTAATGCACATAACTATCCTGGCTTGAACTCTTCAGTTTCCATTAAACCTATTTTAGATGGTAGGAAACGTTAATTCAGCGTCACCTATTCGTCTATCTATTTGTTTCATTTGTTTATTTATTTATTCACTTTAGTTATATAGATATTTTGATATATTATGGTATATTGTTAGAATATATATATTTTTTAATATATTTTAATATATTTTAGTATATTTCAATACATTTTGACACATTTAAACATTTATTCAGTCACATCTAAAAGTTTTACCTATTTAATCATTTATATTTGATTGGTTGCTTGTTTTTGAAACCACATAGGCTTAGACTGTTATATAAATAGGTGGATACATTTATAATTAAATTTATAATTAAATTATGAATTGCTTAACAGACCACTGAATACAGAATATTTATGTATTTTTATTTAATTGTTTGGATGTATAAATAAGAATTTTTTATAAAATTGTTATAGAATTTTTATTAATTTATATTATTCAAATAGTTAGATAATAGGTATTATATATTTCTATACATTTGGATAGTTATGTACATGGATTATATATATGCATTTGACGCGATTCTATATATGCATTTGACACGTTTGATGACCTATACATACCTTTTAAAACATGGTCATCTTCATTTTATGCCAACAAGTATATATATGCATACAAGTCTATGTGCATTTACATATATTCATGTTTATGCGTAATGATTTTTATACATATGCACATTTTATTAAGTTGTTATGCTGTTTAGGATTTGATTTACTTATGATAGTTTAGAAACCCCCCCCCCTCTTTTTCAAGTTCATTGTCCCTATATTGCCACATTTCATTACACATTGATTCAAGTCATGATTAGGTTAAGTCAACTTGCATTTAGACTGTTTGTATGTTGGTTTGAAATTCTAAAAAATATTTAGTATAACACAAAATGTTTTATGTAAGGAAACCTCCATGCATGTTTTTAAATGTGTTTTTAAATGTGGTCTTGTGATGCTATTTTAATGTATTTTTCTACACGCATCATATAAATGTTTATTCATTACTGCGATATATCTTTAAATGTCAATTAACTTTGCTTATTAGTTAATAACTTAATTATTGCTTTGCAATTTAATGCTTGTTTGTGGGTGTAAGTATTATCTGAAGAAGCGTGGTTGTATCCACGCGAAAGCGCTCATCTTCCCACTTGTCGAAAATAAAAGGTTTTATTCTTCTACACATTCTAGTGGATTTATTGGTTGGTTTGGAAAATTTTTTCATCTATTACATCGTGGAGAGACCATCTTCTTGCTCTACATAACTTGGACTGCTCCTCAGGTGAATATTGGTCTCCTTAAGTTGCAGTTACCTCTTGTTGTTTTTTTTTTTTATAAATAGGACATGCTGGAGGGATAGATTCTTGTCCCAGAGATTTCCCATGCTTTGGAACAAGATTCCAGTCTACATTAGGCAGAGCTCCTCGCTAACACTCTTCAAGAGAAAGCTTGACGAGTGGATGGGAAACAGAAAGTTTACCCTGGGGATCACTTCAGTGGATCTGCTGGACAGAGGCACAGGGAACTAATCTAAGGGGACGGTGAAAGCCAACACATTTTGGCTAGGCTTATAAATGCCTTCGGGCAGATAGCCTACTACCTACCTATGAACCAACTACTCTTATCAGCTACTAAAAAGGCCCATACCAAAGGGTGTGCAATTATTACTGTGCAATATTATTATCCAAATAGTAAGTGGATGAACAGCAAGGCTTATTGGAGTAGCTTTGTACAATATCACCAAATACATGCAAGTACTCTAGAGCTTAAATTATCTCTACACAAAACAGCCACAGTTGAAATGTTAAAAATATTTAATAATAAATAATAAAAAAACAAGACAAATCTTTTCAATTCAGTACAGTGCTAGTCAAGAGTTCAGAAATCACAGGAAAATGCTTAAAATAATACTGTAGAACAGTATGACATAAATATAGAAAACAGCTAGACTAAATCTGACTAAATTCCTATCTAACTCGAAGAGCAATCACAGTTCTAAATAAACTTACATACAGAGCAAAGGCAGAGTACTGGTTAGTGGATGTTCTTCAGACAAAATCCAGTATGCTTTCTCTTTTTCTCTCAGATCTCTTAAATTGGTAACATCACTGCTGACTCATTTTTTTTTGACATCTTTCTTCTCTGGTTTCCAGGCCTAACAACTCAGAGTTTTAACATTGCTTGCTTGCCCTTGCCCTCTAAATCACAACACAACAATAAAAATATATATATAAAATACTAGCAATTAACTCTTGTCCCAAAGGCAATACATTTTTCTCTCTCTGTACTTCTTGTTATTAATTGTGATGTGTCTCTACTCTTGTGTAAATACTAAATTTTGTATTGCCTTTGTATATTTACAAACTCTGGAGCTTTTCTCCCAGGGCCTCTGCTGTAAATGGACATTTATCCAGTAGGATTTTCCCGGTCAACAAATGTAAAATAAATAAATAAATAAATAAATAATAGAAAGAATTCCTCAGTCCAGACATTATGTCTCCAAGCTTTGAGATCAAACAGTCATACAATGCTTGACATATCAGCTTGCTTCCAGCAAAGCGCACTGTGGTTACATTTTTGAAGTGCAACATTTAACACAGTTTTCTTATATTTAAAGAGGACAAACTTGTGGATTACATTCATATTTACAATGACATAGTATTATTTACAAAATTTTATCTAGCTAGGCTGGCAGCCTTTACATATCTTCACAAATATATTGCTATTTATACCTCCCTGATTGAATTAATCTGGCAACCAACAACATTTCTGCTTTTATGTGCATATTCTGTATATATTACTATAATCACTATATGTAACACTGTATCTACTTTGGTACTAATTAAAATTTAATATTTTCTATTCCTATGTTCTTGTCGGAGCTTTTCTTCCCGGACCTCCACTGAAAATGGGCTCTTAGGCCCAGTGGATTTTCCCTGTAAACAAATGCAATAAATAAATAAATAAAATAACAATCTTTAATTTTCCTTATGTAATTATAGAACACTTATAGGTTCATAGGTTGGTACTAGGCTATCAGCCCAATTCCCTGGCTATTTCTTCCCCTACTATTTACTTCCCTGGACCCCTGTCTAGCAGGGCAACTGACGTGATCCCTGGGGTGAATTTTCTTTCTCCCATCCAATCGTCAAGGTTCCTTTTGAAGAGGGCCAAAGAGGCACTCTGCTTGACATGTATGGGCAATCTATTCCAGAGTCTGGGGAGTCTCTGGGTCAGGAACCTATCCCTCCAGCATGTTTTGTTTATTGTGATGACAAAGTTTAGATCCCTGGAGCGTGTGGCTCTGAGGGACTGGTATTTTTTTAAGTGTAGCAAGTCCAACAGCTCTGGGATTGACATGGCCTTGTATGTTAAGCAGAGATCACCTCTGAGTAGATGATATGCGACAGAGTATAGCTGGAGGATTTTAAGATGGTCAGCATAGGGCATCTGCTTTAGGCCTGTGATTCTTTTAGTGAGGTATTTCTGCGGCCTTTCCAGTTGTTGCAGATGTCTTGAGAGGTACATACCAAACGGGGTGTTGTATTCTATAATGGGTCTAATGAGGGATGAGTACAGTGGGACAATGACCTCCTTTTTTCTGGATGAAAAGCCCTAAGTGATGAGGTGTGCCACATAGAAGGATTTCCTGACTGTTGTGGCAATGTGGTTATCGAAGGTGAGACCACTGTCCACCTGTGTCCCCAAGTCTCTTATCGCACTTTCGGTGTTTAGTGTACTGCCACCTATATGGTAATTCACTGGTACATGTTTTTTCCCAAAGGGGATAACTATACATTTCTTGGCATTGAGCTTGAGCCCATGGCTCTGGCACCAAGCATCTGTTTCTGTAAGGCCCTTTTGTAGAGTATCCACATAATTTGGGGATTCAATAACGGCTCCCAGTTTGCAGTCATCTGCGAACTTTGTTATCCAGAGTCCCTTAGTGTTGGCCTGTACTTCAGAGAAGTAGATGCCAAACAAGAGCGGTCCCAGGACCGAACCCTGAGGTACTCCACTTGTCACTTGTCTGGAGCTGGATTTGGAGTTGGCTACATTTACAGTGTGGGTTCTGTCAGTAAGCCAGTTAGCAACTCACTGGGTGATGTAGAGATTAATGCCCAGCTTAGTAAGTTTATCTATGATTCCAGAGTGGGGGATGGTGTCAAAGGCCTTGGCAAGGTCTAGATAGGCTGTGTGGATCACCTTACCCTTGTCCATGGCTCTGGAGACTGATTCGAAGAAGTCAATCAGGTTCAGGAGACAAGATTGGCCCTTCACAAACCCAAACTGGGTGGGGTCCAGTGTTTGAAGGTTGCCAATGTCTTTGTTTATAAGTTCCATGATAATACGCTCCAAGGCCTTGCAGATAAGGCTTGTCAGACTGATGGGACGGTAGTTTCCAGGATCCAAGGTGGATCCCCCCTTGTGGAGTGGGATAACTGTAGCTCTGTGCCACTCATTGGGCATGAAACCTGAGGTGAGGCTATGATTAAACATGACACTTAGGTGAGGTGCCAGTTCATGTTGTAGTCCATGTAGTACACAGCCTGGGATGCCATCTGGTCCCATGGATGCTGTATTCTTAGCTTTGGAGAGTGCATTTTTTACCTGTGTGGCCGTTATTACCGGAATTTGGCAATCTTCCGGTATTGAGATGGGCCATTATTTTTTACCCACTTTATTAGAAAGCTTAAGTTTGCCAGATACTACAACTGAGGAAATAGTTATTGTTAGTAGTTTTCAAGCTAAGTAAGGTTGGTTTTAATTTCTGAAACTGGATGCCCTCTTTAGTTTATATAGAGAGTTTTCTTTCTATTATATAGTTTATTTTTATCCTATAGTTCCATCAATGTGCTTTGTTTTTCCACCTCTCACTATATTTGCATTTATGGATTCATGATTAATGATGCAGCTAAAAAGGAAATTACAAAATGTATTGAAACTTTTTGTGGCTGAAATGTCAGGGTCATTTCAGGTAATTATTACTGGACAATTGATAATTGTGGAGGGTTTAGCATGAGATTATTCTTTATTTTGATGAGTACTAAAATTGAACTTGATTTGATAACAAACTTTTTTTATTTTTATTTATTTATTTAATACATTTGTTTAGTGGGTGTTGTCCGACTGGGCCAGGTGCCCATTTTCAGTGGAGACCCAGGGAGAAAAGCTCCACAATAATACAAAAAACAAATATTACAAAGTATATTTAAAGAATGCAGTCAAGGCAATGGTACAGTACAATGCAAAGACATAATAGTGCAGTACAATCTACAGAGCAATACAGGCAATAATACAAAAAGCAGCAGAACAATACAGGTACTGGCCGAAATGTCATGGCCAAACATGGCGATAATAGGGGCGGAGCAGATTGAACAAATGCCAGCCAATAGAACTGTAATAATGTTTTCAACTAACTGAAACTTTACCAGTTTTCAGGCAATTAGTACTAATGAAATCAAGGAGGCAGCTGAGCATGACTAGCTGTAGAAATGCAGTTACCAAGTCAGGTACATGGCAGTTGAGGTGATCCATAATGATTTAGTAAGTTTTCATTTTTAGTTTCCTTAAACCAATAAGGCATTCAACATGTCCTTTTGTGATCACAGAGAGGTATGTGATAATATGAAAATATATGGTACTAAGAGTTGTCAATGGCTACAGGGTTCATGGTACCATTCGTTTATTGTTTAAGTTGTGTGCCTTATGCAAAGTCGACTGTGGATGCAACTGAACACACCTGTACTGATCCCAAGGAGTCTGAAAGACTGGGCAATGTTACACCTTGGAATTAGAGTAATGCAATGTGGGTCCTTAAAGTAATCAAGGATAATGCAGATCCTCAGACCTTCAGAGACTAGGTCTTCAAGATTCTTTGTCTTCTTATTTGGACCCTTCCAACCTTAACAAGAGACACTATTATTTCATCATTCTTCTTGGCTGACACTTGGTATTATAAAGGTGCTTTTGAGATCCAGCATTGTCATTTGGGCAGAGATAAACAATAGGGAAAGAAATGAGTGATACATCACCTTTTCTGATTTCTGTTCAAATAGGATATATACAAAATGTCATCATGTCATATCTTTGATCTCTGGGACCAGAAAGAGTCTTCTGTAGCATATCTTTAGATGGAAACAGAAGGCTTCCTTTCAATAACTCTCTTCCATAGCATTTTCATAGCACAGACTTCAAAGCAGTTAGGAAGGCTTTTGATGCACTTAGAATATATTTAAGAAAAAGCCGTAATACAAGGTATATTTTGTTACCTGACTTCAAAGCTTATTTCATCCATTTTTCCTGAAACATTAAAGCAGTTTAATGGCATAAAGAGACAAAGCCTGGGCTATGATTGAGATGTCGGAGTTTAATTAGAGGACCATTAATGAGAGAAGGTGATGGGGAAGAGGGAGTGAAAAGGACTGATGAGGCAATGCCTGTTCACCTCCATTTGGGAGAAGGGGAGGGTACACATGCCTGGGGTGCACTTTCCACATGAGACATCTTAATGGAGAGTTGAAGACCTCATGGAGGCATCTGTTTCAAGGAGCAAGGACTTCTGAGAGGGTACAAAACATATGCAAGTGGGTGACATGCCATATCTAAGGTATATTGCACACCAAACCCTGAGCATGCTACTGGACATGTATAGCAGGAACAGCTAGACCTCAAGAGTTTAATGTCCGGCTTCAGAAATTAAACCCCTCTTACTGCTTGAGTAGATTATGTCAGTGCAACCTTCATTCAAAACTAAACACTGGATGGGACAAATGACCTATAAGGCTCTCATCTCCTGGAAGAATAAATAGAATGATTGGGCAGATGGAGGGGATGACTCATGGTCATTAAGAGATCTTCTAATGACATTTGTCCCAGACAGTATTTTAGTTTAACCTTAGAATCATGTAGCGTGACCTATGCAGCAAGACATTTCTTTGCATGTACCTTGCAAATAACCATAAAGAATTGATGGTTAAAGCTGTACTGGCTTACTATTGGAATGAGGTGCCTTCCTTTAGGGAGCAGGCAGTTTAGAATATTTATCAGCAGATTTAAGAATATCTGACAGTAATCATGTTCCGTACCTAGTTGCCTGAGTATAAGACTCAATACAGTATTATTTAACAACCCTAAATCCTCCAGGAGGAATGATGTTGTAGAGGCACTCAGCCTCCCTCAGCCTCCATTGCCCAACTGTGTGACTTTGAGTGAGTCACTTAACCAGACACCGCTCCCGGGCTGAGTCTAAAAAAAGGTCCATAGGGATCAGGGCTCTACTCTGTAAAACAAATACAAATAAATAAATAAACAGGCATAATCTCAGTGCTTCAAGATTCTATTATACTGGATGTTTGCCAGTACTGCAGAATATTTTATCAAGTACAGTCCCTGAAATTTCAGAAACTATCCCTCTTTCTCTCTGTTTCAATGTTTTTGTCATGTCTCCAAAACATATTCAGAGCTGAAATTATTTACGATTCAATAGAACAACTGAGACCGATGATTAATCCAGTCAACTCCAAAAGCATAAAAATACAAGAAATAAGGTAAGTGGAACAATTGAATTAAACCAAGCAAGTAATTTATTCTCACAAATGTTTGTACACAATGCAAGTTTAAAAACTTTCACCTAAGAATAGGCTTCATCAGGCACAGCAAAGTATAAATGGATAGTACCTCAAATGCTCCTTAAATACAAAAAGTAGAGTCACATGATATACTTAGACAGTTAAATACTTCATTATACATGCTGATGTAATTCTTTAAGAACAAAATTTAAAGTCACATAACCATTTAAGCCTGGTTGTATATGTGCTCCCATATTATAAATCCATTTTAATTCGTAATTTTCTCTATTCAGTGGTATGTGTTCTCCTCTAAGGAGAAGATGCACTACTTTTAAAATCATGAACTTAAAGATATGAGTTTCTCTATTGTCAGCAAAATGCCTGTATAAAGGGTTGGCAGTGGTCTTCCTTTTAATGTCAGATAAGTGATTACCTATGCATTCTTTAAACTTCCATAATAGGCTGGTCATAGGTTACACTTAGCCAAATAAATAACATTTTGAGTATCTCAGTATCCGAAGGCTCTCATAATAAAATATGTGCCATATACTGGATGTTGAGAGGAAAGTCACCATCAAACCTTTAAACAGGCAAATTACTGACAATGGAAAAAATCATATCTTTGAGTACATGATTTTAAAAGCATATATACAACCAGGCTTGTATTTATGAGAATAAATGATGTGCTTGGTTTTATCCAGTCGTTCCAGTTACGAGTCACAACACGGTGACATTTTGCTACAGTACTGGAGCAAGTTACATCTTTTTGAGGAGACTGTTTTTACTTTTAAATGCTTACAGAGACGTCGTTTATACTTTTCGGCATACCTACAACATAAGGTCGTACCGAGGGGTGTAAGAATTTTTAAAATGCCCACTTACAGGGATAAATATCCTGATTTGCTTAGGAGGTACAGCTTGTCAATCTTAGCTGGTCCTTTAGATACATGGAGTTAATGAATGCTTATTTCTTACCAGCTGAGGAAGAACTGAAACAGATATTGGCCCCCAATATCCTGATCTCATTTCCAACATAGCACTATAAATTACTTCATGAAACCCTCAAACATATGACATCCTTTGAACAGAGATTTATTAAAACTAAAAATTGTAAACTTTTGCAGGACCTAGATGATTTTGTAAAAGGGCATATTTTCAGTTGGCCCAGAGGTAGCACTTCACGAAAGGAACTTACTGAACACTCACCAATCATTGATTCCACACCTGCACATGATAACATTTTACCTGAAAAATGTCCTACTACAGCAGATGAGAATTCAGTTTGCATCCTCATTCCTGTGGATTGTCCTTTTAGAAGCCCCATTGCCCATGTTGTGCAGCCCTGAACATGGAAGAAGAGCTTCAGGAAGAACCAGATGAAGCAACAGAATTGGCATCCCATTACCCACAGTAAAATGTAAACTTAAACGGTACTGATATGATTTGATTTTTAATCTATCAGAATATTGTTTGAAACCTGATGAACTTCATATTTTAAATAAAGGATTAACTTTTATTCCTTCAAAGAGAGCAGACATTTTGACCACCTTGACTGAGGTTAAATATTTTATTAGAACCTTGAATTTAGCTATTTCTTTTGGTAACAGCTTAGAATACGTACGGTGTCCATTTAAAAGAAGTAGTACATTTGTGCCATTTAAAATCTTGCAAGTGTTTGAGAAAGCTGTTGAAAGAGGTATCTATGAATTATATCAGTGAAGGAAATGTGACTCTTTCTGTAAGTTTACTGTATAAGAATTTGATGCTATTAAATCTTTGTTACGTAATCCTGGAATAATTATCAAACCTGCAGATAAAAGGGGTGGAGTAGTAGTTTTAAGTTCACATTATTACAACACAGCAATGTTTATGATGCCTGATACGGAAGAGTATGAATGCATTGCTAGAAAAGCTTGTAACATAATTATTCTGTGTGTTCAAGAGATTCTGGGCTCGATGCACGATTCATATAAAGTTAGCAGTGATTTATATAATTATTTTTTTACCCTTAACCCCAAGGTACCTGTTATATATGGAATACCTGAAATTCATAAATCTCTCTCCTCCCCCATTGAGGCCTATAGTGTCTGCCAGAGCATGGATTAATGAGCCAATTTTGAAGTATTTAGAAAAAAAATAAGGCCACATCTTGATAGGATGGGTGCTATAATTAAAGATAATAAACAATGTTCATAGGTTCATAGGTTCATACTAGGCTATCTGCCCTAGGGCATTTATAAGCCTAGCCAGAGTGTGTGTGGCTTTCACCACCCCTTAGGATGAGAATACTATACCCATTAGTTTGCTGTGCCTCTGTCCAGCAGTGACACAGAGATGATTCCCGGGGTAAACCTACGATCTCCCATCCACTCGGCAAGATTTCTCTTGAACAGAGTCAGTGAGGGGCTCTGCCTCACATGGACTGGGATTCTGTTCCATAGTGTAGGGAGTCTCTGGGTGATGAATCTGTCCCTCCAGCACGTCCTATTTATATCCGTGTTGAGGTTTAAGTCTCTTGCTCTCGTGGCTCTGGTGGATTTGGATTTTTGAGGTGGAGCATGTCCATTAATTCCGGGTTGGACATGGCCTTGTATGTCAGGCACAGATCACCTCTGAGCAGACGGTATGCGACTGAATAGAGCTGGAGTTTCTTCAGTCGGGAATCGTATGACATATGTTTGAGCCCTTTATCCTTTTGGTGAGGAACTTTTGGGGTCTTTCCAACTGCTGCAGGTGTCGGGTAAGGTACATTCAATGGGGCATTGTACTCAATCATTGGTCTGATAAGTGAAGAGTACAGGGTACAATGACCTCTCCTGATCTGCATGTGAATCCCTTCATGATCAGGTGGGCAATGTAGAAGGTCTTCCTAACCACTTTGGCAATGTGAGTGTCAAAGAGAGGTTACTGTCAACTTGGGTCCCCAGGTCCCTGATAACTTCTTCCGTGTTTAATGGATTACCACCTATGTGGTAATTAGGGGTTACCTTGTTTTTCCCAAAGGGTATGACTATACATTTTTTGGCATTTAGCTTAAGGCCGTGGCTCTGGCACCAGTTATCCATTTCTATGAGACCTCTCTGGAGGATGTCTGTGTCTGATGGAGTGTCAATTATGGTGCCCAGTTTGCAGTCATCTGCAAATTTTGTTAGCCACAATCCCCCTATGTTTGCCTGCACTTCAGAAAAATAAATGCCGAACAAGAGGGCGCCCAGGACTGAGCCCTGTGGGACACCGCTTGTGACCGGCTTAGAGTCTGACATGGCACCAGCAACTCTAACCCTGTGTGTTCTGTCCTTGAGCCAGTTTGCAACCCATCTTGTGACATATGGGTTTACATCTAAGCTGGTGAGCTTTTCTATGATGTCCGAGTGGGGTATTGTGTCGAATGCTTTTGCTAGGTCAAGGTAGGCTGTGTGAACTGCCTTACCCTCATCAATGGCCTTAGTGACTGTTTTGAAAAAGTCGACGAAGTTCAAGAGGCAGGATCTGCCCTTGACAAAGCCAAATTGGGTAGGATCCAGTGTCTGTAGGTCCCCAATGTCTTTATTTATGAGTTCCATTATGATCCTCTCCATAGCTTTGCAGACAAGGCTCATCAAGCTTATGGGGTGGTAATTTCCAGGGTCCATAGAAGCACCGCCTTTGTGGAGTGGGACCACAGTTGCCGTACGCCATTCTTTGGGTACGTATCCTGTAGTAAGGCTAAGATTAAACAGCAGCCTTATGTGTGGGTTTAGTTCCTCATTGAGTTCGTGTAGCGCACAGCCGGGGACACCGTCTGGTCCCAATGATGCTGTGTTTTTTGCTTTAGAGAGAGCAGCTCTCACCTGGGCATCTGAGATGTTTGGGAGGCTAGACTCTGGTGGGATAGATATTTCTCCTTTTGTGGGGGAGGGAAGGGAGAAATTTGCACTGAACCCGTCTGCCAGTATGTTGGCAATGTCTGTAGGTTCAGTGATTTTTTTTATCATTTTGGACTAATTCTGAGCATATCTGGGAGTTTCCACCCAGGTTTCTAACATAGCTAAAGAAGGCCTTATGATTGTCTTTTGTATCATTAGCGATTTTTCTCTCAAAGTTGGCCTTGGATGATTTTATGAGTGATCGTAGTTTTTTGCTAGTATTGATCAGAGATGACTTCCCTTTTAGGGATTTTGCTCTGTCATGTAGTAGCTTTCTCCTCTTGTTGTAGAGTTTGTTTATGGCTGGGGTCCACCAGACCGGGCGCCTGCCTTTGGTGGAAAGGGTCTTGATTTTATTAGGGATTGCTTGATCCATACATTCCTGGAAGTGCTCGTAGAAGGCATTTGTAAGGGTTTCAGCAGCGTGGGTTGTGGTTTCCACTGGCTCAGGGGCCTTGAAGGATACCACTCCAGTCTTAAGAAGTGTGAAGTTTGCTTTTGAGAAGTTCTTCACTGTGGTCTTTTTTGCTGGGGGGTGGGGGTGGGATGTGGATCTCCAATGAGATTAATTTATGGTCTGATCTCACCAATGAGGGATATACTTCCGGTGTGGAGCATTTTGTCCCCATGTTTGTGATGATCAGGTCTAGTATATTTTCTCCTCTTGTGGGAATGGTGACTAGTTGTTCCATAGCATTTGAGTTTATGAACTCCAGGAACCTTTGGGCTAGGGTGTTGGGGCTTGAGTAATGTTCCCAGTCTATGTTTGGGTAGTTGAAGTCACCCAATATGATGGTATTTGGAGAGACATTCATACTCTCCAGTGTCTTCAGGAAGGCTGTGTGGGTTTCCTGAGTTTGAGAAGGTGGTCTGTAGCATGCTACAAACTGTAGGGCAGTTTTACCTATGGTTAATTGCACCTGGATGGTCTCCGATGCTTCGTGCGTTGCCACTAACCTGGAGGTGTGGGTATCCTTTATGAATATGGATACTCCCCCTCCTTTTGTGGTTCGGTCCAGATTTTGGGGCTGGAACGCATTATATAAGGTATAACCTGATAGTGCTGTGGTGCTCTCAGGAGCCTTGAACCAGGTTTCAGTCACAGCACAGACATCAATGTTCTCCATACTGAGGAGGGCTTCGAGGGCGTGCATCTTGAGGTTTAGACTTCTGGCATTGAGCAGTATTACCCTTAGTTTTTCTCCATTTTTGTTTTCTAGGGCGGTAGGTTTATCATTTGAGCCTTGCCTAAAAAAGGCACTATGGGGGTGGCAAGAGCCTTTGCCAATATCCTGAAGCCCAGGGGTGACAGGTGCAAGCCCTCCCTTGTGAAGCAGCGTAGCTTGTCAAGCATGTCATCCCAGGCAGACAGACATTGGATCCCCTTAGAATGACACCAGTAATTAAGCCAATTATTAAAGCTGATCATTTTGTCTCTGTATTGTGGCATCATTCTTGGTGAGGGTAGGATACTGCTCAGGGTCAGGGTCATACCGGCCTGGGCTACATAATCTGAGAGCTCCTCTATGTCTCTTCATGTAGTCCAGGGAGGTATATCTCAGGTCGTTCACACCGGCATGGACAATGACTGAGTCATACTTGTACTTGCTGTGGAGTGACATGAGTGCTTGTGTTATGTGGCGGATTCTAGCGCCTGACAGGCAGCTTACTGTGATCTTTTCCTTGTTCAGTCTGGTGAGTGGGACGTCAGTGTGTCTGACTATGGAGTCACCTATAACAAGTGTGTCTGGCATTGTGTTTGGCCTTAAGGGCTGTGACTGTTTAGCACACTGACTTTGGGAACTATGTGTTGCATGTCTTATGTCTTGAGGTGGCAGTTGCTTGGGTGAATATCTAAATCATTTGTATGAATGGCCACATGGAAATATTAGTAATGACTGCTAGTTTGCTTCATTAGATGTAGATTCTTTGTTTATGGTTATCCCTCATGAAGAGGGCATTGAGAACATTAAGTTACTTTTGATAAAGTATTCTGAATACACCATAGACACAACTGAATTATGTGAACTAGTTTTGCATAAGAATGTTCTTCTGTTTCACACTAAGTTTTATTATCGGCAAAAGGGAATAGCTATGGGGACAGCTGTAGAAAACACATATGCAAATATAGTTATGTATATGGGGGAGGAAAAATATGTTTTGTCTAGTTGTAATCCATTTTGTGACAACATTGTGTTCTACAGATGTTACGTTGATGACCTCTTTTAGATATGGTGAGGCAATGATTTACTTTTCGACAATTTCTTTGATTATTTATATAATGCAGTTCATTTTCTTAAATTTAGATTGATAGGTTCATAGGTGTGTACTAGGCTAATGGCCCTGGAGCCTTTACAAGCCTAGCCCAAAGGATTACCCTGGCATCGTGCCACCTGACCTTAGTTCCCAGTGCCTCTGTTGGGTAAAGCTACTGGAGTGATCCCTGGGATGAATTTTCTGTTTCCCATCCACTCATCAAGATTTCTGTTCAAGAGGGCCAGTGAGGTGCTCTGTTTGACATGTATGGGAAAGGAAATGTCATTAGAAAAACATTTTTTTAGATATTACTATTAGTAAAGATGTGGATGGATTAGTCCAGACTGAACCCTGTAAGAAGCCAGTTAAAAGGAACTACTATTTATACCATAGCAGTATGCATCCAGCCTTTACCTTAAAAAACATAGATACTAACCAGATGTATAAAGTAGCTAAACAGACAACAACATGATCGTTCAGTTACAAAATATTGGTAGAGAATTTAACGAGACAGTGTATTCTCATGCAGAGGTTACTAGAGCTAAAACAGAGGTAACTCAACAAGATACACGTTCTAGACCTATGTATGACTCTACTGTTGAAAATGTGGCACAAGGAATATAAACAAACAAAAGTCTACTAGGTGTTTTTTAAGTTTCAATAAAAGCATTTTCGCCATTCAGAAAATTATTAAGAAGCATTGGTCTATATGAGGTGACATTCCCCAATTAACTGAAATAGTTTCCACACAACCTATGCTTGCATATAATCATAGTACAAACTTAAAGAATACCATATGCTACAAAGAACAACCTAAACATAATAAGTATGTGTGTATATATATATATAGGTTCATAGATTAGTACTAAGCTAACTGCCCTTATGAGCCATTTTAAGCCTAGCCAATTGTCCCTTGTGAGACTCAAACCCTGCACATTGTGTTTGCAAGGCAAACACCTTAACCATTAGGCCACCCTCCCAACCCATATATATTGTATGTATATATAGATTATATATATATATATATATATATATATATATATATATATATATATATATATATATATATATATTTGTTTTTCTTTCGGCTTTTCCTGGTTAGGGGTCACCATCACAGCAGAACTCTGGTCCACTAATGATTGGCAGTAGATTTTTACAGTGCCGAGGTGCCAGCTTGATGCCCAACCTTCAACGAAGGCACGCCCATTCAAGCATGTCTTTTGAACGCTACTCGACCATGGGGAGGACATGCAGACTCCACACAGAAGGCACTCCAGCTGAGAATCGAACGGGAGAACCTCTTGCTGTGAGGCGACAATGCTATCATTGCACCACCGCGCGCACACACACACACACACACACACACACACACACACACACACACACACACACACACACACACACACACACACATACTGACTAACAAATGCAGCATCCAGTATATGGTACAGATTTTATTTTGAGAGCTTATGGAAACTTTGATAAGTCAAAATGTTATTTCTATGGCTAATTGTAACCAATACCCTACCTATTATGTAGACACGATTAATAGGAAGTTTAAAGAACTCAGAGGTAATCACTTATCTGACTTTAAAAGGAAAGTCACCACCAACCCTTTATGCAGGCATATTGCTGACAATGGAGAAAATTATATTTTTAAGTTCATGATTTTAAAGGCAGTGCATCTTCTCCTTAGAGGCAGAGACATATGACTGATTATAGAAAATTAAGAATTAAAATGGATTCATAACATGAGAGCACATATACAACCTGACTTAAATGGTTATGTGACTTTAAAGTCTGTTCTTAAAGAATTACCTCAGCATGTATATTTATGTCTTTAACTAAGTGTATCATGTGAGTCTAGTTTTTGTATTTAAGGAACATTTGAGGTATTGTTCTTTTATACCTTGCTATGCCTGATGAAGCCTGTTCTTAGGTGAAAGGTTTTAAACTTGTGTTGTGTACATCCATTTGTGGGAATAAATTACTTGCTTGGTTTTATTCAGTTACTTTATTTCTTGGAAATTATTTAAGATTAAGCTGATGCTGACATTCTAAAAGTCATTACACAAACTAAATTTACAGCCCAAAAAATCTGCTAAAAAGCACATGGAAATACAAGAGGGAAAAATAGCCTTACACTTTTGGTTGACATATGAAAGAACTCTGAATAAATAAAAAGGATTTGTTTCTAACATAAATTAAACAAACATGATACTCAAATCTCAGAAAAGGAGTATAAATATAGTTGTATACTCATATAATTTTCTTAATTACTTTTGCAATTAAGAAAATGTAAAGTAATACCATACAGTAATGTTGTTACAGGGGTTCCACCTCTGCCCATTACTGACAGGGGTGGCAGGTGCTGACTGAGGTTTCTTTTTGGGGATAAACTCTTGGTTAGGCTTGTAAGGGACCCAGGGTCATTAGCCTAGTAACCTCCTATAATCCTATGACCCTATAACTAAGTGATTTGTAAGGGGTTTATTGGTTAGGATAATACTTTTCGTATTGATGACCTCTGCCCATAAGGGATATGGGGGCCAGACCAGGGATAAACTTACAATTTCCCATCCAATCATTAAGGTTCTTTTTGAAGAGGGTAAGAGATGAACTCTGTTTTGCATGGATGGGGAGCCTGTTCCAGAGCATAGGGATCTTCTGTGGCAGATATCTGTCTCTCCAGCACATTCTGTTTATGTCACAAATGAAGTTCAGATCCTTGGATTTAGAGTTTCTGGTTCTGTTTGTTTTGCCCAAGTACAACAGATCTGTCAAGACTGCGTCTGAGGAAACCCAGTAAGCCAGGCATAAATCCCCTATCAACAGCTTGTAAGAGAGTGAGTACAGAGGAGGGCATTTAAGCAATTAGTGTAGGACAGGTTGTTCATGCCCTGAATTCTCTTGGTAAGTAACATTTGTGGGCATTCCAACTATTACAAGTATCTGGTTGAGAACATTGCAAAGGCAGCATTGTACTGAATGATAGGTCTGATAAGTGCCAAGTAGAGCAGTATTATAACTTCCGTGGTCATGGATACTATACCCTTAACTGGGCGACATAAAATGATTTTCTTACTCTCTTAGCTATGTGTTGATCAAAGGGCAGATTGCTGTCTACAAATATTCTGATATCCCTTACTACTGAGTCAGGCATTAGGGTGTGTTTTATCGATGGAGTAATTAACTTGGGTAAGAAGTTTCACAAAAGGCATTATAATGCATTTTTTTGGCATTGAGATTTAGATCATGGATTTGGCACCAGTCATTTATGTGTTAAATCTTCTTGCAAGATATTGATGTCTTTGGGGAACTCTATAATAGCACCCCAGTTTACAGTCATCTGTGAATTTGGTGAGCCAGAGGCCTTGAATGTTGGCCTTGACGTCCAAGAAATAGATGCCAAGCAGGCACAGGCTCAGCATGGAGTCCTGGGGTATTCCACTGGTGACCAGTCTCTTGGTGGAGGTGGTCTCAGTAATTCTGACTTCTTGGGTCCTGTCTGTGAGCCAATTGGCAATCTATTGAGTTATATAGAGGATTATGCTCAACTCAGAGAGCTTGTCAACAATGCCTGAGTGGGGTATTGCATTGAATATCTTGACCAGGTCACTATACGCAGTATGAACTGTTTAACCATCTTCCATTGCCTTGGTGACCCTGTGAAAGAAGTCTACCAGTTTAAGAAGGCATGACTTTTCTTTAACAAAGTCAAATTTGAATGGATCCAGTGTCTATAGATGGACCAGTGTCCTTGGTTATTATTTTCATGATAAATCTTTCTATGGCTTTGCATATTAAGCTTGATAGACTGATGGATCTGTAGTTCCATGCATTGATTGTTGGTCCATTCATGTGGATGGGAATGATTGTTGTAGTCCTTCATTCACTTGGAACATAGTGTTTTTCAAGTCTGTAGTTGAAGAGTGTCTCAAATGGTCCTGAATTTATCAGCCAGTATATTTGCTGCATCACCATGATTGGTGAACACAGGTACCGTTCACCACCATTTCAACACACTGCTGTGTGTTATCTTTAAGGTTCTGGGCATAGCTGAAGAAGGCCTTGTGATTGTGTTTAGCCTGCAAGGCTACCCTGGCCTTGATGGACTTTATTAGACCTCTTAGTTTTTTGTTTACATGTATAAGTGAGCACTTGTCTTTATGTGAGTTGCACTTCTTGATTTTGGCTATGAGTTTTTCTCTCTTATTATATATCCAGTTTAGGTGAGGATTGCACCAATGGGGTTTGTTTTAGTGTTTGTTTTGGGGTTTACTTCTGGTAGGTATAGCAGCCTCTATTCACCCATTTACATGTTTATATAAGGTATCTGTGAATAATTCTGCATATATAGTCATATTTTCAGGGTTAGAGCAAGCTTTAATTTTGACATATTGTCACTTAATAAGATGTATTTTACCCTAGAATAGCTATTAAATGTTACTAATTCAGCTGGGTTTTCTGAGTTGATTTTTTTCCTTCAAAGGAGACAGCTTTATGATCTGACCTCACTTGACATGGGGGGGGGTGAGTATTTGATCCAGTATGACCCTGGTTGGAGTCTGCTCCGTCTTTGCCAGTGTGTTTGTGTTAAAGTCCGGAAAGCATTCTGCCTGTGAGTTTGAGGCAGTGTAAGTTTCCCAGTCTATTAAGAGGTAGTTATATCACCCATGAATAGGGTGTTTGGTTGGATGATGAGTGCCACTAGTATATTCAGGTAAGAGTTATGAAACACTAGGAATATAGACGGTGACCTGTAGCTAGCCATGATATGGTAAGAGTCCTTATACACAGTGACTTGCACCTGGATGAGTTTCATGGTATAATCCTGTTTAACAAACCTGGAGGTATGCTTGTGGGCAACATAGATCAAGAAACCTCCACCTTTGGCCCCAGTCTGTGACATTGTTGGTTTAACTGTGTAGAAGGCACTGTAGCTTTGCAATGCCAGAGTACATTCTATGGCTTTAAGCCAAGTATAGGTGACAGCACAGATGTTTACATTCTCCAGCATGAGGAGACACGTGGAGTTTTTTTTATTTAGGCTCCTAGCATTGAGTAGTAATACCTTAATGTAGCTTGGAGACTTTTTCAATATGTTGGTAGTTTTTGTAATTTTGGCATTGCCTGAAAAAGACTCTAATGTGCGGATGATGTTTTAGCAAACATCCAAAATGTTAGGGGGCACAGGTGCAGCCCATCCTTGGCAAAGCAATGTGATCTGTTGACCATTACCTCCCATACTGACAGATATTGGATCACCTGGAGTGACAACAGACACTAAGCCAATTATCAAAATCAATCATGTTATGTCCATACTCTGGCATTATCCTTGGTTAAGGGAGAATGTTGCTCAGTGCGAAGCGCATACCTGTCTGTGACAAATATTCCAAGATGACCATTATTTCTGTTTTCATACAGTCTAGTGATGTCTCAGGTTATTTACACCCACATGGACTATGATAGATGACCTGAGTGTGTGCATGTTATTGTGGATTCTGGCTGCAAATAAGTAGCTAATCATTATTCTCTCCTTGTCTAACCTGATCAGAGGGACATCTGTGTGTCACACAAAGGAGTCCTCAATGACACGAGTATTAGGTGAGGTATATGCTTATCTGATGGGCTTTGTTCTTGCAGACCGCTGGGTACAGGCTTATATGAAATGTTTAGTGTTGCTTTTATTGTGGGTTTTAGTGATTGTTGAAGAGCAGTGTTGCCATCAGGCAGCTGTGGAGGTCTTTGACATTTGGGAAGGCTTCTTTCAAACCCCTCAGCATAAGACAGTGTGTGTGTGTGTGTGTGTGTGTGTGTGTGTGTGTGTGTGTGTGTGTGTGTGTGTGTGTGTGTGTGTGTGTGTGTGTGTGGTGAGTGTATGTGTGAGGGATGTAGTGTGACAACCTCATTTGTATATGACATATTTGCCTACAAGGAAGTTGTGTATTTCTGTAATGATTAACTGATTGCTGAGAACACGAGACAATTGCTACATTGCCTCAGTATGCCTAAATCTATCAAGCTGGCCACAGTGACATTAGGAGATTGCTTATCTGTGTGGTCTGGTCCTGTTATAATTTGGACTGTTAAGGATTAAAGATTGGGTTTTAGCAAGGGCCTCTAGGGTAGTTCCTGGGGATAAGGGCAAGATGTTGCATAATGCTAGGATATGGAAGTGGCATTCTGTACACAACTTAGTTTCTGAGGCAAAGGGAAAGATGTTATATAGTGCTAGGATAACGTAGTGCTAGTCAGTGTGGAAGCTAGCTGCTTTAAGCTTAATTCCATGCAATGCTATGCTGTTTTACAGGTTTAGGACATAATACTAATTATATAGGAACATTTTATTGTCTAAACATTTGCTACAATACATGGGACTGTTAACTCTTGCTGCATGGTGGGCAGTACGGAGCAGGCTTGCCAGATATATCACAAAGAAAACAAAAGCTTGAAAATGGACTCATGTGCCTGTTAGCCAATAATCAACCACACTTTAAGCTTGAAATTTGACTCCTGTACCCTCTAGACAATAAACACACATTAAGCTCCCTTGAGTTGTGTCCAACTCAGAAAAATCAGGTAAACAACTTTTGTGACAAGATGGATGATCCTGGAGTTTCTTAATGTAAGCACAAAAAAGTAGCTCTCTAGTGAAGTGTAAACAACAACTATCAAGCAACTAAGTTCCTGGCTAATTCACCCATCTGCAAGGCAATTTGGAAGAAAACGGAAGGAAAACCAACAAACTGAAATGACTATTTTTGCCACAAAATTAAAAAATGCTTTAAAAATACTCAGCAGCAACAATCACTATGTAAAACAAGTACAAGTGCAGAAAATGATGTGACCCAGGTTCATTTGGCAGACACAGTTCCTAAGAAACTGGAATGGAGAATATGACATTTGCTGACTCATCTATCTTAGTGGGAGATAAATGATTTCCCAGTCAAAGCTGACTGGAAACTGTACTTCTGGAGTACATTTTTTTTAATTATTATTTATTAGTGTTCACCGCTTTTAACTACATTTTCTGTTTACTTGTCAGGGTCCCTTTAAATAGATTATTTGTTCAAGATGATTATTTATTGGTCACTTGTGATCACATGATTTTGTGTAACAATTTTAAATGCAATGACATTTTTCTTGATTAGTTTTTTTCTGAGGAAGTCCATTCCAATTATTTGGATGAATGTTTAGCTTAACATGTGTTTTTCTTATATGAATAAACTTTGATGTTGGTAATGTCATGTTGGGCATAGGTGTTTTGTCTTTGTTCAAATAGAAATTTGAAAGAGAGAACAAGTGATCGCCTGTCTGAAATAAGGAGAAATATATGTGAATTCCTTGTACAAATATGTATGTCTATCAGAAACTAGCATAAACAAAACAAAGAATTTTTATATATATATATAAAACTCTAAAAACATTTATTGAAGAGGTAAGCGCTTTCACATAAAAATGCTTCTTCAGACTTTTACACACAATAAAAAACGGTCAAATATATATTATACAAAAATCAAATCTACCAATAAGGATTCACATTCAATTATCAACACCAATTAATATAAATCTTCTAAAAGAACAAATAAATCTAATAGACATAGTATAAAAATACTATGAAAACATTATAAAAACTTATAAAATCAAAGTGTATATAGAAATATAAAGAAAAGATATGTATAACATATATAACAAATAATGTATTAAAACAAACTATTTATTTAGGTACCCTCCGCTTTTTCAGAAAAGGTTTTATGTAAGCTCATTCATTAAAACCATGGCCCTATCAGCTCTTAGGATTATCATCCAATTATTTTCTTTGAACTCAGTGTGGTTCCGTATGTCTCCAAAACGTAAACTAGGGACAATAATGTCAATCACTCTAAAGGTGAAATGATGTGTCTCACCATGTTCCATAATATGCTTAGAGAGGGCATTACTAGCAATGCCCTTCCTTATATTATATATGTGTTCCCTAATTCTATCATGCAAGGGGCGATTAGTTTTGCCTACATAAAAAGACAAACACGTGTTTCAGAACTTAATACGTGGTCAAGGAATTAGAGCCTCGAGACTCAGTCCTACTGTTGATGGTTTTTGTACTGATATTAGTGATTTACAACAAAGACTTGTTTTCAGAGGGTATACCAAAGAAGAAATTCAGCTTAATTGGTGTGATTTGAATTCCCTCAGAGTAGGACCAGCAGCTCCTTATTATGGACCTAAGTTAACTAATTTAGATTTAGCTAAACCTATGGTTAAGAGACATTCTGATTGTGTGAGAATTCCACTATTTTTTACAAGAGATCAAAATACACTCTGTGGTATTTTCAGGGAGTGTTGGTCTATTTTACAAGTTGATCCTGAATTAGGTGATATTGTTGGCACCAGTCCTAAGTTTATTTTTAGGAATAAAAAGAATTTAAAGAGAATTATTTGTGGTCAGAAAACATTGCACAATGGGTCTGTTAAATCAGGCACTACCATACCATGTGGGTGTTGCAATTTCTGTGATTATATCAATACATCTGTATTGTTTGTTCACCCACATACCAAAAGACCTTTCTCTTTTAATGTGAATGCGAACTGTAAGACTATGAATGTTGTTTATCTTGCCCAGTGTGCGATCTGTTTGTCTTTTTATGTAGGCAAAACTACATGATAGAATTAGCAAACACATATATAATATAAGGAAGGGTATTGCTAGTAATGCCCTCTCTATGCATATTATGGAACATGGTGAGACACATAATTTCACCTTTAGAATGATTGGCATTGCTGTCCCTAGTTTACGTTTTGGAGACATACGGAACCACACTGAGTTCAAAGAAAATAATTGGATGATAATCCTAAGAGCTGATAGGGGCCATGGTCTTACTGAACGAGCTTCCATAAAACCTTTTCTGAAAAAGCGGAGGGTACCTAAATAAATAGTTTGTTTTAATACATTATTTGTTATATATGTTATACATATATTTCTATATACACTTTGATTTTATAAGTTTTTATAATGTTTTCATAGTATTTTTATAGTTTGTCTATTAGATTTATTTGTTCTTTTAGAAGATTTATATTAATTGGTGTTGATAATTGAATGTGAATCCGTATTGGTAGATTTGATTTTTGTATAATATATATTTGACCATTTTTTATTCTGGGTAAAGGTTTGAAGAAGCATTTTTATGTGAAAGCGCTTACCTCTTCAATAAACATTTTTAGAGTTATTTATATATATATATATATATATATATATATATATATATATATATATATATATATATATATATATATATATATATAAATTCTTTGTTTTGTTTATGCTGCCATGGTCGTTCTGCCAGTTATTACTTGGAATAATTATTTTTTCTGAACGAACGTTTATGCTGTGGATTTGTGTTCTTTTGTTTACTTTTTAAAAAAGAACATACTTTTACATTTGTTGTACTGCTGGTAGGACATGATAATACAAGAGGTGGTGACCTATTAACATTAGTAGAAAACAGATAATACAAGTGGATTGATATTCTAATGTCTGATAGGGAACCTGACTTAAAAGGTATGGATATTATAAAAACTGCATTGAAGATAAGGCCATTTAGAAAATAAAAAATATTGTAAAATATTCTTTATTTTTGCATTCAGTGTTTGCGATAGCTTTAACCAGTGCATCTACTTTAATTGACTTAAGCTATGTGCCAAGACTGAACAATAAGCTGAAAAGCTTGGAAGGCCCAACCTATTTAATTATCAAACTTCTGTTCTGTATACCTGAGGATGCACTCCATGTGGACGTTTATATAGATTTTATTGTTTTCAAATGAAGTGATCCTTTTTACTGCTCCTGAACCATATGTGATTGTTTTGTTGGTTCTTCCCAGTGTTGTGGTACAGAATTAATCTGCTGGAATTGCCTTGTGTCTGAAAAATCTTGAACAGTATAAGCTGACTGATAATTATGCCCATAAAAATAAAGATTGGCCAGAAATGGGCTGATATTTAATTTTGCCATTCTCTTCTGTCACATGCCCCCATTTTTGTCTCAAAAAATAACTTCTGCTTGATTAACATGTTTCAAGATCCATTTAATCATAGTAAAATTGTATTCATATACTACTCATGAGATATGATTATGCGCCTCCTATTGTTTCAGAAGCATAATAGCTTCATTTTCAACACAAACATCCAAAAATTGATACCAATGTCTGAAAGTGTCAAGGATTCTGATGCAGTCTGTCCAGAAGGATTGGGTTTAACCTGTATTTGTTATGACTTCCAATAGTCACAGATCCGCTAATTTGAATGCCATTTAACTGACACAGTACACCAAGGTAATATATCTAAATCCTTGGGAGATCATAAGCTTGCAAAAGTGACACTTCTAAACCCATAGAAGCACAAAACAAATACACACACACACACACACACACACACACACATTTTTTTTTGCAAGGGATATCCACCCCCACCTGCATCCTCTGATTTTTGAGGCAACACCAAATATTGTATATCTATTTATGTATCCATCTATAGCTAGATCTAAACTCTGTTTTCAAAAGCCTGGAACAAAGTGTAAAGTGAAAAAAATAAAATTCACATTATATTCTTCTAGTCCACTGAAAAAAAGCAACAACAGACAAAAAAAATGCATGCAGTTCAACCAATCATTGCCAAAGCATTAAATCATTAAAAACGGGGAGCAGACAGTCTTCTAGTTCAATATTTTAGCAGAGAACACATCAGCAAAATATATAATACAATCTACAGTCACAAAACATATTTATGTAGCCCCCTTGCCCCCTCGGGATGTGGGAATCTGACCCCATTTGCCTGATCCCTAAATATATTTCCCTTGGTTGTGCCAACTTGGAGAAACTGGAATAAATGTATTTCACTTTTCTCTGAGCTGATATCCCTAGCAGACTTGATAGGTACAGGGACAAGGAGTATATGACAAACTCCATACACTGAATGTGCAGCCCCTACAGCAAAACTTTTCCTTACTTACATTTACTTTTAACATTATAAAATAAAGGAGGCATGTTAAATGTTAGCAAAAAGCATGAACATTCTTTACAGTACAATTTTGCTAAATTTCAGTAAATGATCCAGTTTTGTAGTATAAAGGGTTAAAGCTCTGATTATGACCCAGGTAACACCATATTCTGAAGTGCTGAATATTCTATAGGACTTAGTGAGAGGGGAAGGAAATGAGGGGACAACACTGAATCATTCATTCTTGTGGAAAATGTCCATCAGTCCAATGCAAAGCCAACACCTACTGGACTAGAAGGTGATAGGAAAGTAACATTATGGATTACTGATAGGGCTTGGCTCTAACAACTCATATATGGTTGCCTTCATCTATAAAGTTCTATAATATCTTTTTCATGATGCATGCATAATCTTTTTGAACCACATGTGCAAGATTATACATGCATCTTGAGGAAGGTGTTAGGGAACCGTAACATGATGCATGTGCTCATGGTAGCTGCTAAGGAAAGGGGTTTAGTTTATAGAAAAAAAAACTTTATCATGTTAATACAAAATTCAGCTCACAACTGCTAAGATTATGCCATGTGGTTCTATGGTCTTGGGATAATTATGGTCCATCTTTAAACTTGCATAATCCTGGACCTGGGGGTGAATCCAGACCCACAAGCAATTGGGGTGATGACATATCTCACTGAATAACAAGCTGGAATAATTGTGCATTGAGAGAAAGGGGGAAAATGGCATAGTAGACAGCTATCACATAATTGCTTCAGCTGCTGACACACAGACAGACAAAGAGTAGGGTGTTGTGGTGTGGAGTTCAAAACAGTTGAGGTGACCCAGAGGAATGAACGTCCAAAGTGGGAACAGTGGTCTGATGGTCAACATACTGAAAGGGTCAGAAACCACAAAGTGAACAATGAAATTCTATAAATGTTACTATTTGTGCACACGTTATAAGGACTAGTATAAGGTTTAAGATATGGTATTACAATGTAGACTGGAGGGAAACACAGTTTAAAATAGAATTCTTTTATCTTTGCTTTTATTAATATTATTTTTCTTCCCCTTATTAATGGTTAGATACCTAAATTTATGCATTATGAATCCATGTGTATGCAGACATTATAGGGTGTGATCTTCAGTATATTTACTGTGGCAGATTAACTGTAATATTTCTATATGTAACACTGTGTCCTGTTAAAATGAATGTTTTCTTATTTAATGTTTTATAAATAAATGTTTCAGGAAGAGACAGGTAGGACATTTTATTAAAACTGTTTTATAATTCCAGGTAAACGGCAAACCTGCAATAATGGTTGGGAGTGTTTCCTAATGTGTTACACGTTTTCAGATGACTATAAGAACTGGAATGATGCTAGACGTGCATGTGAGGAAGACAATTCCCATCTGATAGTAATCAATTCTGACCAGGAACAAGTAGGTGAAGCAAGTAATACCTTTATATATTGATACATGGTTAATCATACCAGCCACTGATGTATAACCATCTGTGCTAAACCATAATCTAACTCATCAAATAAAGAGCTGCATATATTGTAGATGCACTGTGCAATTCTGAAGAGGCTTCTTTAGTCACATATGCAAAACAAAAAAACAGATCTCAATGCCAGAAGTGAAAACTCAGTTGCTTTATTATAGGACAAATCCAACAGGAAAACTTTTGGTAAAACTCCTTCCTCAATGCATATAACCCACAATTTAAAAATGTAGCTTTATATACAACACATGACTTCATCATCCAATAAAAATTCTTCACATTTTCCAGAAAGAAAATTGAAGAGACAGCACTATATAATATACACACATATATAATTAAAAAGAGTCATAAAAACAACTTAAAATTATTTTAATTTCAATTTTGTTTACATTTTAATACAGGTTTTAAACTAACTGACACATTCAAACTAGGTGCATGACCAGCTTATAATCTTAAAATTCAGCAATATTCAGCCAACTAACTTTAGTTAGTTTAAAGCCTTTATTAAAATATAAATAAATGAAAATGAAATGAAAAGAAGAACCCTTTTAAGGATTTTATTTATGATGCTTTTTAATTTGTGTGTGTGTGTGTGTGTGTGTGTGTGTGTGTGTGTGTGTGTGTGTGTGTGTGTGTGTGTGTGTGTTATATAGTGCTGTGTCTTTCATTTTTTTTGTCTGGAAAATGTGAAGTTCAAATCAAAACTAAAGGGCTGTGGCTGACCAAGTTTGCAGATGACTGCAAACTAAGTACAATCATTGAAACCCCAAATGATCCAGGATACTTCAGGATGGTCTCACACAAACGACGAGTGGTGTGTTAGTCATGGTCTCAAACTGATTGCAAAGAAATGCATCACCACAATACCCTAAGTACCCATGAAGTGGTAAGGGACCTGAGATCACAGGTTGACCGCTACCTTAACTTCGACCACCACATGTCTACCATTGTAAGGGAAGCTTTCCACATAGCTCATTTGATTAGTAAAGGCATCACCTTGCGAGCAAAAGAAGTTATAACCCCCCCCCCCCATACACACACACACACACATTCTCGGCACTTATCAAACCCATAATTGAGTCTAATGCCCCATCCGGTATATACCGTACTAAACACCTAAAGAAATTAGAGAGACATCAGAGGTTTCTAATTTAGAAGATCAAGGGCCTCCAGCATGTGCCTTACATATACTGATTAAAATCCGTGTCACTACACTCTGAATCGTATAGACTTCTTAGGAGAGACTTATGCCTGGTCTACAGAGCAACCCAAGACCAAACCTAATGAACTTACTGCATAACCATAAATCAAATGGGTCTAGGGTTACCTGTTCCAAGGACTTAAATATGGCCAGCAACTTAAATAGGACATGCTGAAGTGATAGATTTATCCCCCAGTTCAAGAAGAACCTGGATAAATGGATGGGGCACCATAAGTTCTTACCCGGGAAAGCACCCACAACCCTCCTGGATAGGGGCAGTCATTACTAAATGCAATCATGGGTGCTGACTAGTACCTGTATGGTATTACATTGGGTTATAATGGCTAGGCTTAAAATGACGTCTGGGTCAATAGGCTAGTAATCTGCAATGATGCTATGGATGATGAAGTCATGTGTTGTATATAAAGCTCAAGTTGTGTATTATATGCATTGAGGAAGGGATTGTCACAAAAGCTTTGCGGGTGGATTTGCACTTTAATAAAGTAATTGATTTCTTTGTTCTGGCATTTAAATCCATTTTTTTGTTTTACATTTGTCACTGTATCCTAATTTGTTGATCTCAATTACTCAGTTCTGGCTTTTGATGTTTGTTCTTCATTCACTTACATATGCAATGTATCTATATGTACATATCTATATCTACATCTATATCTATATATACACAGAAATATATGTGTATACATATATAGCTATAGATATGTATCGACAGATATATACATGTGCCCTTGTGCACGCACGAACACAAACACACGCACACACACACACACACACACACACACACACACAGACACACACACACTGTGATATAAGTAAAACAATCATTGACTTAAAAATGTTTCTATGTAAAATTAACGTAAAGATCTTAGAAAAACAGAACTCTGTAGTTGAACAGAGCAACAAACTCCATAGGAAGAGTACATATATCCCCCTCCACCCACAATTTAAAAATGTTGAAATTGTGCTTGAAAATGAACTGAGAAGGGAAATTACAAAGAACAAGTTTAGTTACAACCTTTCAACAAATGAGAAGTGTAGTTTGGATCAAATAAGATCTGATAATAATATAAGAGTATTGAAACCTGACAAGGGAGGGGGGACTGTCATTATGGACAAATTGATATAATGAAAGTAAAATGTTAACTGTGTTAAACTATGATGACAAAATAACAAATATATTTCTGCTTCCAGAAATGAGATAAACATAGCCTACAACAATATAGGCTTGGCCCTTAAAGACATGGTACTAAATGGCTCTATTAGTTTTAGTACTTTTTCCTATCTCAAAAATGACAAACCCAGAATACCGTCCATTTTTGGCATACCAAAAATACACAAGGACATAGAGGGATCACCCCTGAGGTTAATTGTTTCAGGAGAAGGATCAGAAAAAGAACCACTAGCCAATCTTGTAGAATTTAAAGTGAAAAATCTTTGGTTAAATGAGAACAAAATCTTGAAAGAGTCTTGTGATTTTTTAAGAACTCTCACACTAGATTTATTCAATAAAGACATCCTTTTTGTAACTATTGATATAGTAGACTTATTCAGTGTAGTACCCCATGAAACTTGAAAGAAAGTTACTGTTTGTTGTTTTTGCATTTAAGTTACCTGTAACACATTGCACTTAAGTTACCTGGCACTTGCTCACTAAAGCAATTATATAAGTCAGCACTAAAAATTAAAAGCACTACACTCTCACTCCCCACTGGCCCTTGTTTTCAATTATTAAGGAATTCCCAATATTATTCTAGCATGTCCAAAGGTCAGTTGTCAATCTCCTCTCCGGTCCAGCTGGTGACTCTGGGAATCTTGAGGCAATGTTACAACTGCCTCATGTACACATGTACACAGACAACCCTCTCCTCCTCCCAACAAATTCCAACACATGTGAGAGATGCAACCATATAGCCAAACTGGAGGCTAAGCTCTCTCAACTCAGTACTGGCATAACCAGTCAGGAGGAGAAGGAAACCACACTCACTACAATTCCAGCCTCACATAGACGTACCACGACAGCAAACCAAACACATAATCACACAAAAACATACTCGGAGGCTCTAAATAAAGATCTGCCTAAGCAGTAGAGACCTCCAAAGCAGACACCCAAGCAACCGCTACCCCAAAACAAAACACATGCAACACATATCTCACAAAGCCAGTGTGCCGAACAGTCACAGCCCTTAAGACTAAACAACACACCTGATACACTTGTAATAGGTGACTCTATCGTCAGGCACACTGACGTCCCGCTCACCAGGCTGAACAAGGATCCGCCACATAACACAAGCACTCAGGTCACTCCAAGGCAAGTACAAATATGACTCAGTCATTGTCCATGCTGGTGTGAATGACCTGAGACGTACTACCCTGGACTACATGAAAAGAGACATAAAGGAGCTCTCTGAGCATGTAGCCCAGGCCGGTATGACCCTGACCTTGAGTAGCATCTTACCCTCACCAAGAATGATGCCACAATATAAAGACAAGATGATCAATTTCAACAATTGGCTTAAGTACTGGTGTCATTCAAAGGGGATCCAATGCCTGTCAGCTTGGGATGATATGCTAGACAAGCCACGATGCTTCGCTAGGGACGGCTTGCACCTGTCACCCTGGGCTTTCGGATATTGGCAAAGGCTCTTGCTACCCCATAGTGCCTTTTTTAGGCAAGGCTCAAAAGACAAACCCACCTCCATAGGTATCACAAGGGATAAGAAACTAAGAGTAATGCTACTCAATGCCAGAAGTCTAAACCTCAAGATGCACACACTCGAAACTCTCCTTAGCATGGAGAACATCGATATCTGTGCAGTAACAGAAACCTGGTTCAGGGCTCCCGAGAGCACCCCAGCACTACCAGGTTATACCTCATACCATGCTTTTCGGCCCCAAAACTTGGACCGAACCACAAAAGGAGGGGGGGGTATTGATATTCATCAAAGATACCCACACCCCCAGGCTGGTGGCAAAGCATGAAGCATCAGAGACTATCCATGTGCAACTAACAGTGGGTAAAACTGCCTTCCAGTTTATAGCCTGCTACAGACCTCCCTCCCAAACCCAGGAACCCCACTCGGCCTTCCTGAGAACACTGGAAAATATGAAGATCTCTCCAAACACCATTATATTGGGCAACTGCAACTACCCAAACATAGACTGGGAGCATTACTCTAGCTCCAACACCATAGTCTAAAGGTTCCTAGAATTTATAAACTCAAATGCTATGGAACAACTTGTTACCACTCCCACAAGAGGGGAAAACATACTGGACCTGATCATCACCAACATGGGGACTCTATGCTCCAGACCAGAAGTGTATCCCTCACTGGTAAGATCAGACCATAAACTAATCTCACTGGATATTCATATCCCGACCCCACCCCCTGCCCAGAAAACCACAGTGAAAAACTTTTCTAAAGCAAATTTTACACTCCTCAAAACCAAGGTGGAATCCTTCAAAGCCCCCGGGCCTGTGGAAAATACGGCCCAGACTGTGGAATCCTTTATAAATGCATTCTATGAACACCTTCAGGAATGCATGGATCATGCGATCCCAAATAAAACCAAGACCCAATCCTCCAAAGGCAGACATCCTGTCTGGTGGACCCCAGCCATAAACAAACTATACAATAGAAGGAGGAAGCTACTAAATGACAGAGCAAAATCCCAAAAAGGGAAGGCATCACTGATCAGTATTAGCAAAAAACTACGGGCACTCATAAAATTGTCTAAGGCCAGCTTCGAGAGAAAAATTGCACAGGACACTAAGGATAATCACAAGGCTTTCTTTAGTTATGTTAGGAACCTGGGTGGTAATTCCCAGATATGCTCAGAATTAGTCCAAAATGACAAAAAATACACTGAACCCACAGACATTGCCAACATCCTAGCTGACAGGTTCAGCACAAACTCTCCCCCCCCACCAAAAGGGCAAATATCTATCCCAGCAGAGTGCTGCCCATCTGACATCACAGATGCTCAGGTAAGAGCCGCCATCTCCAAAGCAAAAAACACAGCATCAATGGGACCAGATGGTGTCCAGGCTGCCCCTACATGAACTCCAAGAATAGCTAAACCCAAACATAAAACTACTGTTCAATCTCAGCCTTACTACAGGATATGTGCCCAAAGAGTGGCGTACAGCAACAGTGGTCCCTCTCCATAAAGGTGGTGCCTCAACCAATCCTGGAAACTATCGCCCCATAAGCCTGACTAGCTTGGTCTGCAAAGCTATGGAAAGGATCATCATGGACCTCATAAATAAAGATATTGGGGACCTACAGACACTGGATCCTACCCAGTTCTGCTTTGTTAAGGGCAGATCCTGCCTCTTAAACCTGGTTGATTTCTTTGAAACAGTCACCAAGGCGATTGATGAGGGGAAGGTGGTCCACACAGCCTACCTGGACCTCCCAAAAGCCTTCAATACAATACCCCACTCAGGCATTATAGATAAGCTCACCAGCTTAAATATAAACCCCTATGTCACTAGATGGATTGCAAACTGGCTCAAGGACAGAACCCACATGGTTAGAATTGCTGGAGCCATGTCAGACTCCAAACCAGTTACAAGTGGTGTCCCACAAGGCTCAGTCCTGGGACCTCTCTTGTTCGGTATATATTTCTCGGAGGTACAGGCCAACACGGAAGGACTGTGGCTGACCAAGTTCACAGATGACTGCAAACTGGGCGCCATAATCGACTCTCCAGCCGACACAAGCATCCTCCAAAAGGGCCTCATAGAAACAGACAACTGGTGCCAGAGCCATGGCCTCAAGCTAAATGCCAAAAAGTGTATAGTCATCCCCTTTGGCAAAAACAAAGTGCCCACAAATTACCATATAGGTGGTAATCCATTAAGTACAGAAGAAGTAATTAGGGACCTGGGGACCCAAGTTGATATCAATCTCTCATTTGACAACCACGTGGCCAAAGTGGTTAGAAAAACATTTTATATAGCCCACCTAATCATGAAGGGATTCACACCTAGATCAGAGGAGGTCATCGTGCCTCTTTACTCATCCCTCATCAGGCCCATAATTGAGTACAATGCCCCTTTTGGGATGTACCTTACCAGACACCTGCAGCAACTGGAAAGACCCCAAAAGTACCTCACCAAGAGGATCAAAGGGCTCAAACAGATGCCATATGCTGCCTGGTTAAAGAAACTCCAGCTCTACTCAGTGGCATACCGCCTGCTCAGAGGCGATCTGTGCCTGATGTATAAAGCCATGTCCAACCCAGAATTAATGGACATGCTGCACCTCAGAAAATCCAAATCCCATCGAGCTACGCTCGATAGACTTGAACCTCAGCACTGAAATAAATAGGACATGCTGGAGGGACAGATTCATAACCCAGAGGCTCCCTTCACTCTGGAATAAAATCCCAGTCCAGGTTAGGCAGAGTCCCTCATTGACTCTCTTCAAGAGGAATCTTGATGAGTGGATGGGAGATCGTAGGTTTACCCCGGGTATCACTTCTGTGTCACTGTTAGTCAGAGGCACAGTATACTAACCTCGAAAAAGGGCATAGCAAAATAAATTTAAAATGGGTGGCGAAAGCCAAACACATTCTGGCTAGGCTTATAAATGCCCTAGGGCAGATAGCCTAGTATGAACCTATGAACCTATGACATAGGCCTTCTATGGTTTGAAGAAGCCCTGGCCACAAGAAGTGGTCTAACAACAATAATTTCCATCTTTGTATTGAATTAATGGACCTAGTTCTTAAAAATGACTATATTTACTTTGAAGGGGAATTTCTTTCACCAGTTGAAGAGTGTTGCTATGGGGACATGTTGTGCCCTACCATATGCAAACATAGTTCTTTCCATGTGGGAAGAAAAATTCATACTCGAATCACAATACACGTCCTGTTGGTCCCTCTACAAGACATACCTGGATGATATCTGCCTTTTTTGGTTGGACACCAGGAAGAAGTTACTTGAATTTATTGATTACACCCAGAATATGACCAACATTCTGAAGTTCACATATGACAGTAGTGCAGACAAAGTCGACCATTTGAATATCACTATACACAAACTGGATAATAAGTTTGCCCACCATTCATAGGAAAAAAACATTTTCCAACTCATTTGTCTATTTTTCAAGTGCACACCCTATGCACCAGAAGAAAGGCATAGCAAAATTCATTTAAAATGGGTGGCGAAAGCCAAACACACTCTGGCTAGGCTTATAAATACCCTAGGGCAGATTGCCTAGTATGAACCTATGAACCTATGAACCTATAAAGGTATAGTCAAAGGACAAATGGTAAGGGACAGCAAAATATGCTCACTGGATACAGATTTTGAAACCAAACTTGCATTGTTAGAAATTATGTTCCTGGAATGTGGATAACCCTTAGCCCTAATTACAGAAATAAGATGTGAAGTTATTAAGCAGAAGACTGAGAAATATGCCCCTATTTTAAGTATTAAGAATACTGGGGTGGGGGTGAGGTTTCTGATTCATCCAACAATGAGAATGTCAACCATTACCAGAGTGTTTATGTGGGTCTATATTAGATCATCGAATGCTTAAAAAAGCGAACGCTGATTGATCGACGTTATTTTTTCGAAAGTGGAAAATATCGAAGCAGCAGAAACTCGAAATTTTTCCTAGGGAAAGAATTTGGTTGTCCGTTTCTGTTGCTTCGGTATTTTCAGTGTTATGGTGGAAAGTTACCGGTCGGATTCAGGTAAGTGTGTGATTGTGTGGATGTGAGTGTTAGGGTGATTTAGGTGAGTTAGGGTTAGGGCTCAGGTTAGGTGTGTGTGCGATTGAGTGGACATGAGGGTTAGGGCGGATTTAAGTGAGTTAGGGTTAGGGAGCGGGTTAGGTGAGTGTGCGATACTGACGGACCTTAGGGTTAGGGTTTGGGTTAAGGTAAGTTTAGGCAAGGCAAGTCCAAAGACATGCATCTGGACCAAGTTTAGGCAAGGCAAGTCCAAAGACATGCATCTGGAGCATTTCTCCCCGGGCCTCTGCTGAAAACAGGCTTTGTGGAACCTAGTCAGACTTTCCCGGTCAACAAATGATAAATAAAAAAAATATAACAAAAAAATAAAAGTGGGTAGTTAGTGGTGTGTGCATAGTTTAGTGTAGGGTTAGGTATCAGATTTTAGGTGCATATGTGTGTGGATTTCTGTTTGTTTGGTGTGCTTGTGTTGTGTGTATGTGTTTTGGATCAGAGATTTTTTTCCCTGAGAAAAAAATCGCTGATCTGACAGTTCGAGATTGTAAGCTTTCGCTTAAATTAGGTCGATCAATCAGCGTCCGCTTTTTTAAGCTTTCGCTGATATAATATAGACCCTTATGTCAGTGAGTATAACGGTGGCACCAATCTGATCAGAAAAATAGTTCTAAGTGAATGGAACAAATTTACAAGGTTGACTGACCTCAGTAAACTGCACAATAAGACAGTGCACATAATTTTCAGGAAAGGACACAATATGAAAAATATTTTGCAAAATCAAAGTTTGGCTAAGGGGAGGAAGGACATGATTAAAAAGTAAGACACTTTTAAGTGAGGTGCATGTCAACACCGCTAGTACATTTCCAACAAAGAAACAATATTTATTAGTAGTCATAATAGGTTCATAGAAGGTAAGGTTTATTCCAACTGCAACACCTTAGGAGTGGTATATTTAGCTCAATGCAAACCATGTTGAGTGTTCTATGTAGGTAAGACTGAGCAGACACTTAGGAGGAGAGTTTATGAACACTTCTAAGACATACTTAATAAAAACATCAATAATGCACTTTATAAGCACTCCTTGGAATGTAACCAAGCTACATACTGCTTTTTTGTCCTTGAATGCATACCCAAGTATAGTAAGGGTGGCCTTTGGAAAATGACCATAGAATTCAAGTAATTAAATTGGCAGATTGTACTTGAGGCAAACAAGCCTCCAGGACTGAATGACAACATTTCCATTGTCCCAGTGTTAAAACAGAGCAAAGCTATAAAATAATACAAATCCAATTACATCCGTATGACACTAGATGAAGGTTTTTCTTGCTTAAATTTTGGCTGAAAGGATTTCACCTACATTTTATTTCTTTTTTAATATATAAAGTTGAACCCACTGACACATTTTATGTAATACTTTTGATTTAACAGGTTTTTAACATCATTTTTTTGGATCATACTATTATTACTACTAAGGTTTTTAAAGCATTTTCTATAGGGGTATATATTTTAATTTTTTGAATGGCAATGTAATTTTCTCATTGGTTGACCAAAACGAGGTTTAGTACTTAACAAGCAGCGGCAATGCACTTGCTTTATCCAATGAAGTCTGTTTTTAACTGACGAAAATGCTTTGTGGATTATTCCTGTATTTATGTTCATGAATTCACTTAATAAAACCTGCTTTCAACTTGAGTGTTGATGTCAAGCCTTCCTTCAGTGCTAGCTGGTTTGTTATTTCATTCTTGCAGTTTGTGAGTACTTGCCCTGATATACTTTTTTCTTTGTAGATATAAAAATAATTAATAAGTTATTGCTGAAATGGGTCAGATTAGGTTATTTTATGGAAGGGGTGCTAATCTGAAGCTTTATTTTCCTGGTGCCTTGTACTGCTTGCTTTTGTTACTTACCTAAAATTCACAAACCCTTCTTTCCACATCCAGGTTGATCTATAATGTATGGCTCTGGCTCTCACTCTGAAAATATGGAAAATGCCATTAATTTTTGTTTAATTATAGAAGAGAGAACAGTGTCATGCTACATTTTTGATTCTGGAGACATCCTGTAGCATTTCTACAATTCTTTGGAAAGAGGAGTACATTTTGGATTATGGCAGTCTCTGATAGCATATATACCAGTATAAATCATCATTAGCATATTCAGGTTATTCATAGCTTTTTGATAATTCACCATTAAGAAATTATTTGATAGAACTTGTTAATCTACCAGTTGTGACAAAGGGAGATACTGCCAGCTCAGCTATCTGGAATTTTGTAAATATTGTTATGTCATTTGTGAATATCAACATGATGTATACAAGATGCATGTGTTACAAATGTATTAGAACTGTATGTCATGTGTATATCAAACTGCTTGAAGGTATTTGCAAAATGCTGTTTGAAATGTAACCACAGTGTACCCCACTGGAAAAGAACAGAATGTACATGCACTATTGTAACTGTATAAATGTATATATTTTAACAGTAGAAACTGGGATGCAGGAGATTAACCTCAATCTAGTAAATTTTAGAAAAATAGCTGGCTAAACGACTTTATGGCTACACAATAAGCAATGATATATTTCAGTTTAAATGCAACAAGAGACACAATGTATGTACTGATAAGTTTTCTGTATTGTCTATAAGGTGAAATAATTACTAGTTTTGAAATGTGTAGGAAGGTAATTGATTTATGACTTCCATGGTCTGCCTAAGCTCTGAGGAAAAGCCTTTGTCTATGTATTTTTACAGGTAGATGCTAAATGCTATCAACTGCCATCAATGGTTGTTTTAAGTTCTGAGAGCACTTGCATATTTATTTGGTGACACTGTATAGGCTACTCCAAATAGCTTTGCTCTTGGTCAAGCTACCATGTGTATTAATAGTAACATTACACAGTAAGATTGGAAACCCTTTGTTAATGGCCTTAAAATAGCTGATAAGTAGCTGGCTGGTGGCAGTACTAACTACCTTATAGTCTGGGCAAAGGGGGCATAGCTAGTAAACCTGTGCAAGCCTTTACCAGGTGTGTGTGTGTGTGTGTGTGTGTGTGTGTATGTGTCTATATATTCAAACCTCAAAGAGTCTGTGTGTTAGCTACTTGGGCAGAGACAAGAAACACTGGTTGGATAGAAAGGGTGCTGGAGGTCTTGGCTTGGCCACTCAGCTGAGATCTTAACTCTATAGCTTTGTCAGTGGGCAGTCTTATTGGGGATCTGGAGAAAGAGGGAGAAACCAGCCCTGGAATAACTGTGGCCTTTGTGCGCACTTAAGGGAAATTGCTCTTGATGCAGAGAGCTGCATCTGGAAAATACTGGGTGTGTACTTGTCATCCTCTCGGTGTACTTCTCCCACTGTTGCCAGTGGTGAGGACTGAGGGTCCTTGATTACTGGTCCAGTGGTGGGCTGTCATACCAGTATAAACCATCATTAGAGTATTTGGGCTACTCATAACTTTTTGGATAATTCCAGATTAAGAAATTATTTGATGCAGCTTATATATTTTTTGTATTTTCAGTATTTTTTTATTTCTGATTGATGATAAGTTGAGTTATCAAACTAAAGAGAACTGTTGTGGCTGTTCTTTTATGCCTTCCTGTTCATGTCTGACTAGGGCTGTTTTAAATTAGAAAACATATATTAATGAGTTCTATAAAATGACATACGTGTCTATTATATTTTTTCTTTGTAAGGGTGAGATAAGTAAAGATGACTTATTTGAAGGGCAACAGATTTAGTTTTATCTTATCAATGAAACATTACTCTCATTTATTTTTTGAATAGAAATGTTTCCCTTATATTTTTGCATGTTATAGGTTCATAGATTAGTACTAGGCAAACTGACATTTTGGGCCATTTTAAGCATAGCTAATTACCCCACATGAAAATTAAACACTGCACTTTGTGTTTGTAAGGTAAACACCTTAACCAGTATGTTAATCTCTTTTCCACCTTAAAAGTTCATTTTTAAGTACTAAGATAGCTGAAATTGTGGATTATTTTAAACCTAGACAAATTTTCTTTAGTGAAAATCAAACTCTGTACTTCTTGATTCTAAGGTAAACACCTTAACTATTATACCAGCACTCAACCCCCAAATTCTCTCTAGAATGTCAAACAAGCAGTGAACACACACACACACACACACACACACACACACACACACACACACACACACACACACACACCAGTTAACTGTAGTGAAATTGGAACCTCTTCTTTACTAGGAACACCAGCTACAGAACTCCGTACTTAATGCAAGTGCCACATCACAAGTTTTAAAAACTCTATTTGTATAAAGATTATGTCAATCCAGATGGGACTTGAGCCTAAAATTCCTGGTTTAGGAGGCCAACACCTTGGCCATTAGGCCACTTGGGCCCAACAGTCCTCTTCCTTTTCATATTAAAGTAACTATACCTAAGAATAAATGTTTAGAACAACAAGGCTTTGTAGTCATTTTTAGTAGAAGGGCAGTCATTGATACAGATACTTTACCAGAGGTTATGACATAGTAGAGATACTTGTGGCAAGTTAGCTCCTTGTCTTTGACAGAGAACATTAATTTCTATAATGAATTGTTTAATAGTGACAGTTTTCTTTTTAGACAGAAATCAGCTTTCATTGTGCACTTTGGGATGAAGTGACCAGGCATGACATGA
>NC_056726.1:1138987260-1138989760 GCF_019279795.1 Protopterus annectens | reverse complement strand
CTCCTTGTTCAGCCTGGTCAGTGGGACATCAGTGTGTCTGACTATAGAGTCACCTATTACTAGTGTATCAGGCAAGGTGTTTGGCCTTTAGGGCTGTGATTGGTTGACACACTGATTTATTGAAGTATGTGTTGCATGTGTTTTGTTTTGAGGTGGTGGATTTTTGGATGTCTGCTTTGGGAGCCTCTGTTGTTTTGGTAAGTTTTTTATTAGAGCCTCCGAGTATGTGTTTGTGTTTTTATGTGTTTGGTTTGCAGTTGTAGTAGGTATATGTGGGACTGGGATTGTTGTGTGTGTGGTTGCCATCTCCTCCTGTCTGGTCATGCCAGCCCTGAGTTGAGAGAGTTCAGCCCCCAGTTGGGCTATATAGTTGCATCTCTCACATGTATTTGTGTTTGTTGGGAGGAGAAGATGGTTATCTGTGTACATGAGACAATTGTAGCATTGTCTCAAGATACCCAGATTGACCAGCTGAATTGGAGACGACGCCAGTAATCTACCACTCGACATGCTAGAACAGTATTAGGGAGTGCTGTACCTTTAAGGGAAGTGGATATTTACAGGGGTGGTAAGTAGATGTAGTGCTTTACTTAGTACGAGAGTGCTTACTTAGTCGAGAAGCATTGAGAACAAGTGCTAGGCTTATAATATAGTGAGTAGTCGGGTTATACTAAGAGTAGAGCTTCCTTAAGGGAAAATTTTGAAGAGCAGACTTGGCGGACCCAGAAAAAGTTTAACCTTGTTTAACTGGCGCTGCGCTATGCGCACAACCGCGCAAAGCTGTGCAAACGCAGATTTTAAACAGTGAACTACAAAAGAGCTAGAAATGGTCCAAAACAACCAATTACTACGGCTTCTTGTGCTGAGGTCACTTCCTACAGGGACAGGTAGGCTGCTCAAGGCTCCATACTCCCACTAGGGAGCAAAGAAACTTCCTTCTATCCAAGTAAGGTAATGGACAACACAGGAACTACACCACAGCCCAGAATACAGCAATGCCTGTAAACTGGTCTAAACTAGTCGAGGAGAGGCGGGAAAACAAGGATTATTTTTTTGTTTTTTTGGTAGAAACACACAGAAAATGCAGAAACAGTGATAAATTAGTTACACAGGCTAGCACACTTTAGTGGGCAGCCTCCACAGTTAAATTAAACAAACAAACAACAAACTTTCGATCAAATTCGACTAAAATGTAACTTTAAGTGCAGATTTTAAAATAATGCAGCAAACAGTTAAAAAACAGTTCAAGCTAGTTCAGGGTAAGCTACAGAAGCTATTCCAAGTGAAAAAAAGCAAAGATACTTAAATCCAGAAAGTAGTCACTTTTCTGAATTCCCTGCTGCTAGGACCACTCTGCAGACCCACGAGGAGCTTGTCTGAGCAGTATAGCCAGAAAAAAATGGCCAGAGGCGGATTTTAAACAGTGAACTACAAAAGAGCTAGAAATGGTCCAAAACAACCAATTACTACAGCTTCTTTTGCTGAGGTCACTTCCTACAGGGACAGGTAGGCTGCTCAAGGCTCCCCACTCCCACTGGTGAGCAAAGAAACTTCCTTCTATCCAAGTAAGGTAATGGACAACACAGGAACTACACCCCAGCCCAGAATACAGCAATGCCTGTAAACTGGTCTAAATTAGTTGAAGAGAGGCAGGAAAACAAGGATTATTTTTTTTTTTGTTTTTTTTGGTAGAAACCCACAGAAAATGCAGAAACAGTGATAAATTAGTTATACAGGCTAGCACACTATAGTGGGCAGCCTCCACAGTTAAATTAAACAAACAAACAACAAACTTTTGATCAAATTTGACTAAAATGTAACTTTAAGTGCAGATTTTAAAATAATGCAGCAAACAGTTAAAAAACAATTCAAGCTAGTTCAGGGTAAGCTACAGAAGATATTCCATGTGAAAAAAAAAGCAAAGATACTTAAATCTAGAAAGTAATCGCTTTTCTGAGTTCCCTGCTGCTAGGACCACTCTGCAGACCCACGAGGAGCTTGTCTGAGCAGTATAGCCAGAAACCCACGGGAAACTCTATCAATAGGTAATGGCAAAAAATACCACCCGATCATCCTACGGTAATAGTCGAAGGTAATTATTATATTATAAAAGAATGAGAAATAAAATTTGTACACAGCAGAACATGCGTACGTTAAATAAAAACAAACTGATATATTATAAAGTACTTTATGATTTTAATAACACAAATAAAACATTAAATAGTTAAGCTACAATATAGTGAAAAAAATACTAAATCAAAATATCGTATATTCCTAAATTTAAGGGATTTTAAAATGCAGAAATATAATAATTATATATTTATTATATTATATTATATAATATAAAGGTTTATAATAATATGTTTATTTTAAATTTAAAAATTATTAATATAAATATTATATATATATATATTATATATATATATATATATATATATATATATATATATATATGTGTGTTATGTTGATATATATATGTGTGATATATATTTTTTTTTTT